>NC_054827.1:58438639-58738639 GCF_018345385.1 Vulpes lagopus | reverse complement strand
CCAGCAGATGCTCCACGCAGGAGGACGGAAGGAGAAGACGCGATTCCTCCCCCGAAGCTCTCGAGCCTCGTTCATCACAGGCGTGGCGGACCCCGAAGCGGCAGCAGCTGCTCCCGCGGCCGAGGGGCAAGCGATGCCCTCGACCCCGAAGGTATTTGGGGCGGTCCTGAGTCACATCCCAAGGAATCGAGGGGAAAGAACGAGAATAGAAGCAATTGCTAAGCTCTCCTTTCCGATCACACTGCCTTTCCATAAACACTCATTTTAAAAATAATGAGGCACAAGAACAACTTCTGAATGGAAAAAGCTCCGCTCTGCCAGAAATGCCGGCAGATTTCTAAATCCTAAGTCCTTGCCGAAGAAATGTCTTAATCACAGCAAAACAAGCCTCTGGAAAATGCCTGTGTTCATCCAGACACATTCCTTGATGCTAAGATTGACTCGGGCTCCCGCCTGACCTTTTCCCCGGCGCCCACGCAGGATCGCGTGGGACGGAGCAGCTGCAGCCGCCGCCAGGCGCCCCCCACACCCCGGACCCCGGGATCCCCGGCCTCGGTGTTGGGTGCGGGGAAGGGGCCCCGAGCAAGCACAGGGCAGCGTCCCTGCAAAGAGACTGCAGAGGTCACCCCGTGGGCGAGTCCGGAGGGAACCCGTGGGCGTGGGTGACTGCATGGAAATCTCAGAGTCGGCCTTTCCGGGCCCACGTCCTCGGTGAGGAGCGGCCGGGGGCCGGCACAGGACGCCAGCCTCCCCCTCCCGCAGAGATGGACTCACCTGCATGACAACGGGGCAGGGGATGGTCCTCTCGCAGCAGCCCCGACCCAGCGGCTGGTCCAGGAGCGGCTCCCGTCGGGCACGGCCAGCCCCGCGTCACACCGCCTGCCCCGGGTCCGGGGGGCTCAGGTGCTGTCGTCTGCCCCACAGCCGGCTGATGGCAATGTCAGCCACGGCATCCCCCAAACCACACTGTACCCCGAAGCCCCCCACCCCATAGGGGACATGGCCCGGGCCCCCTGCAGCGGGAGCTCCTGGGCTCCCGCGCCCCCAGCCCTGCCCCATCTCCCGCCTCCCACTTCCCTGCAGGCCGCCCCCCCACCCCGGCTCCCCTGCAGATAAGTGGCCTCAGAGCAAGGCTTTCGGGGTTTTGTCGGTGCTCACTGGACTCACACCTGGGGGATCATCACCGTCTTTCAACGAAGGCCCCTGTTTGATGCCTACGCGCCACATTCCCGGGCATGAAAGTGTCCCCGTTTCCCTCACTGTCCTTCCCCAGCGTCTGTGGGGTCTCTTGGTGCTCCTCTCACCTCCCTGTCTCTGCCCCCCCCCGCCCCCGGCTCTAGAGACTCTGGAAGGAAGCGTCTCTGCTGAAGGCAGGTGCATGTGGGCGCCCTGCAGGAAGAGGCCCAGCCCGGGGGGCCCCAGCACAGGCTGCGCCCTCATGGGCTCCTCCCCCATCACACGGCTTCCCTGCTCCATCCCTTTGCCCCGCGACCCCTGTCCGAAGATAGGAGCACGAGAACCCTACAACCAGCACAACGCTCCTACAGGTCAAGGGCACTGGTGGTCCTCAAGCTGGAAGGCATTTTGTGCATCCCCTCTGCGTGCTTGTGGGGTCACACCCGGTGTCACCTCATCCAGGAGACCCTCCCAGATTCCAGGACCTGGTTACGTCCCAGAACTGTGGGGTCCTCCATGGGCAACTCTGCCCCGAGCCCCCGTGCCCTATACCCTGTGCCCCCAAGTCTCCAACCTCCTGTGCCCCGTGCCCCCAAACCCCCAAGCCACCATGCCCCTGAGCCCCAAGACCTCATGCTCCCTGTGCCCCTGTGCCCCTATGCCCCCAAGCCCCCGAGTCTCCAAGCCCCCGAGCCCCTTGCCCCTGTGCCCCCGATGCTCTCCGTGCCCCGTGCTCCCTTACCCCCATGCTCCCCTACCCCTGAACCCCCAGACCTCTGAGCCCCCGAGCCCCTATGCCCTCCATGCCCCAGGGTCCCCAAGCCCCTGTGCCCCCCGTGCCCTCTGCCTCTGTGCCCTGTGCCCCCATGCTCCCATACCTCCATGCCCCATGCCTCAAGCCCCCTGAGCCCCCAAGTCCCCATACCTCCATGCCCCTAAGCCTCTGTACCCCCATGCCCTCGAGCCCCCAAGTCCCCGAGCCTATGTCCCCAAGCCCCCAAGCCCTTGAGCCCCGGGCCCCCATACCTCCATGCCCCCGAGCCCCCGTGCCCTCGGGGTGTTAAGGGGGCAGGAGAGGGAGGCGCAGACAGGGACTAGCCGGCTGCTGGCCTTACTGTTGTGGCTCGTGCACAGGCTGGGGCCCCCTCGGAGCATCAGCCGGGCAGCTGGGCGAGTGGGGTCAGCACCTTCCACCTGCTGCCACCTGACACCCGTGTGCTTCCCCGGGCTGGAGAAGCCCAGGCGGCCCCACACCACCTGACGGGAGCCTCAGCCCTGTGCCCCCACTCGGCCAGCGGCTCCTGGCGGGGAGGGGAGGGTGCGCACTGCACCGCCAGCACCCTGAGCCCACGACAGCAAGACGGGAGCCGGACGTGGGTCGGCAGGTGCACAGCCTCGCTAGCTCGTCTGAGACTCGGAGACGCCACGTGGACACGTCTCTCCCGGGGTCTCCGTTCACTGTGGCGTCGGTGAAAGACGGACGGCAGCAAGGCGGTGGCTTGCCGACAGCAGGAGCAGGTGATTCTAGGGGACCCAGGAGGGCAGGGGGGTGTGGGAAGTGTGGGTGCCCACAGGCCAGGTTGGAGGCAGGGGTCTCCCAAAGGAGGCTTTTTGGTGGAGGCCTGCTGGAAATCAGGCGGTGGTGAGCGCCGGGGCTGCGGGGGACACGGGGGTGAGGGCGGAGGGCACGACCCGGGGCAGGGGCAGCAGGTGCTGCAAGACTGCGGGGCTCCTGGACCCCGCTCTTCCCCTGGGCCCCGGGGTCACTGTGATGCGCGGGAGCCCAGAGCTTCCAGTTCATCTAAACAGATGCGAGAAGCGCCCTGGAGGGGAGCCAGGAATCCGTATTCAGACGGCCCGGCCCACGCCGCCCGCCCACCCCGGAGTCTGCGCTTTGGGGGCCACGTGGTGCTCACAGAGACCCCGACGCATGAGATGGTTTTGTTTGTGAGCAGAAAGGCAGGAGAGGGGAAGGTCAAAGGGCATCGGGAGAGGCTTCTGACGAGGGAGACGCCCACGGGCGAGGATCCAGACGGCCCCGGTCTCTCAGGGTGATGCTGTGAGCGCTCCCCCCCCTCCCCTGTGCATCCGGCTGGCACAGCAGTAGCTGTGAGACGCTGTCTGGGCCTCCGACCGTCCCACCATGCTCCGCGGCCCACGAAGCCTGCGTTGGGAGGTCCTCGTTCATCGCGGGATCACCGTTCTCTATTAAAACCTGGCATTTTTAGGGAGGAAAGAAAAAAAAAAACCAGTATTGCAACAGATGAACGAGACGCGTTCATCACAAACGAGAGGCTGGAAATGACCCCAGCACCCCCCGTAGGGCCGAGTCCTCGGAGGAAATGGCATTTGCAGACAAAGAGCCCCAAAAAGCTTCCCACAGGTGCAGGGTCCTGAAAAGGTACAGGCAGGTAAGGGGGTCGCGACATCGCAATGGAATGCCTCGGGGACCGGCTGCATCACCCCGGACGCCGCAGCAGACACGGGCCAGGCACCCACGCGGGCCCGCCCGGCCCCGGTGCACGCAGCTCCCCGGGCAGGTGTGCACTGGCCGCCCCCGCCCCCCGCCGTCTGCTGCGACACCCACGGGGCCCACCGTTCCACTGAGGAAGGCGCGTCTCACAGCCTCGAGGCCTCGGGGCCCCTCGGGCCCGGGGCAGCCACCCCACCTCAGCCCCAGATCCCCTCCCTCCGACCACCTGCTCCCTTCTCTCCAAATCCTCTTTCCTGCACTGTTCACATGAAAGCCGACCTCTTCCCCTGACGTCTTGTCTCGGGGGCGAGCCCCTTCCCCCCGGGAAAAGGCTGCCCGTGGGCCAGGGAACGCGGCCGTCCAGGACCCCAGCCACGCCAGCCCGCTTGCGGGACAGGCTTGGGGCAGCCACCGCCATGCGGGCCGTCGGGGGCGGGGGACCCCTGGCAGGCGGGTGGCCCCGGGGCAGCTGGTGGTTTCTACAGGGGGCGGAGGGCGGCAGCACATCCTGGTCACCCGCTGCCACCTTGCTCTCGTCCGGGACGGCCCCGGGGAGCCACTGGACTGCTCCTTCCTGCCGCGGTGGCTCCTCCCAGACTCTGTGTTAGTATGACGTGAGCGCAGGGTCCTGGCGCCGTCCACCCGGGGGGCCGCCGGGAAAGCTGGATCCCCATCGGCCAGTGCAGCCTCCGACCCCCGCCCCCCCCCGACATGGGCACGGGCCCCTCGACTGTCCCGTCTCCGATGAGACCTTTAGGGACGCACCCAGGGTTGTGCAAACACACCCCGTCTCACGTCCCTGCTGGGGAGCCTCGCATGACATCTCCCCGTCTGCAGCATCATCCGGGAACAGGGCCGTGTCCTCGGCCACCTCCTCTCAGGAGCCCTCCTGGACTGAGGCGAGCCTGGGGGCGGCTCAGAGGCAGGGTGGGCAGGGGCCTGTCCTCGGGGAGGACCCCCCACCCGCCTCTGTCCTTCACGCCCAGCCCGTCTGGTGGGCGTGACCCGCACCCTGCTGACACCCAGTCTCGGAGGAGCCCGGGAGCCCCTGGAGCACGAGGAGCTCGCAGAAGCTTTCCGGCGAGGAGGGAATGTAGGAGCCCTGTGCCCCGTCGGCCTCTCTCCGCGTGTCTGGAACCGGCGCACAGAAACAACTGAGGCCAGAACTCGCTCTCTAGGCAGGTTGGCGCTGTGCACACCCTCCCGTATCTGCAGATGTGACCCGAGCTCTTCCGGCGGCAGCTCGAGGGCCGAGCGGCACCTGCTCGGCCGCTGCTCAGACGCACCCGGCGTCCCCGGCCTGTATTTTGCAGCCAACTAGGTATCTGGCACCTTCCAGGTTCGCGGCGAGCAGGGTGTCCTGGGGACACAGCCACGGTCGTGACCACAAGGACCCGCTCCTTCCCCTGTGCAGCCAACAGACCCCGCAGCCACTGCCTCCCGCCCCCTGACCCTGCGCAAGCCAGACAGCCGAGTCCCTGAGATGGGGTCTCCGCCCGGCCCTGCTCCTCTGGGGCTTCGCCACAGCCAGGCCCAGCGCCCTGGCACGTCCCTCCACGCCGGGCCTCGTGCACGGCGGCCCATCCGGCACCCAGCCACGGGATACACGGAAACCGGATTCAAGCTGCACAAAAAGCACCCTGACCCGTCCCCCCAGCACCACCCACAAAGTCCAACCAGTTTGCAGCAACAGATGCCGGGCACCCGACGGCAGCAGCAAACCCTCACCGGCCTGCCGACGAGGAGGCGACAGGCAATGGGAAGGCGCAGAGCTGTGCCCCGGGGGACGGGGCAGACGGGCGCCAGGCTGTGCTCCGTGCCACCCGCCCCTTCTGCGGCTCCACTCCACAACCAGGTGGCCGGTCCGCAGGTGCTCTCACCGCCTCACCTGCCTCCAGGGCTCACGTGCAAGTCCCGAGAGCAGGAGTCCCACCAGGTACTTCACCCTGTTTCCAACAAATACCGCGCACCTGTTGCTTATCAGTCCAGGCCCCTGGGAGGGGGGGATGCTACAGCCGGGCAGAGAAACCTGGGCATCCTGGCTCCCTGTGCAAAGTCAGGACCCCGCTAGGGGAAGCTGAGCAACCCCGGGAGGGTGGCTCCGGGTGCCTCACTTACAGGACCGGCTGCAGGACCTCGTGGTGCCTGCTTGAGCTTTTAATCTGCATAAAACACCATCCCTGGGCCCCGTCGCAGGGTGTTCACTCAGTGGACCTGCAGTGGGACCCAGGGACCGTTCTGGGGTGCAGTGGGGTGCAGAGGGGCACCTGGGGGGCTCAGTGGGGGATGCTCCTGCCTTCGGCTCAGGTCATGATCTCAGGTCCTGGGATCGAGTCCCACGGCCCGCTCCCTGCTCAGCGAGGAGGCTGCTTCTCCCTCTGCCTCTGCTCCCCGTGCTTGTGCTGTCTCTCTCTCTCTCTCTGTCTCAAATAAATAAATAAAAACTAAGATAATAAATAAGTGGGTGTCCATTTCAGTCCCACACCCTTCCACTTTGTTCAACCCCCATTCTTTCCAGTAAGTCATTCAAGAACTGTGGGAACCCAGGTCCACATCCTCTTCTGGCCGGAGCCGGGGAGGCTGCGAGCACCCACCCCCGCCCCGGCCCATCTTAGTGATGCCTCACCTGTCCCTCCGCCTGCACACAATGCCCAGCTCCCTGCTTTCCTGAACGTACTTGCAGGTACTGATGTCACCTGCGGGCTCTGCTCTGTGTTTGCACAGCTGCTGATTTGTCCGAGTCAACGCGTCCGTGCCCTTCCGTGTCGCAACGCATTTGCTCAGGTTACAAGGACAAGCTGTGGGTGAAGGAAGAGTGGTCAGGGGCCCAGGGGAGTGAACCTGGGAGTCAGCTGATTGGAATCGAGGGGTCACGGAGGGCGCGGTGCGGTGAAGCCTGCATTCAACCACCGCGCATCCCAAACTTTGGAGCACATTTAAATCCCCTGCTCTTTTTAAGATGGAGATGCTTAAAAAAAAATAAAATAAAATGGGGATGCTTTCTCAGGAGGTGTGGGTGCCGTGGGCACTCTCTGAAGTAGGACACTCCGTGCTCCATGTGATGTGGGTAACACCGGTCCCCGGCGTCAGGCACCACCTGTGCAGGGGCGGGACCCTCCGAGCCCACATCCAGGCTCACTGAACGTTCCAGTAGGCAGAGACTTGAGGGTAGATAACCGTGCATCGAGGTGCACGTAGACGCGGCTTTGCGTGCAGCTCAGAATGGTAACGGGGACAACAGAACCACGGGGCGTCAGGACAAGGCGGGCGTCTCCTCCTGGGAGCTCCGCTGGGCGGCAGGTGCCACCAGAAGGGACTCTTCACCCACAGCGCCCGGGCCCAACACAGAGGTCCAGACGGACCGTGAGCAGCTCAGACACGGGAGACGCCCCACTTGCTGGAGGTGACAAGCCTACTTGTGAGATGTGTCTTTGTTCCCTTAAAAGAAAAAAGTCAGTGTTTGCATCTGTGCGGGGAGCTGGAAATCTCTGAGCCCCCGCAGCGCGGCTGGAGTGATCTTCAGCCAAGACTGCTCAACGTGGCACATGCCCCTGGCTCCTCTGCTCAGCCTCACCCACGTTAGGGATGTGGCAGACGTCGGGCTATGTCCAGGCGCCCTGCAATGAAGCAAACACGGCCTCTGGCTTTGCACAGCTGTACATGGGCACACGCGTGTGAGTCCCTAACCACAGTGAAGTCTGCACCAGGAATGGGGAGTGGTGTGCGGCAGATGACAGTGCAGCTGCCAGGGAGCGGTGCCAGCAGGTGCCCGTCCACCCAGCCAGCACCGGCCAGGTCCCCGACGGCGGCCTGTGCTCTGCTCGAGTCCAGGACCCAGAGACTATGCTTCTGTGAGTCTGTGACAGGAGGGGGCACCCCAGGTTGATAAACGGTGGGTTTTCAATAACTAGACCAGTTCCAGGACAGAACAGACTTCTTCCCACGATGAAGGATGCCAGCCAACAGCAGCTTAGCTCGCTGTCTCCTGGGAAGAGACCCCAGCGGTAGGCAGATGACAGGTGTCTTCAGGGGCCGCGGTCCCCCTTCCAGATGCCTGTGCATACGTGTGCATTGCTTGTCTTGATGCGTGATGGGCAGCTCAAGGCTGTGTGGTCTTCAGCTTTGGCAGATAATGCCAAGGGCTTTCCAGAGCAGTGACACCCATTTGTACGCCCATGAGCAGCCAGGGTCGCACGTAGCCGTGAAGTGGACCCTGGGGTCCTGGGTGCTGATGCACCTTCACACCTTCCTCCTTGTCTCACTCCAGAAGACGTACTTATATATCTGTTTAGGGGTAGTGCATATATACATAGGAGGAAAACATGTTAAAAATCACCAAGTTTTATATGCACCAAGTACATATAAATATATAGGAAAAATATAGGCCCTGGGTGGAAGCACTCGGACTGAAGCGGCGGCTGTTTCTCTGCATCATGGCCCTTGGGGAGTGGGGCCTAAGTGCTTCATCTGCAGAACACGGGGTCTCCGGGAGGGTGGACCGTGGTTGAAACCAGCCCCAAGATGCTAACACACCTCAGAGGTGATACTGTCCCTCGGGTCTGGGTACAATCATTGGAATTGCCCGGAGCAAGTTTAAATACTTGTCACGAAAGCTTCTGAGCTTCATCACTTTGTATCCAGCTGCATCCAGGCCTGAGGCGGTGGCCACTTGACACCAGGAGCCACTTAGTGCCCCTTTGGATCTTGAGCAGAGAAGCAAGGCTTGGGGGAGGAGGGGGCTGGGAGCTGATACTGAGTGCCTGCAGCATCTACTCTGTCTTCACTATTCAGAACTTGTAACTAAAATATTTAAAGAAACTGATTTTAAATGCAAATTAAAGGGCAAATGTTCTAAAAAAAAAATTGTGTACTTGGACACAGTCTCGAGCTTGCGAATCAACCCTCGTGTGTGCTTTCTCGGATTCGCAATCTTGGGCACAACAGCCTCGGGGTCCAAGTCCCTGCTCCGCTGTGTCGGGTGTACTTGCAATCATTTGTAAAATGTATAAATGAATTTATATATTTATATTATATATTACATATATATTAGGAGGAAAAAATGTTAAAAATCAAGTTTGAGGCTACAAAAGGACTTTTATGCTGATGCAAGTAGATGCAAGGTTTTCTGATTATTTTAGTCACTCCGAGGTGATGATGGAATTAAAAAGGTCATATAATTGCTAAATGGATGGGGCCCCTGGGTGGCTCAGTCGGTTGAGCGTCCGACTCTTGGTTTTGGCTCCGGTCATGATCTCAGGGTCCTGGGATCCAGCCCTGCGTCAGGCTCCGCGCTTGGGATTCTCTCTCCCTCTGCCGCTCCCCACCCTGCTCACTCTCCTTCTCTCTCTCTGTCTCTCAAAAAACTGCTAAAATGAGTACAAAGGAACACAAATCTTGGTTCTAAAAAAAGAGATAGACAAAGAACCAAGGAAACGCGTCGCTATGCTCAAGTATTTTACACGCTGTGTTCCAGAGCGATACTTTGAACGGGAGACGTCCCTTCTCTACACTCTCTGGCGGAGCACGGCGATGCCTTAGGTTAGAAGCCCAGTCTCACACAAGAGCATATGTAACTGCTCTCAAAGGGTCAACCGGTCCCCCAAACATGTGTCATCATGCTTATACCTTTTGGGGGAAATGTGAGGACTTTTGACATTATCAGTCAAGAAAGCTGTAGCTGCCTGCCTGTGGACGGGGGTGAAGGCAGGCCTGGGGTTGTCAGGAGCTCATTACGGGGTCCCTAGCCACCTCCCTGGGTTGTGTTCTTAGCGGAGGGGAGTCCACAGAGTCTTGGAAAACTAGCCCCAGAGTTGCAGCCTAAGTGGGATGAGCGGAGTGGGTCGTCACAGTCCTGAGGCAGGTGGCAAACTCTGCCGCCGGAGCTGGTGAGCTACACTCGAGATACTCCCACAACCGTCTAACAGAGAATCCAGGGAAAGGGCCAGTGGGAGGTGTGTGTTGTGTTGTAGGGCAGACCCGTGAGTGTGATGGGAGGACTGGGTCCAGGGCTCTGACAAAATCCTGGGACTGCCAGTCACCTTTCTGGGCCAGTTGACTCTGTCCCACTCCATATGTTTTCCCATGAAGCTTTCCAGTAAGGTTCTTAATTAGGAAAAGGTCAGGAATTCTTGGCAAGACAGACACTTACTCTCCTCCAAGGTTGCCATTGGGATGAACCACAGAATATACAGGAAAACTCAAAACAGTGCAGGGAGCAGCCCATCCATGAGCCAGAAACACCGAGGAATTGCTGCCAGAGACATCATGGATGGGCTCAATCCGGAGGGCTTCCAAGGGCATGAGCACCATGAGGCCATGAGGCTGTTGGTGAAGGTATTGGAAGAACCTCCCGGACATTCCCAACAACGGTGGGTATTTGCCCTCGAGCCTCTGAATCTAGAAGGAACTGGACCCCACAAGGTGCTGGGCAATCTCAGAGTCATAGCTGAAGTGTCCACCCCACCCAGCAAGTGCCCTGAGCGGACAGGTGCCAACACCACTCCCAGAGTACGGATGCTCGGTCTTGACTCCCTTGGTTATAGCCCAATCTTAAACGTGGCCAAAGCTATTCCCCGAATGATGAAATGGGGATTGCTAAAAGGAAACTGCCTTAAAGGAAGAATAGCACCCCATGAATCTAGGGACATGGTACCTGTAAGAACATCCCCAGATAAACAGAAAGCTCCCACAGGGATGGACGCAGCATTACAACCGCCCGATCACAACAAGCATTCAGGAGGAAGAAACAATAAAATCTAGGAAGCAAGAGGGAAGTAGAGAAAGACAGGAATGCTAAGTTAATGATGATGACAGAGTACTAGGAAGCTGAGGGATGCACGAGATGCTGAGCAAACACGAAGGAAGCAGGTGAAATTTGGCAGAAAATGGATAAATGTATGAACCGAATTCCGGAGAAGCCATGGAGCAAGGAGAACAGATCCAGGAAAGCCATGACGGCTCTCATGATGAGAAAACTCAACAATGGAACCAAAACAATAACCAAAGAAAGAGTTGGGGAAAAAATCTCTGAGCCAAAGAAAGATTCAAGTATCTGGTGCAGCAAGATTTAATGGGAAAAAGAGACAACACCAACAGTCTTTACAGAGAATTCAGGGTGTGTAGGTGAAGAAAAAAACAGTCATCAAAAAAGCAAGCACACACTTATTTCCTATTCCACAACACTAACATTTATAACAAAATGGCACTTGTTCAACACAATTCTGAAGAGAAACAATCTCAACTCTAAACTTTTTACACTGGATTTCACTCATGAATAAGGACAAAAGAATGACACGTTCAGATATCCAGGGCATAAAACATTGACATATATGCTTCCTGGAAAACACTGCCCCAAAATTAGCACCAGCCAAGCAAGATTAACCAAAACAGAGCACTCGTCATGGTGAGCTGTGAAAGGAAATTGTGGAAAGAATCAAAACAAGTTATTTACAATACCAATGTTTGCTATAAATTTTGGTTGAAAATCTAATGCAAGAAACAAGATGATTTTTGAAAGGGAAGTTAAATAATGTAAACAAAAAAGAGCTAATTTTGAGCTGGCCCTGCTGGAACAATAATATCACGAAATATAATGAAAATAGCGATGGGGAAAATTAAGAGAAATAAAGCTTGTTAAAAATAGCCATCATATTTATATATTGGGCAGAGAAAAGAATTTACTATAAACTGAGTGACTGTCAACACTGGGCATTAGAGGGGGAAAGTTTTCAATGTTAGAATTGAAAAGAATACATAATTTCCAGAATATTGGAGAAATGAAAAAGGAGACATCCACTGAACAAAAACAGGGTAGTGGGGAGAGAAGGAACATAACAAAATTGAAATAATATAATAGTACAATTTGTGGACTACAATACATGTAAATGTGTTACATTCTCCTGTTAAAAGTGCTTTTACACTGAGGCAAAAATAAAATCAATTTTTATTTATAAAATATACACATGATAGGGCATCCCCAGGTGGCTCAGTGGTTTAGCGCCTGCCTTTGGCTCAGGACGTGATCCTGGAGACCCGGGATGGAGTCCCACGTCGGGCTCCCTGCATGGAGCCTACTTCTCCCTCTGCCTGTGTCTCTGCCTCCCTCTCCCTCTCTGTGTCTCTCACGAATAAATAAAATCTTTAAAAAAATAAAATATACACATAATAAAAAGAAAATATGCAACAAGGAAAGAAGATGTGATAGACTGCAGCAATGGTCCCAGTTCTTCTGGACGGCTTCTACCTATGCAAATCGTGAGCCCCCCAGCGATGGGTCATGTAATTCTCCAACGCCGGGCTCAGTCATTTGACAAGACTTGGCGGAGAAGACACTAGATGACATGACACATGCAGGGTCTCGGGAATTACTCATGGCTCCCGTGCTCGCAGTCACCAGGGGGAGAGCCTGCCTGTGCTGGCCCATTGGCTCCGGGAGAAGGAGGTGACCACGTGCAGCAGAGCCACCCCAGGCTGACCCTCACCCTGCTCAGCCCGCCCTCGGCTGACCCCTGGAGACATGAGTGACCCCAGCCAAGGTCAGCCTGAAGAACAGAAGCCTCAGATGCAGAAAACGAATGGCTACTGTTGCACGCCACTGATCGCACTGCACCGCCAGGAGGAGCTGACTGATGCGTTAGGTCAGGCTTTTTCAACTTTGGTGCTATTGGGATTTGGGCAGGATTATTTTAACTTAACGCTGTCCACCAGCGGACTTCAAGGGACGTTCCAGAACACCCACTAACAACAGCACAACACAAGTTCTCCTCAAGCACTCAAGGAAGCACGAAGGAGGTGTTTGCGGTGACGGGACAGCTCTGCATCCTGCTGGTGGGGCTGTCACACTAATCAATGCATGTGACGGAGTGGGACAGGCTTCCCTCCAAGACGGAAATACACAGATGAAACATGCAGAAATCTCACAAAATTCTGAAAACAACTGCCCCCAATTAAAGAACACACCGTGCCCAATCTAGCCCACCTGCAAAATGCATATGTATGTTTTCTGCTTTAGCCTTGGCGTCCCCTATGGATGGTCCAACCTTCGGACAGGTGAGAGACGGATGCGATGAAGGAGACAAGATACTGGTAATGTGCAAAGACACTCAAACGTGATACGATGCTTTTAGACGCAAAATACACGGCTACCTGTATTCACCATAAGCCCTATTTTTGTTTCCATGCGTGTGTGAGCATCTGTGAGTCGGGAGGTAAACTGGAGTGTCGGTAGTGGTTTTGCCCGGGTAGCGGTACGACATACATTTCTAGAACTTGCGTAACTTTTCATGGCTTCCTAATGTGTGACAAAGAGCATGCACTACTGTGACCAAGTAATCACATTGTTCAAAACAGATTATGTGACGATCTCTCTTTATGTTGTCACGGCGGCACACTCCATCTTCCCACACTGGACGTCCCCAGCCCCCATGCCGCAGGATGTCAGCTCTCCTGCTCACACTTATTTTTAAATATGCTGCACGCTGTCCAGGTGATGAAAATACCCTCGGACTTGAAGAGAGACAAATAGGCACGGCCAGCGAGCTAGGGTTTGCCCTCACTGGCGGTTTTCCAAATGCATCCCACACGGTCTGCGGAGTCCTTGAGGGGCAGCAGGGTGCCGTCGTTGTCCCCGTACGGAGCACAGAGTCTCCAGGACACATATTTGTGATTAGCACCTGTTCAGGAAACACGTACGATTCGCTGGAAAGAACTCTCAGAGCCAGGCCACCCGGGAGCTAGAGGCCCTGGCCAGGAAGGAGCGAATCCAAGGAGATGCTCAAGTGTTCGAAAGCCACTGCCCCTTCCTGTTGAGGACACCAACAGCGTAACAATGCAGGCAAGTGATTAGATCTCACATTTCCTTGTATGCGGGCGACAGTTACTCCACACCCCGAATCCAACGTAAGGAATACTTTTCTTCCAAACACGTCTCCTTAAATGTACCCCATAAGTGGCAGGATCAGAAGACATTGTGATGCTCACCGAGTTACCGTGCGATTCAGCCTGGGACACGGAGTTTTCAGCGTCTCCCACCCTCCAGCCCAGGAGTTTAACAAGTGCACTTTAAAAATAATTGCCTTGTCTGGTTCTGTATTTGGGCTACACCACCAAAGCAAGGAGCACACACAAAATCCATTTACCTGCCCAAGTAGACTGTGCACCTCATAATCTGGTTGCAAATTGTCTCGGTTTAGCAGGGGGCTCACTGGGGGTCGGAGGGCAGACAGAAATCTTTGGAGAAGGAGCTGGGGTCCAGAGGCCCCAGGAACACAAGGCGGAGTCCTGGCTGCACAGCCCTGGGCAACTATTTAAAATCTGGCAGCCAAAAATAAAATAAAATAAAATAAAATAAAATAAAATAAAATAAAATAAAATAAAATAAAATAAAATAAAATAAAATAAAATAAAATAAAATAATAAAATAAAATAAAATAAAATAAAACAAAACAAAACAAAACAAAATAAAATAAAATAAAATAAAATAAAATAAAATAAAATAAAATTTGGCAGCCACATTCCTTCCACTAAACCTATTGAATCAAACAAAACTGATTTATAAATTAAAGGAATATCATGTGGAGGCACCAGGTGGCTCAGCGGTTGAGCATCTGCCTTCGGCCCAGGGTGTGACCCCAGGGTCCCGGGATCGAGTCCCACATCAGGTCCCTGCGGGGAGCCTGCTTCTCCCTCTGCCTGTGTCTCTGCCTCTCTCTGTGTCTCATGAATAAATACATAAAATCTTTGAAAGTAAACAAATAAAGGAATATCACACTAGAGAATCCTGCCTGTCGTAAGACACATGCGGCCCAGTAACAACCGCCTGCTTCTAACTGAGAACCCGAGTGGCCTACAAAGCCCCGGGAGGGGCATCTGACATCTCTGGACACTTCCGATTAAGTCCCGCCCCGCACACCAGTGTCTTTGCCTTTGGAAAATCCCGTGTGACAACGCAGGCATATGGTTTAATGTAACAAATTCATACACACAAAACAGTTACCCTGTACCTTAGATACACATTATTTTAAAACAATGGCAAATTTATATTTACGATTTTGTTTTATTATCAACAGGAGGAATGTTACGGGTGACAAAGGTGGTGACACAATTTGCACAAATGGCTTGACGGTCCCGTGAGTAACCGTCACCGAGCGGGTGCTGGGAAGTGCCACGGGAGTTACCATAGAAACCGATGAAGATTTCTGAACAGAGGTAAGGGCTTCAACCACGGGGGCGCGGGGGCGCGTCTACTTTAAAACCCTGGTCCCGCCGAGGACCGCGTGGCACACGTTTCCATGGGAACAGGAGCTGTTTGCTGCTCGGCAATATCAGGGAGACGAGGTGGTTGCTTCCAGGAGCCACGTTCTTACTGGAAATGTGGTTAAAAGTCCTGCAGCTTTGTCAGCACAGACTCAGAGTCGTGCTCTCCAGGAAAACCGAGTAAGTATGTTCTATTTACGCTGGCGGTCAGGTGTCCCAGTTGAAGGGTGGAGGAGGCACCTGTAATTTGAGAGGGGGCACAAGGACACAGGCTCCCGTTCAAGGTCGGATGCTGGCAGAGAGGAGGCGGCTGTGTGACTGGGGGAAGTCCCTCCATCGGTAAAAGGGGGACGTTGGCATTTCGTAAGCTGCCCAGTGGCTCCTGTCCGCACACGGACACAATTCCGACGTCGCCTTATTCTGTCTTATTTTGTCACGGTCTCAGTGATTCACTGAGGCTCACGGTTTGTCTGAGGTTTGTTTCTGGGAAACAGTTATGGTCTAATAGCAGAAGAGCAGCCACGCACTTGACGGGAGGAGCACTGGGTGTTATTCTATATGTTGGCAAATTGAACACCAATAAAAAATAAATCCATTAAAAAAAAGCATTGACACCGTGCCTGATATATAAAAATTATTTAATAAATGGTGACTATAAATGCCATTGGAAAAAAAAAAAAAAAAAAGACCAGCCACAAAGTGGAGTGAATGTCAGGGGCTCCTCGGTGGGTGGATAGATACTGATGGATGGACACCACGGACAAATAGACATAGATCATTAGAGTGAGAGATGATGGGTGATTAGATAGATACGTAGATACACAGTTGGACGATAGATAATTAGATGATTGGATAGATAAGTAGATACATAGATAGACGATAGGGAGATCGGAAATAGATGGATAACAGACAGATGGTGGACAGCCCTCAATACTACCCGGTGTGGCCCCTACCTGAGGTCCCACCTGACCGACTGTCCACCCACCAGCCCTCTTGGTTCCATGGCTCCTAAAAACCAGCCCCACCAATAAATCCGTGCACTTCCCAAAGTCCAAGCTATTGAGCACTTCCTACGCTCCTCGTGTTAAATATACACAGTTGTTAAATGACAAGGGAAAACGCTGTAGACAGAGCGTGAAAGATTGAAGGTAGGATACAAAGAAATGCAGACGCAGCGACGGCCGTAGGCCCAGGCGCCTGCCCTAACCCAGAGGGACGCCCGGGAACAGGAAGCAAACTCCGAGCATTCTGTGCAGACCCTGCCGGGGCCCTTGTGCAGCTGAGACCCCGACCCGACCCCTTGCTCCCCTCCTGGCTCCCCACCCCCGGCTTCCCGCAGGGACACCTCCCCGGGGGGCCCCGGGACGCCGGGACACGGTGCCGGCACACACCGCGCTGCCCACACCCTGCCAGCCGCCTCTGCCGTCACTGGCTCATGGCCCCGGCCTGACCGTTCCCCTCCCTCAAAAAACTCTAAGTGCAGGCAGGCAGTGACCTCTGCCACCCTGTCCACGGACGGTGTCGGAACTTCTCCCTCCGCCTCTCTCTCTCTGTCTCTCTCTGTCTCTCATGAATAAATAAATAAAATCTTTAAAAAAAATGAAAAGATCTCACACGCCTCACATGTTCATTGAACAAAGGTCGATCGACCACTGATCCATCCACCGTCCTGTGCACAGGGGCAACGGTCGTGGTAAGTGCAAACGACGGAAGTTCACGGGAGTAGCCAGTGGCCGCGGGGGAGCGCGGCGCGGGGACATCCTCCTTCTCCAGGAGGATGGGGTGCAGAGGGCGTCAGCGAGCTCGCCCCTGGAGGAACTGGGGCTCGGGGGGCAAAGTATCAGAACCCGCGACCGCAGCGCCACTCACTTGTTCACGTGTGGTCCTAGTGCTGGGGACACCGGGCCCTCGCTGCCCCGGGCCGCAGGGAACAGATCCCCCAGCCGAGGTCTCTCTGGCCAGCACCGCCCATATTTCATTCCAGAACCACTCACACCGCCCTCAAGGACCAGAGACGTTTTATCCCAGGAATTCTCTACATCTTGGTGGGCAAAAAGCAGAGCAAGACAGAGGCCTGCCGTACTGACAGTACGATCTTCCAGCAAACGTCTTCTCCGGCCTCAAAGGGTCGCGTGGGGCATGTGGACGTGCGGAGTTAGGACAACTCGTGTCAGGGCCTCCGGGGGGCTTTTGTCCAATTGAGCGTCTGACTCTTGATTTCAGCTCAGGTCGCGGTTTTCAGGGTCATGAGATCGAGCACCATGGTGGGCTCCCCTCTCAGTGGGGAGTCTGCTTGAGATGCTCCCCCTCTGCCCCTCCCCTGCTCGTGCTAAATAAATGAATAAATGAATGAATGAATGAAGAAAGAAAGGAAGGAAGAAAGAAAGAAAGAAAGAAAGAAAGAAAGAAAGAAAGAAAGAAAGAAAGAAAATCTTTAAAAAAAAAACAGTGCATTCAGAATCCTAAGCGAGGGGGCCCTTTGGGGGCACCCCTGGAGCCCCTCCAGCTCCAGGAGGTGACGGGGACACCCGCTCCTGAGCTCCTGCCGTGGCTCCCGATGGTCCTCTCTCTGCCGTAATGCTCAGCGTCCAGGCCAGAGCTCACAAACCAAGTGCATGACCATTGCATGAACGCGGCCAGTGACCCCAGACTGCCTCTTGCAACCGGCACCCCGTGTTTTCAGAGGGTTCGGGCCAGGTTTGGGCTCATGCACACAGAGTTGTGAGGTCTCGGAATCTGCAACCTCCATCATCTTCGGTCCTGGCACCTGAAGACACTCTCGTACAAAATGCTCAAGACAGAAATGGTGCTGGATCAAGGCGGTGTTCAGTGTAGACTCTGTGACCCTGTGGCAGGTGCCTTGGGCGCGTTCCCAGCCCCTGCCCAGCTCCAAGCTCTTGGGCGGCTCCACCGGCACCGCTTCTGGAAGCCGACGGGGGACCTCCTGGGAGTGGGACTCGAAGCCCGGCTCCTCCTCAAGGCAAACCCTACAGAGCACCCCTGTCCCTGCAGGTGCCCCACCCGCAGGCATCACCCAGGCCCAGATGTGGCCTGAATCCTCATTTGCCCCTCCCCTGGCCCCAGCCCCTAGACTCCTCTCAATGTCTCCTCGGAGCAGAGGCCTAATAAGCCTCTCGCACACGAAGCCCTGGCTCAGCGCACCTGCTATGGGAGAACCTGACCCACACGGGCCCCGAAGGGGGGACCAGGGCCAGCGCAGGCGAGCTCCCGGGAGGCAGAGAGTGTCTGCTCCACAGGAGGAGCCGCCTTTCTCACAGATGCGCTGCAAAAGGAAATGTGGCTTTATCCCTGGACGCCAGAAGGGTCCATCCGGATTGCGTCCGACGTGGAATAGCTACTTCAGAGAATTTCTACCTTGGCCCTTCCCCCCCCCTTGGGTGACTTCCGTCATGGGGGTAGGTGGTCGTCAACTCAGACATAAGCCTATTCCTCTGACAGGCCTCCCAACTTCGACAGGACCATGCCGGGCAGGGCTCCCGCATCCGGGGCGCTGGGCTAGGTGCTCGGGGTGTCCTCTGTGTCCAGGAGACAGCGCTTACGGGGCCTCCTAACCCACCACCATGACTCGCAAGTTCACCTTCGGAGGAGGATCCCGGGAGATGTCCTTGAACCCGGCAATGCTGAGCTGTGAGCAGTGACAGTGTCTCTCACGCTTCCAGATGGCGTAGCTCTCCTGGCATTTGCCCCCACGGGCGGGCACGGAAGCAGCAGCGAGATCCCAAGCACCCGCTGGGGCCTGAGTCAGGCTGGGCCGCGGCCTACCCGGGAGGGCTCACGGCTCCCCGGTGCCGGGAGAGAGCCCGCAAGTCCTGGCAAGGAAACCACGCGCCTTGGAAGCTGCCCCCGGCTCCCCGGATGGTTTTCCTCGCCTCTGCCTTCCGTGGAAAGCCGAAGCGAACGCACCCTGAGGTCCCCGAATCACAGCACTGAGATCGCCCAGACCCAGCTGGCCGGAGTCACACCCGCATTGTGTCCCCGGAAAGGGAGGGATGCAGGGAGCAGTGTGCGCCCACGTAACCGCGCGGACACGAGGGCCCGTCGCTCACTCTCCCACCTGTGCTCAGATTCCTCATTCCTGGACGTACCTTCCCCGGAGGCTCCGGCCTACCAGTGGCCTCCTGACACTCATTTCTGAAACGTGTTCCTATTTTTCGGGTGTTCCGCTTCGGATCTGTAAGCAGCAGCCCCGGGAACCCCTGGATGTCCCTCAGCTCCTGGACCAAGAGGCTGTGTCCAGCGGCTCCTGGAGAAGCCGTCACCTGGGACAGGACGTGCCTCCCGTGGCCCTCGCCCCCCATGCAGGTCCAGGCGGGGGGGGCCGGGGCACCTTCTCCCCTCCTCTCCCCTCCCCTCCTGGGCACCTGCAGCTGCCACCTGCCACGCCACCAGGTGCGCATGCCTGTGTCTCACACCCGACCCCAGCCCCCCCACCTGGAAGGCCCCGCTTCACCGATGACCTTGACCTGAGCCCCCCTGCCCTCCGCGGGGGTCTCCTGGCACAGAGGCCACTCCTGGCCGGCTCGTCCTGCCCTGGCCTCGCTCACCCACGTGGTCCCTCCCGCGTCCCCGCTCCGCACGCTCCTCACGCTCCCTGAGGCTCCTTCTGGCCCCCTCCCTGGGACCCCACAGCGCCGGCCCCCCTAGCTGTCCCTCCGGAATCTGCCCCAGTCTCCCTCCCATGACAGCCCATCAGAAGCCCGTCCAGGCTGCGCCAGGCTCCCACCCAACCTCACACGCGTGCTCCTGACCCCCATCCTGCTCGGTCACCTTGCACCCTGGTGCTCATGGCTGGGACTCCTCACGTGTCAGGTCCTCGGGTCTCTGGCTTCCTCCCCTGTTAGAACCTAATGTCTCTAAAGTAGGATCCTTTCTGTCCCATAAGGTGCCTATGTGCTCCCTACAGAGGCCCCCAAATAACGGGTCTCAACAGAATGTGTGCAGTGCATGGGCCTCACCCGGGCAGGCCGTGAGCCTGGGCCCCAAGGGTGCCGTGACGCCGGGCCTGCTTGACGGGTGGGCTTGACCCACGGACAGCGAACCTCCAGACCGCAGGCCGCAGTGGCCCTGGGCACCGCCGGGTGCCTCACAGCCCGGGCAACGCTCCAGGCCCTTCCGCTGACCTAGGGGTGAGGCCTGACCGCCTGCCGCACGTGCGCCAGATGCGGGGCCCGACCCAGCACCCGACTGACTTCATCTCTCTCCTCCCCCGCTGTTTCTGGAAACATCTAAATGTTTTGAGGTGACGACTGAAAACTAGATTAGTTGTTTTTTTTTTTTAAGATTTTATTTATTCATTCATGAGAGACACAGAGAGAGGCAGAGACCCAGGCAGAGGGAGAAGCAGGCTCCATGCAGGGAGCCCGACGCGGGACTCGAACCTGGGACCCCGGGGTCATGCCCTGGGCCACAGGCAGGTGCTCAACCGCTGAGCCCGCCAGGGCTGCCCCAAAAACCCGATTAGTTTTAAGATAAAATAGTGGGTCTCTTAGCAGCTCACAAACCTACTTCTGGAGGCAGCACGTACATTTTCATACCAGCTTTCTTTGGTTTCTCTTTATTACAGATGAAACGATGGATTCGTTCACTCACGATGAATCCTTGAACACTCGTCTATGTCAAGAGCAGAGTTGGATCACGCCAGTTTTCTTTAAGATTTTTGCAGGAAAAAAAAAACAAAAAAAAATAAAATAAATAAAAAATAATAAAAAAAATAAAAAAAAAGATTTTTGCAGAAAAATTTTTTTTCTTTAATTCCTTTAAAAAAAATAATTAAAGTCTGGTTCGCGGCCCAGAGAGGAAGCAGAAATGTCAAACCTCCCCCAGAAAAGCGTATTTGACTGTGGAGCCAGAAACCCCGCAAGAAAGCCTCCTCCATGGCCCTCTGGGCTTGGTCATGGTCATGGATTCAGATCTAGGTGAGCTCAGCCCAGCTCCCACCCCAGCCCCGGGCGCTTGGCTCCTTCCTGAGGTTTGGGGAGACAGGTCCCTCCGCAGGGCTGTCGGGAGACTCCAGCTGGGGGCAGAAAGCCTGGCAACCGGTGCCCGGAGGGTGGGCTGCGCAGACCCCGGAGGAGGGCCCGCGACCCCGAGGACGGCTGAGCAGCGTAGAGGCTCCCGCGCTGAGGGCCTGGAGCCAGCGTCGGGGGGCAGGGCCGGGCAGGGACCCTGGATGAGCAGAAGCACTGGCTGTTACGGGGGGCGCCGCAGCTCCGCCGACCGGGGGGAGCCGTTGGCCCTGCCCCATGCGCACACTGTGAGCCCACCTCGCTCTCACGCCCGGTTGGGGTCCTCCTGTCCTGTCTGAGCAGGAGGCAGCCTGGGAACGAGCTCTGCTGACTTGGGCGCCCCTGCCCTGACCTGCCCGGTGCCAGCCTCCCCTGCACTGAGCTGCCGGGACGGAGTGCCCGGGATTCGCCCGCACCGAGCCCTGGAGGGACGGCCAAAACCCCGGCTCCTGGGTGCTGGCAGGACCTAGGGCCAAGCAGACCTGGCCTCCGCAGCCGTCCCATCACTCCCAAGCACACGAGGTCGGGCCACATGCAGGCAAGGGTACTCACTCCGACCCCAGTGGGGAAAAAAGAGACAAAACAGGCAAAAAAAAAAAAAAAAGTCCTTGCGAATAGGTGCCACCAATCTGCAGCCATTCGTAAGCCGGGCCACCTCCTACAAGACACGAGGACCCAGTCCAACCGGTGGACCCCCAGACGGGTGCCGAGGACGCTCTTCCAAGTCAACAGCAGAGCTTCTTCGGTGTTAACTGCAACTGCAGGGTGAGGCCCCAGGCTCACCCCAGGGCGCACAGCCTGGTGCCAGGCCCCCTCTTTCCGGCCTCGACCCACCCGGTTGCTGCTCCAGGAGACACACGACTCATCACTCTTCTCCTTAGATGGGTCTGTGCATTTGCACGTCTGTGTCCCTCCGGTGCCTTGTCTGCAGCAGGTGTCCGGTGATGGGGGGGTGCAGGGAGGTGGGTTCCAAGAGGCACTGCAGGTGCAGGGAGGGGAGGAGTGGGAGGGCCCGGAGGCGGGGTGCTCCCCAGCCCGAAGACCTCCAACCTAAGCCAGGACCAGAACTCGGGAGCCGCATGAGGATCCAAGCACTGGGCGGGTTTGGTTTCTTAAACATGTGACTATGTCCCAGCTACAGTGTCACACCCAGCGTATCAGGCCCTGACCCGGCCTCGTCTGCTTCCCCGGCACTTCTGTGGGGATCCACCTGGAGACTCGGTGGTGTCTGAGGTTCGTGACACCCCAGCTGATGCCGGGAGCCAGGTGTCACCTTGCTCAGCCTCCCGGAGGCCTGGAGGGGCGGTGTTCTCGCCGTGATGCTGAGGCCAAGGGGCTCGGGGGCCCAGGGGAGGGTGCCCAGCGCCACAGCCTGCAGAAGGAATGGAGGCAAATCAAAGTAGACCGCCCCGTCCTTTTACGTGGTAGCTTCACATCGGGATCACAGGCACCTTCCCTGTGACTTGCACCACCTCCCGGGGCAGGGTCTGCACTCCCGGAGCTTCGCTGTGTGCCCGGCCTCCCCGAGGGCCGCTGGAACCCCGTAGGACCCCCCCCAGCAAGCCCTCCCCGGAGCCCCAGTCTGCGGGTGCAGCCAGAGTGGGCCCAGCAGCGGCTGGAAGCTGCGGAGCCCCAGGGACAGTCACCGCACGGGCCCCCTGGCCCCGGCACAGCGGGCCGGGAGCTCATCATGTCGTCAGTCGAGGTCTTGCAGGGACCACCCTTGGCTGGCAGGTGCTGGACGCCGCAGGTCAACCCAGCTGACCCAGCGCGCCCCTTGTCAGACAAGGAAGGAGCCGAGAGCCTGCTCTGCCCCCCGGGACCGTCTTTCAGAGACTCCCAGGGCTGGGAGGGGGGAGAGGGACGGGCCTGTCTCCCCAGGGTGCTGCGCCCGGCTAGCCGGAGAGGCTGCACGGACGCTCACGCTGGGCCACGACGCGGGAAAGGAAGGCAGATCGTAGCTTATGTCCTCGCTCGCGGCGGCCCACGGACACGTCCTCGAGCCCGGCAGAGGGACCGTCCTCCCGGGACTCAGCTGCCTCCATGTGCACACCCTGCTGAGGGCACAGACAACCTTGGCCCGACCCCAGGGCCCCGTGAGCCCCTCTAACACGTAACTTTTTTTAAGTTAAGAAACTTTAAGCTTCTAAGTTTCCTGTAGAAACTCCCTGCATCTCTGCAGCCCCCGAGATACGTGTTGGCGTCACCCTCCAGGCACGTGGCCCACCCATGTCCATCCGAAGGGGCTCAGGACGCAGGTTTTATTAGACGGTAATCAATGGCCTTCTCCCAGCAGTAGGTGGCCCCCGGGGTCCTGGAAACCTGGCTTCCAGATTCCTCAGGGACTCCCGCTCTCCCGGAGCATATAATGCCCCCCACTCCCCGCCAGGGACCCCAGGGCAGCCCCTCCTGCCCATGGGTCCCGTCCCCGTGATCGATAAAAATCACCGTTTTGCACCAAAGACGTCTCAGGAATTCTTCTCGGCCTCAGGCTTTGAACCTTGACGTCTCTCCTACATCAGGGACGGGGCCAAGGTCATTATCTACCTTGTAACTAGATTTACACCCCCCCCCATTGGTATCAGCACTGTGGTCCCTCGGCCCACAGACCACGAGTGCCGCGGGGCATGCGGGTGCCTTCCCTCTGGGCAGACGTCCTCGCGCTTGTCACCCCGTGTGATCTGCTGTTGGGATGACGCTGAATGTAGACAAATCTCAGTGACCAGGATGCCCCCACCCCCGGCCCGACCTCGAGGGACAGGGCCTCAGGGTGAACCCACACCCATGACCAGTGATTTCATCAATCCTCGGGATGAAGCCCCCAAAATGCCCACAAGGACGGGGCCTGGGGGGCTCCTGGGCTGGTGAGCAGGTGACATGGGGACCGTGGGCCCTGGGGGGCCTGAGAGCCCTGCGCCCCCCAAGTGCGACCTGGCGCAGAACCTCTCAGAAGCTCCCTTCATAGGATTCCACGGAGCAAGCCCCGTGGCCTTCCGCCCTTTAGACAGAAGGACTCGCGTGTGTTGGACACTTTAAAGGAGCAACAGCAGAGGAGACGCGCTGCCCGGAGGCCCTCAGCCCCGACCTGGCCGGGACACTGGTCTCCCATACAACGTCAGCCTGCGACAAGAGCAGGGGTGTCGGGGACGGCCCCCTTCCAGAAATCCACGATGAGGACTAGTTTTATGCATGGCCCGGCTGGACCGCAGCGCCCGGACACACGTGGTCAGGTGCCACTCTGCATCTCTGGGTGACGGTGGCTCGAGACGAGGTCAGCGTTTCCAGCGGCAGACCTTGGGTGAAGCCGATGACCCGTAAGGTGTGTGGCCTCGTGGCCGGGAGAGGGCCTGCACGGAGCACAGGCCGACGCCCTGAGCGAGGGGGTGTCCCAGCAGGCGGCCCCGACGGCCCTGCGAGACCACAGGCTCGGGTCCGCCAGCCCACCCCGCCCACTGCGCTTGACGGCCTCCACGGTCATAAAGAAGCAAACAAATCCACGCATCCATCGGTCCCTGCACCGCGGCTTCCCCGGAGCACGTGGAGTCCTGTCCCCGTGATCCGAGGCTCCCAGACCCGGCTCAGGGCACAGACCCCACAGCAAGGTTCCCCAAGAACCTATTGACCTATAAGGAAGGTGCAAATAGCCCCTGAAGCTCCAGGCTTGAACCTGCTCCTGGCCCAGCAGGAGCTGAAGGCGAGCAGCCGCCCAGCAACGCTCCCCTGGTGCCTGGCGGTACCGCGTGGAAGGCCCGTCCCCACCCGGCGCCCCGAGGCCGGCCACCGCCATGGCCCCAGGCAGGGGAGCTCCGATGGAAGCCGGGAGGGGCCCCGGCAGTCCCGAGTGTGGGCAGTGGGTCCTGATGGGGTCCAGGTTCCCAGGAAGGACGGGTGGGGAGGCCCAGCCCCCTCACCGCAGCCAGATCCAGCAGCACGTGGCTGCACCCTGCACCCCCCCGGGTGGATGCAGACCTCACAAAGTGCTTCTGAATACCCGAACGTGAAGGAAATAACCAGCAGCCACTTATTGAGCACCTACTGTGTTCAAAGCACCGTCCTGTGTCCATCACATGATGCTACCACAAACCTTCCTACGAATGGTCCCAGGGAGTTTATTTGATCCCAGCAATTTTATCACATTTTATAGATAACTTGGCTGAGTCTGGGGGAGGCTTAAATAGCTTTGTGCGGGTCGGAAAGCGGGAACCGGAACTCCAGGGCTAACCCTTGGGAGTTCGTCTCCAACAGAGGGCGTGCCGCAGACTCCCCCCGCCCCCCTGCACAAGCCCGGATCCCGACTTGTCGGGGTTGGGCCCCAAAACACCTCCAGCCTCTTTGCTGGCCTGAGTTTAGGGCATGTTTTTTTCTTTTTTTTTTTGGAGGTCAATTTGCCAACATATAGCATAACACCCAGTGCTCATCCCGCCAAGTGCCGCCCCCAGTGCCCGTCACCCAGTCACCCCCACCCCCCACCCACCTCCCTTTCCACTACTAGGGCGTTTTTTTATATGACTCAGCAACTGTACTTTTGCAAAAACTTACCTTGTCCCTTATAATCCATAAAAGAACAAACACATCAGTCAGGAGAAATAAACAGGACAAAGAGCAAGTTAAGTAATTCCTGGGCTTCTCCCGCGGGAGACTACTCCTGAAATTAGGAAACTGTGCACTTGAGATACTTGTCGCTGGACGTGCACTTTGTACGGTCAAGTTTATCATGAAGGAAGCGTCTGTTTTCTCTGTGGGTTCTCAGCATTTCATTCGGGGAGGACAAGGAGGCAAATTTGCACTTAGCAATACTCCACACGTCTCAGCTGGTCACCTGAAATATTCCCAGGAAGATGCCCTACGTGGGAAAGCACTCCCCAGGCGTCCGCTGCGTGCCCGGCCTTGCTCCAGGCGCTGGGACTCGACCCTCACAGGAACAGAACAGGGGCCTGGCCACACAGCAGTCTCCTTTTGTTGGGGCAAGACCAGCAACAAATTAACCAACAAGGAGCCCCCCGGCCCTTACGATGCCATCTCAGGGGCTCCTTCAGGTCAGAGGACAGAGGAGCCCATCAGGGAGGTAGCATGTGAGTTGAGATCTGCATGCAACAGCCAGCCCACCAACTGCTCTGCAAAGCCCCTGGGAAGAGCAAGAGGCAGAGAGGACGGTAAAGTAAAGGCCCTGAGGCAGGCCACGCACAAGGAGTTGCAGAAGGAGGTCGGCGAAGATGCCAGGGTCACCCCAGAGGGCCTGAGAGGCAGCACGGGCAGATGCGGAGAGACCAGGTTGCAGAACGAGCAGCTGTCGTGCTCCCAGGAAAGTGAGCTGGATGCTGAGGACCGGCCTCAGGGGCCCGATGTTCTAAAAGTGCTGGCTGCTGTGTGGAGTCGGTGGACGGGCTAAGTGCAGGTAGGGAGAAGTCTTCAGCGTTGACGTTGAACTTCCTTTGCAGTCATGCAGAAAACGTGGCTCATCTCCTACTACCTCTCAGACATGTCACGTGAATAAACCCCCAAGCATTTTGGGGGTTCAGATTTGGGAGTCTGAGAAGGCTGCCCAGGAGAGGTGACCCCAGAGCTTCCATAGGATGAATAGGGAATGAAAGAAGGGGTCATGCGTGGTACACAGAAGGAACAGCAAGTACAAAGGCCCAGGGGCACAGAGCAGGGAGAGGGGATAAGCCATGAGGGTCCTTAAAGAAAGTAGGTGCCAGCCTGAGATGGCACAAGGGCCTCCCCTGGCACCGGGCAGGGCATGGAGGCCTTCCCCAAACTTGTCAGCAGCAGAACATGGTTTTCAGATTATGTTTTAGGAAGGTCATTCAGGTAATGGAACATTTATGCCAGCCACGTGTCAAGCACGCTGCTAGGAATTGGGACGCAGAACTGAATAAGGTTGATTTTTCCCTGAAGGAATTCAGAGTCTACTACCTAGATGCAAACACACATCACCTGTGGAGCGTAGCTGTCCACCTGGTGGAGACCCCATGGTAGTGGGAGCATGCTTCTGACCTGAGGGTCTTAGCCGGGGTTTTAGAAAGTGGAATTCTTCAATCCATCCATCCACCACCCATCCACCCATCCACCCACCCACCATCCATCCACCATCCATCCATCCACCCATCCATCCACCATCCATCCATCCACCATCCACCATCCATCCATCCACCATCCACCATCCATCCATCCACCATCCACCATCCATCCATCCACCATCCATCCATCCATCCATCCACCATCCATCCATCCATCCACCCATCCACCATCCATCCATCCACCATCCACCATCCATCCATCCACCATCCATCCATGCACCATCCATCCATCCACCATCCATCCATCCACCCATCCACCCATCCATCCATGCACCATCCGTCCATCAACCTATTCATCATCCATCTGCCCATCCATCCACCTATCCACACGCAGCCACCCATCTACCCAACCATTTCATTTATTTGATCACATATTTTCTTTACCAACTACATACCAGGTACTGGGAGTTCTTAGGGGGAAAAAGACAGATATACATCTCAGTGGGTACCACGTAGAGACCACTCTACTCAATAGGCCACTGAAGAACCTGCCAGACTCCAAGTTCCTTGGAAAGTATCTTTTATGTCATTTTTTAAGTCCTAGGTGTTGAACTGAGTTTTATTCTATAAGTAAGAACGAGCCCATTTTTTGACACATCATTCCCTTGACTCTCTTTATTACATTTTTTCCTTCTTAAAAAAACTCTTTGAGCCTTAAACATTTTTAATGTTTAATTATGGAAGCAGGTGTCAAGAAATAGCCTTCTAGTGACCACCTCTGAAGTGTCAGCAGGAATAGCCTTTCTACCTTGTTCTCCATTTTTAGGGAACCTGCTATGCCAGACAGGGCAAAGAATGTTTTATCAAAAAAAAATTTTTAATATGCACAACAACAGTGTGAGGCAGGAATTGTTTCCCCTATTTAATAAATGAGGAACCCGAGCTTCTATATAGCTAAATAACCTTGAGGAGAGGACACAGCAAATGATTTCTGGATCCAAAATGCCAAAGCATGGCCAACCTCCTACTCAGAGGCGTCCTGGAAAGTGGCCACCACTTTTACTTGAAGGCTCCGATGCAACCATTAAAAAATTCTCATTTGTGTCACTGATTTGTCCTAAACTGGGCATCCATCAGCTTCGTCCCTAACCGCTGTGCTCCTCTCTTCAGTAGGTCTGTAGGACCCTCCAAGGCTAGGTAAGGGCCTGCTCACCTTCTCATTTGATGTTCAAACACAGATCTAAGGGAAATGCATTCCTGTACACCTTTGCACGTCACCTGAACCCGGTGAGAGATTCCCTGACAGCAAAGTGCCATTTGCGAATGAACACGTAGAGCATCTTACAAAGGCCTTGGAAACCATGACCCTAGCTCCATTTTACTCATTCTGATCAACACAACCTATGTCTACCCAGTATTTTAGTGAGTCATTTTTCAAGATCTTCCTTGACAAATATTTGCTGCTTCTGAAACTTTCTTTCACCCATCCGTTGTAGGCAACCCTATGTCACCGCATTTGCAAAGGCAATGAATAGAGCAGAGGCTCCCATCAAGACCCAGGCCATGTCCCATCTTTCTAACAAAGCCGTGAGAACAGAGACACCTGCCCGCCACCCATCAAAACCGTGACCATCCACGACAGCTGCTGGGGGTGAGCGAGTTCACAGAGCCGTGAGGTTCTGATCTGGGTCCACCTGTTTGGGGTTTTCTTATAAACTGCACATGCTTCTGCCCATAAATTTCAGGAATGCCGTGTTGGCTCCCAGACTTCCTGGGCGGGGGGGATGATGAAGTTATACAATTTCATGTCCGACGAAAGCTTTGTTCCCACAGCTGCAAATCTTCATCTGTTCCAATGCATACGGACCTTATGGGTCCCCTGAGTGCAGTTTCCTTGACCACGAAAGGTTCCCATAACCATTGTTTAGTTACACATATAGAAGAGGAATCTCTTCAACTTTGAATATAAACGTTGCAGATGCACCGTGCTAATTGATGCAGACTACATTTCAGTACCCCGAACGAAGGAGGAAAAAATAAGAGCTTTTCGGTAAATAAGAGAAATATTCGTGAGCACATTAATTGTTTTAAAGATGATATATTTGAATTAAGGGTGTTTTTCTTTTTCTTCTTCACTGGGGGAGAAACATTGTGATTTTTGGAAGAAAATCCAAGCGCTATCTCACTTGAATATTTTGAAACAATCTTCATTATTTTGCTACTCAGACCGAAAATACTGTGTGTGAATGTGTGTGTGTGTGTGTGTGTGTGTGTGTGTGTGTGTGTGTGTGTATTGGAAGGAACAATGTTATGTTTTGCAGAAATCAAGACAGGAAAGAATGAGAATTCTCAGAAGATTCCCCCTGAATTATTTTAGGTTAAAATCTTTATTGTGTTGTGTTCATGATTCATAGAACTTTCAAGCTGAAAGGTGTTCATATTTCATTCATCTGGTCAAGACCCAGAGTCCAGACTCCCGTAAGCGACACCCACAAAGAGGCCCTTCCAGTGCCCATCTGGCAGTGCCGACAGCGGGGAAACAGCTGTCCCTTGGATGCGATTCCCAGTGAACCCACCGGCCACACCCAACCAGAAGCAGAGGGCAAGGGCCCCGTCCAGCGTCTGGGGAGGTCACCCTGGTGGGGAGCGGGGCTGGAGGGGCCAGCAGAGAAGATCCAGCACAAACCAGATGTCCCTAAAGTCATGGGATGTGAAGGATTAGACAGTTCCTGGAATTCTGCTTCAGAACTCATTCTCATGTAAAGGGAAGGAGGCTGAGGGGAGGGAGGCCGCTTCCCCAGGACCACCCAGAAGGGCAGAGGAGCCGGCAGGGCAGCTTTGAGACTCCTTTTGTGCTGGAGGTGGACCTCTTTGGCTTCCTCTTAGGACAAGGGTGATGGCCCTTTGCGACGGGAGGACCTTGATGTGCCACCACACAGAGCCAACCCCAAATCTGGGCCTCAAAGGTCTCATGAGTTACCCAGTCGAGCTAAACAGCCACAGACTCCCACCCAGCTCTGAAGGCGGGCTGCCTCCCATCTGAGGGGCAAGAGAGACCATGGGTGCTTTATAAGAGCTTAAGTCTTTTCAAAGAGCCAAAGTTAAAATGCCTTTAATCTTTCTTCCCTCGGAAATTGAAGAAATACGATGAAAAGAATGATAAATTTGCAAAACACATTTTTATGAAAACTTAAATACAAAAATTAAATTTAAAAGATTGTGTAAAATGCATGAGCTGTGTTTTATAGACATACACTCAGAGATTCATTCCGCTTAGTAATTGCTTCTAAGCGCCTGTCAGAGTGGAAAACAGAATGCCTTATTGTTTACAAACCCATCCTTTTGAAAGCATCAAAGGGCCTCAAGTAGACACCCAGAGCCCCACAGACACGTGATGAGGAAACAGAGAACAGATAACCCCTAGAAATGGGGCGGCAAAGACAGATGAACTGGTTTAAAAGCCCTTTCTCAAAAATATAAATAAATAAATAAATAAATAAATAAATAAATAAATAAATAAATAAAATAAAATAAAAGCCCTTTCTCCATGTCCTGAGCCATGCAGCTGCCATGAGGAAAGAGCAGAGTTCAAACAATTAAACATGAAGTTTAGGCAACGAGACAAACGAAGGAGTCGCACAGCGTGAGGCTGGTGTGACCGGGGAAGTCACCTGAGTCGTGGCGCGGGGGAGACTGAAGATCCAACTCAAGAAAATTTTCCAGAAAGAAAATGAGCCGAGTTGCATCATTAAAACGACCTTCCGGGGCGCAGGAAAGGTTTATAAAGGGCGAAGCTGCCCTATAAATACAGCAATGAGCTTGCCAAGCATCAAAAATAGAAGTGAATACTTGGGGCGTGTAAGCAGGGGCCCCGCTGCCCACAGAGGAGGACGGAGGAGGACGGAGGAGGACGGAGGAGGACAGCTCCACCGCCGTCGCGGCGACAGAGACCTACGTCGGAACGTAAAGGCAGAGCCGGACTGAAATCATCGCTTCATAAACACTAAACACGCAGACAGTTTTCACCCAGGAATTCCGTGTCTAAAAATTAGCCCGGCGCATGCGGTGCTGCCTGTGAGCCGTCAAGTGTCTATACTGGTACGTGACAGCCGCTATTTTTGGTTCAAACCCCAAAGATAGGAAACCACCAAAACACTTATCAAAGGAAAAGAATTAAATGAATTAGGATCGATTCATAGAAAGGGATTCTGAAGAGCCACTAAACAGAACGCTGCCGAGCGATGGCTGCGTGGTTAGGAGAGAGCAGGACAGTGTGCTTGCTGCTGGGTGTTACCCGCACACATTCCTGGCACCGGGAGCACGTGAGAGTTAGCACACCCGCCGCGTGTGAGCCCAGGGAAGGTTCTGGAGGGATGCACAGGGAGCTGATAATGGAGATGGTCCCCGGAAAGGGGGCGTGTCGGGGCCAAGGGTGAAAGCAAACACATGCTCCAGCTTTGGGATTTTGCTCACGCACGTGTGTGACAGACAGTGACCCAGAAACACGGCGCCTGTGGTTTGCAGATATTAAACATCCCGCTGGGTAGAAGCAGCGGGAGGAGTGAGCGCTGCCACCCACCGACCCAGCCCCGCGATGCCTTCTCCTGCAGAATGACCGCTCCTACCTCCACGTCGCCTACGTGAGCCCAGGATGCGGTGATCGGTGCAGGAAACTCCAGGCGCGAGCCCCTGTCTGCGACTCCGGGCCACGGGTACCAAACTGCTCTGCTTCGTGGAATTTCTTCCCTGGAGTCCTGGGCCGCTTGCCCAGAGGATCTTACAGACTTTCTTTTACTCGAGGGTGACATCCCGGGAGGTGGGGAGGCAGCAGGCCATCTCTCCTCACTGTCCCACTGAGGCCAGCCCCCCAGCTGGCGAAACCCACTGACCTGTTGCCCGGAGCCCTGCAGCTCCAAGGGCAGGTGGTCGAGCAGAGCTGGGAAAGCCACAGGCCTGAGCAGGGGTCCTGGGAGCTCACGCCCTAAGGGCCCCGTGCTGGCCAGCTGTGCTCGTTGGGGTGAGCAGGGGCAGGTAGCACTGCTGGCAGGGGAGGCAGCGAGGGAGGGGGAGGGCCTGAGGGGCCCCGGCTGGTCCAGTCCAGCCCATCACGGGCATGGCCAGGTCCCGGGAGCTCCTCCAGCCACTGAGCTGGAGCCGCCCTGGGCAACAGATGGGACGTGGGCCAGAGAGACAAGGTCTGCAGCCTGTGCTGGGCCCCAAGTGGACACACTTGCATGGCTGAAGGGCAGCGTGTGCCCCTCGTGCTTCCTCGGGAGCCCCAGGAACCGGAAGACACACTCCAGCCACGCCTGCTGGCCCAGCCTCGCGCTGCAAGCAGCCACCCGCTCTCCCCGGGCACCTCCTTCGTCCCAAGAACGCACCGAGGGGCGGGGAGGGGGCACAAGTCTGTGCAAGACATCTGCAACGTGTCTCCTTGTCAGCCAGGAGAGTTTGGGGCCCAGGGACCTTGGTCTGCTCCCCCCGGGGTCCTCCCAGCCGGTGTCTGCAGCATCTCTGGACCCACCTCAATCCCACCTGCAGGCCTGGCTGTGAGTAATTCTCAACGTGTCTTCACTGCGCTGCTTCCTCTGGGACCCTGGGGGCTCTGACCCCGCGACAGCCTCTGCTCTGGTGTCCTGACAACCACTCCTGTGCCAACGCAGCCCTCACCCCAGTGACGGGCACGTCACCATAGCAGCACCCATGGTGCCGTCAGGGATGCTGGTGTGTTCAACGAGCCCCGTTACTCAGGAATACGAGGCCCGAGGTGCATGGGTGCTGACGCGACCCAAGCAGTGGCAGCCGGGGCCCCCAGGCACTGGGGGCTCCAGAGAGTGGCCTGCGCCCGGGGACACGTGGGCACCATGCCATAGGGAGCACGAAGGTGCCTCCGCCACAGAACCAGTGCAGATGAATCTTGGGGACACAGATATCAGCAGACACAGGGAACGGGAAGCCACTTAGCTAGAGGTCAACGCCACGTGGGTCAAGCAGATGAACACAGATGTGATAAGGCTCCAAATCCCGGCGGTGTGGACCCACCCAGGGACTCGGAGAGCACCCAGGATTGTGTCCACGGGTGCCCCTGAAGCCGGGCCTGGCCCGTCGGGGTCAGAGCCCCCTGGGCAGCCTTCCTGGAGCGCCAGGACCAGTGTCCCCGCAGCGGGCATGTGAGCCCCCCTCCATGAAGGTGTTGGGGGCAGAGAGGGGACAGGGCAGAGGCAGGACGGTGGGGAGAGGGAGATGGAAACGAAGGGACACCCACTGAATCTTTTCAAGAAACAGGCTTCAGCTCGACTCCGGCCTCGGCCGTGGGAGCTCAGGGGCCCTCTGATGCTGGCGTGCCCCGTCCTCACCCGATGGAGCCGCACACGTGGCCCAGCTGGGGCCCTGCAGCGAGGCCGTTGTGCTCGATTCCACCGCCAGGATGGGGTGCAGCTGAGAGCGAGCCCCACCGTCACCCCGTGCAAAGGGGCTGGGCTGGCACCTGGCTGGCACAGTCGGTGGGGGGCACGGCTCTGGACATCTGCTCGGTCACACTCCCTGGGCCGGGGGGCTGAGCCCCGTGGCAGGCTCGGCGCTCAGTGGGTTCTCGGCCAGAGGTCGTCTCTGCTGCCCCGCCCGCCCCCCCAAACAAACAAATCCTCAATAAAGGGGGGAGGGCTTTCCTGGCAACCAGCCTCCTCGTGGTTTTTGAAGCTGAGCCTGCTTCAAAGGACAGCGGCTGACCGAAGGCAGGACTAGGACTAAGAGCATCGCTCGGGAAATGCCCAGGAGGGTGCGTCGAGGAGCCAACGGCGGGTGGGCCCGGAGCAAGGCCACCACCCTGTCGCCCGCGCACAGAGGACCAGTAGGTCCAGAAATGACTCCCGCGTCGTCGTGTCTGGTGGAGGGAGACCCACACTGCGCCGTGTGCTGTCCCTGTGCCGCCATCAGAGGAATGAAGATAAGGCGCCTGACGGCTGCTTCTGCGCTGTGTGGGGTGAACTCGGGGAGCGCGGGAGTCCCCAGGGATGGAGCACGTCCACGAGGTCCGCCTCCCGGCCGAGGACACAGGTGCAGCCCTACAGCCCATCACACAGACTCCCCGGGCGGGCATCCCCGGCCAGACACCCCGGGAGGGAAGCCGCCCTCAGTGGGGGCCACAGAGCCTGCACATGGCCGTGGAAGGGCGAGCCCGGGGTACAAGCAGGCCTCAGGACCTGCACTTAGACAGCTGTGCCCCGAGGGCCGCGGAGCATCACCCGCACACCCAGGGCCTGGCATGCGGTGGGGGCCGGGGATGAATGAACGAATGAGCGAATGGGCGAACGACTGCAGGCGGGACACGTGTCAGTTCCCTGGGTGGTCGCTCCCTCAATCCCCCCACGACGCCCCTGACCAGCGTAACCCATCTGGGCTTGCACACTCTCCGTAAGGGAACGGGATGTATTGCTGGAAATCTGGAAGTGATGTAAGATCTCTCCGCAACCCTCTCTGCCCTCCTCACGCGCTTCCTCTTACACGGTGGGCCTGGTGCATCCCCGACGAGACGTAGCAGGATTATGAAGACGAAGGAAAGTGCTGGATCTTTCCCACCAGCTTACAAGTCTTGGGGGAAGACGCAGTGGGCTCAGTCAACCTACTATGCACTCAAGGCTTGTTGTCAAAGTCTAAACAGCCTCGGAGGCAGGACCCGGGGATGCAGGACACGCAGCTATAGGGCGTCTTGCACCAAAATTCCGACCCAGGATTTTATGTGGTAACATCAACGCTACAAAGGTCCCTGAATGCACACACTTGGCAGATACACGGCCAAGGACATGAGGCGCTTGACCCTAAGAGCGTCTCTCATTCGTTGCTGATGTAAAATTTATGTATATCGGGGCGTCTGGGGGGCTCAGTCGGTTAGCATCTGCCTTCGGTTCAGGCCACGATCTCAGGGTCCTGGGATGGAGCCCTGCATCGGGGTCCCTGCTCAGCGGGGAGCCTGCTTCTCCCTCTCCCTGTCCACTCCGTGCATGCTCGCTCTCTCTCTCTCTCTCTCAAATAAATAAATAAAATCTTTATTAAAAAAAAAATTAAAAATAGGGCAGCCCGGGTGACTCAGCGGTTTAGCGCCTGCCCTCAGCCCAGGGCCTGATCCTGGGGTCCCGGGATCGAGTCCCACGTCGGGCTCCCTGCATGGAGCCTGCTTCTCCCTCTGCCTGTGTCTCTGCCTCTCTCTGTGCCTCTCATGAGTAAATCAATAAAATCTTTAAAAATGAATAAATAAAACTTAAAAATAAATTCAAAGAATTTTATGTATACTTAAATGCATGGATTTTAGCCATTCAAAAAAAATGAATTTTGGTAAACGTATACATTTTTGAAACCCACACTCCAGTCAAGACGTAAGACGTCTCCACCCTCCCAGGAAGCTCCCCCATGGACCCTTCTAATCAATCCCCACCTCCCATGGGCAGCAAATGTTCTGGCATCGATCGCCGTAGACGTGTTTTTCTTGTTGACATGTGGGTACGTGGAATCATGCAGTGTCGGGCTCTTCTGCTGGGGGTGGTTGTGATCGGGCCCGCGCTCCGTGTACGGACAACCGGCAGCCCAGGGTAGACATGGGCCACCATTTATCGGTTTTCATACCCATGAACATCTGGGTCCTCCCCCGCGTGGGGCCACGATGAACAAAGCTTCGTGGCGTGCTCTTGTACAGCACATTTTGAGAATGTGTTTTTATTTCTCTTCGGAAAAATGTCTACGATTCGAAGGGATGGACCACAAAGCAGTCCACAAAGTGGGAGCACAAAGTAGCGTATGTGACTTTACCAGAAACCACCAGACCCGGACCCAAGAGAGATGGGCCATTGCACGTTCTTATCAGCATCACGTGGGAGACGCAAAAAGATCGTCTGTGGAATCTGAGCCGCTCTAAGGGACGCAAAGGGGCTCCCCGCTGGGGTTTCACGGGGCCTTGCCCTGGCCCGTCCCCCAGGAGCTGCTCCCGGAGTCCGCCCGTTGCCCAGTAGACTGTTGCCGCCTGCCGTGAGGCACGGAGAGCAGCTTGCTCTGGGCACGAGCCTCCAGTCGGATCCGCGCGCCCTGCAGGTTCTCCCGGTTCGTGACGCGCACACTCGTGTTAATCGTGGAGATGAACCTTCCAGAGGAGAGAGCTTTAATTCAGTGAAGTCTGGCACGTGGGACTCTCCCCCCGCTCTCCGGGGAAGAGCTCGTGAGGTGCTGCCCCCTGGAAGACGTCCCTCCCTGTCGCAGGATCACAGACATTCTCTCCCATTCCTTTGGACAGGTGTAGGGTTTTAGTTTAGTTTTGGTTCTTTTGTTTTGTTTTGTTTTTATGGTTTTAGTTTTGACGTTTAGTTGCGTTGTCCACTCGCTGAAAAAGAACGTCCTTGGCCAACAGGGTCCCTCTGGCACCTTTGTCGAGGAGCGACCACCCTCATATGTGGGTGTGTGGGGTCTCCCCCCTGCCCAGTCGGCGAGCCCCTCTCCTCTCCCGTCAGAGGGGGGCCGCCCCTCTTCCTCGCGCTCGCCGAGGCCGCCAGGGAAACCACCTGGACCCATGTCTCCTTCCGTGGAGTATTTGAAACTGCGACCCAGGCCCTTTCACAGACGTAAGACGTCAGAGAACCTCGTCCCTCTTGACTTCACTTTGGCCGTGTCGCTCTTCCAGGGGGTCCGCGCGCGATCAGGGGTGAGCTCCCCGCGTTAACGCCTGGCGCCAGGAGCGCGTCTATTCTCTCCCTCCGTTTGGTTGGGCTGGCAAGAGGTTTATGGCCTTTAATCATCTTTACAGAGAACTTATTTTTCAGCTTTATTGAGTTTTCTGGGCTCCTATTTTCAATTTTCTACTCTGATTTCCGTAATTTCCTTCCTTCCGCTTGCCTTAGGTTTTTTTTTTTTTTTTTTTGACACTTCATCCTCTACTTTCTGAAGGTGGAGTGATCTATATTTCTGCTTTTCCAATGTGGATACCGAATACTATATAATATCGGCATCATATACACAGTATGCACATATGTGACACATACATGGATATGATTTTCCTCTTAGCATGGCACCGGCTGCATTCCACACATTTTGGTAAGTCGTATTTTTATTCTGAGTTCGGTATAAATTTTTTAGATCTTCTCTTAGACTTCCTTAATTCATGAGTTCTCCTAATTTCCGTGTAGGAACTTCCCAGCTAGCTTTTCTTGTCATTAGCCCCTGTTTAGCCTCTGTCGTGTCCTGAGAGCACACACACGATTTCTACTGTTAAATTCGCGGACTTGTGCGTCCCTGGGGGGCACGCGGCCCACCCTGGCAAGTCTACGTGTGCACGACAAGAGCCTGTGGCCTCTCCGCGTGAACTTCAGGTAGGATTTGCACGGGGCCTGCTGGCACCTCCAGGGGGATGCCCACATCTTCACTCACCTCCCACTTGGTCCTGGCAGGGCTTCCGCAGAGGGCGCAGAGGTCAGGTTTTGGGGCCACCAGGTGCCTTTCCTGGGTCAAGGTGAGTTTCCTGATCACCGAGTTACATTTGTAGAGTTACGGTGACATCCTGCTGGGAGGACTCGGAGCTCGCTCAGAAACTCCCATTGGCAAAGTTGAGACAATCTGACCACCAATAAGAAAAAGAATTGAAATGGTTGGAAATGTGTCAACTACGTTTAAACCCGTGGGGTCTTAATGATGTTTTAAAGGCAAAAACTGGTCTTTTTTACTGGTCCCCTTCTGATGACACAGAGCAGCCATTATTGAAAAATTAAAGCATTCAGGGAAAGTGAGCAATTTACGTCACTTTTCCCGGATAAACTTATCTCAGGGTAATAAACTTGACGGTGGTAAAGTTATGTTTAGGATTTCTCAGCTAAAGCAGAATAAGGGGAATGTCACCGTGTTGCCCCCTTCTGAAATGAGAGGTGTTGTGTGCCGACCGACCACCCCACCACGCCCTGGCAAGAAGGGACACAGACCCCACAGGTTCCCCTGAGGCCACGTCACAGGACACGCCCAGAAAAGCCAATAGGACTCTGACAAGGCTTCTGTGCGGGAAGGCAGGGGACAAAGGGAGCACGTCCCGTTATGCCGGGTAGACGCAGTCAGCAGACCCAGCCTGGGAACGTCTACAGGACAAACAAAGGGTCTAGTTTATCACATAATTTGCAAAAAAAAAAAAAAAAAAAAAAAAAAAGACAAAAGAAGGAGGAAGAAGGAAAGTGGGGAGGGGAATGGGGATGGGGAGTGGAAGAGGAGGGGGGCACAGGGAGTTAAGGACATTGGCCTTCGCAGAGGGCATGTGCCCACGCCCCCTGCTTTTCTTCTCTCAGACACGTTGGGAACTGGGTGGACTGTCCCAGCCCCTGGAAGCGTGAGGACCGCGCATGCAGCACCCCCATCCCGCCGCCCCACAGCGAGGCCATGACCTTCCCACGCAGGGCGGGAGGCTCCATCGGAGGCACCGGTCAGCCTGAGAGCGGGGCTGGGGCTGGGACACCTACCAGCATCCGGCCCACGGACAATCCAAGCCCCCCCCACCTCTGAGGGTGTGTCCCGGGGTGACGGACAGTGGAACCCGCCCTGCGGGGCTGCGGCCGGTGCACGTGCTCCCCCAGGGACGGTCGCCACACCAGCTGCGGAGGGGGGTGAGCAAGGAGCCAGCCAAAGCCGCGTGAGCCTGAGGCTGCCCCGCGCCCGTCCGCCCGCACTCTGCTCCCGCGTGTGCGCTGTCTGGGGCCACAGCCGGCGCGCCCGGGGGCCTGCGGGTGTCACCGTGTCTGCGCCTCCTCACACCATCCCTACGTGACTTTCCATCGCACTGTGTGGTCTCACCTGGCAAACAGAGCAACGACCGCCCGCGGAATCCCTGCCGCCTGAGGAGCAGGAAGAGCCGTGAGTCACTCGGTTACTGTGACGGTAACGTGAGAACATTCAGGTGACACGTGTGGCCGTGTCTCAGCGGCCCACGCCAGGCGGATGTTAGCTGTTAAAATCACTATGTGGCTCTAATTCAAATAAAGTCAGTTATAGAGAATGCTGCATCCTAAAAGCTTGTGTCGAAACAACTATGTCTGAGTGTAAAAATGATACTTTTTTTTTTCATTCCTCTTTGCAGGAATGTTGGGAATTAAGGAGCAACAGACCGGGCACGGAGGCCCCTGCTTGCACCCCTGCCCCGCCGCACCCTGCTCCTCAAGTGCCGCCCGCCGCCCTCAGGCCTGGACAAGGCCCCTGGCATCCGGCCGCCACAGCTGGCACTGCGGGTCCCCACCTCTCACGATGCTCTGTGCGTCCCCGTTGCAGCTCCCATATGCCGCAGGCCTGGTGCCTCAGGGCCTTTGCACACACGGCCCCTCTGCCCACACCCTCCTTCCCACACTCAGCTTACTGCAAGCCGCCCCCTGGAGGGCCCCGAACAGCCCCTCCGACGCATCCCTCCTCTCTGCCTGTCATCCGTGTCCCGCTCACAGAGGCTTTTCCATGCAGCCTGGCTCTTGCTCTTCTGTGGACACGTTGGCCGTGGGCCCCCCAACCAGCCTGAGCTCTCTCTAAGGCCTGCGGGGCAGCTCCTTCCCCTCACCCGCGCGGCACCTGCCCTAGACGCCGGGGAGTACGGATTTGTGGGCGAATCCATTACTGTGCCCTTCTTGGCATCCGGAGCCAGGCCACCCGTGGTCATTTTCTGTGCCGGAAGTGGCCGAGTGTCACTAACTCTCATTCTGTCTCCACGGCCCCACCAGGCCCCAGGCGCCTCTTGGTGAGGGAGAACCTTGTGACCCCAGGACCAGCATCTGGCCCCGAGGCCTGGCTTGGCCACCACCACAGCCCAGAAGGGCGCAGAAGCCAGACCCCAGTCCAGGCGGGGGTTGGGGGTGCTCCCGAGGCCTCCGCGGTCCTCATGCGCTCGTGCGGGTCTGCGTCCTGACAGCTTCTTCCGGGAGAGACACCGGGCAGGTTGGCTCAGCACCACCGAGGCCCTCATTCCCCTGCTTACCTCCCCGAAGCCCTGTCTCCAAATAGCCACATCCCAGGGCGACGTGGGTTAGGGCTCCAACACGGGCTCAGGGCAGGACGTGGACCAGACCTACCCGCGCTCACGCTCAAACATGAATTCTTTGGAAGTTGAATATTCTTTCCTAAAATTTCAAATAAATAAACTATCCTCGTGGCGGATCATTGAATTGGTTTGATCCTGTGAGATTTGGGGCTAACTTTTCAACTGCTTGTCTCCCCTGAGCCCCCATCAAGTGTGTCCACATGTAATGCAAGTGTCCGCAGAGCCGAGGGGTCCTGGGTTAGGGCAGAGGGCAGTCCCGCAGCAGGAGGGTCGGCGACAATGCGACACGCCCCACGCACCAGGGCTTGCCACGGGGCCATGGTTGCTGCCTGGCTGCCCGTGACACAGGTGGACTCAGGGTAAGCTTTGTGTTACCTGCAGAGGAGGACAGGTAACCTCCGAAGAAACAAATGCCTCCCAGAGGGCCCCAAGCCACAGTTTGGGGGTGAAGCAAGAAGGGGTCAGGGTGATGGGGACACCCATGGGCTGCCCGATGGGGGAGGGGATCAGGTTGACTGGGACGCCCAAGGGCTGTCTGCTGGGGTCAGGGCGATGGGGACGCCTGTGGGCTGCCCACTGGCTGCCCGCTGGGGGAGGGGGTCAGGGGGACGGGGATGCCCATGGGCTGCCTGCTGGGGGAGGGGGTCAGGGCAACGGGGACGCCCCGGGTCTGCCCGCTGGGCCATGGGGTCAGGGGAACGGGGACGCCCGTGGTCCCTGAGCATCTTCCTGCACGAGCAAACCCAAGCGCCTCCCCAAAGCAGCCTTCACAGACTTCTGAGTGGGGGACAACTGCTACCCATATCTACAGTGACCCCCAAGCTACAGGATCTAAGACAATCTAACCCACATGAGATAGACGGTCATTAAGATTGATTCTCCAAGAAAAGTCTGGAAAATGCCTGACATAAAACCCCTACAACCTTGTCATTAGCTGGGGTCGGCTTTGCCCCGGGAGCTGGCACTGAGCCTGCGGGGGCGCACGCCCAATGTGGTCCCACCGCAGAGAACCTCCTGGTCACACGGGCGACATGTGTTTCTTGCTGTCCAAGCATGAGACCGTCGGCCCCAAGAACCGTCCTTTGACTCTCACCGGATGAATCCACACGAGCTCATCTGGCGCCGCCGGGACGCGGCTTAGTGCCGTCCCCAAAGGGCTGGGTCGACACACGGGGACTGAGAGCAAACCGCAGCGCTGCAGCTGTGACTTGGTGGAGAAGCCCCCGACCTCGTGATGACGGGATGTCGGCTGCAGGGACGGACGTGCCCCCTCCCAGAGGCTGTGCGCACCGGGCGGAGTATCAGACCCCAAAGGCGGCGGCCGGGCCGGACTGCGGGGCCAGGGACACCCCAGGAGCGGTCAGGAGCTCAGGGCCCGGCGGTCGCACGCAACAGTGAGCCAGGCTTCGCTCTTTTCAATCCTGTCGTCGGGGGGATCAGGGGGTGGGGGTTCCCACAGGCTCCAGGACGCACAACCTCACAAAGACCCAACGCAGGCTCGGGTGTGAGTCTGTCCCCTACGGCGGCAGTGACAAGACTAGCTGGCAGAGATAGGAAACAGAGGCGTGTTGGCCACTTCTTCCTTAGAAAATGTATTTTCAAAAAAAATGTATTTTCATTAAGAATATATTTTGTATGGGGGTATGTGGGGGGCTCAGCTGTTGAGCATCTTCCTTCATCTCAGGGCGTGACCCGGGTACCCGGGATCGAGTCCTGTGTCGGGCTCCCTGCATGGAGCCTGCTTCTCCCTCTGCCTGTGTCTCTGCCTCTCTCTGTGTGTCTCTCGTGAATAAATAAATAAAATCTTTTTTTTAATTTTTTTATTTATTTATGATAGTCACAGAGAGAGAGAGAGGCAGAGACACAGGCAGAGGGAGAAGCAGGCTCCATGCACCGGGAGCCCGACGTGGGATTCGATCCCGGGTCTCCAGGATCGCGCCCTGGGCCAAAGGCAGGCGCTAAACCGCTGCGCCACCCAGGGATCCCCAAATAAATAAAATCAAAGAAAGAAAGAAAGAAAGAAAGAAAGAAAGAAAGAAAGAAGAAAGAAAATGTGTGTACAGTTCACATTTTATTTTATTTTATTTTATTTTTCAGTTCACATTTTCTAATCCTACAAAAGCCACGTCAGACGTCGTTATCTGGGCACTGAAATTCCGGACTCATGTGTTCATAATTTTAAAAGAATGTATTTTTATTTATAATGAAGTTACATGTTTCAGTCTTGCAAAATAACTCCAGGGTTCCTATTTGTTATACAGAAAGCTTAAAAGCTGCATTAATCAAAAATATTCTAGTTCCTTTGCCAACTATCAGTGATTCTTTTTTTTTTTTTTTAACCTCAGAACTTTGTCTTTTAAGGACCAGGACTGGATTTTTTTTTTTTTATCACATTTGTTGGCTCCATGCTGCTTAATGAATGTTGGTAAAAATAATGAATATTAACATAAGAAGTTTAAAGACAGAAATAACCCAGGGGAGCCAGGCTCTGCGCCCTGAGCGCCGCGTCCGCTGGTGACACAAATGACCTCAGTAAAGTACAGGCCGTGGCGGGTTTTGTGACGACCGACCAGTGCCGGCTCGGCAGTCGAGGGAGGAAGAAGCGCCTTTGATCTGTGAGTCGGCCCTTTAAGATCTCCCAGCCGGCCCTAACCATAACCCAGCTCAGGACAGACTTGCAGGGCAGGGGCGGGGAGGGGGAGGATGCTGGACACCTGCCGACCCCCAGAAGCCACACGTACAGCCAGACACGACGTCTGCCGTCCTGGAGGACCCGGCACCAACCATACTCAGAGCAAGGTGGGGACCTCGCAGCGGAGACTCCCGACCTCAGCAGAACTGACCTGGGGCGGGGCGGGGGCAGAGGTGAGGGAGCCCCCACACCGCAGGCCTTGTGAAGGGACCATCCGGCTTGCAGCTGATGCCGCCTCTGACCTGCAGCCCCCGGAAAGGGGCATCCTTGGGGTGTGACGACTACGTGATGTGATGGAGGGTGTGCTCGTGGGGGGGGTCAGCTCCAGGAGGGGTCAGCTCACAGGGTGGGGTCAGCTTGCAGGGTGGGGGGTCACATCTCAGGAGGGGGGTCAGCTCCAGGAGGGGGGTCAGCTCGCAGCAGAGGAATGCGCCTTCCTCTTCTATTAAGAAGCCATCCTTCCCGCCTCATGGCAGACACTGAGACTATCTCCACGTCCTGAACTCCAGGAGTCACTGGTACGCCCCAGAGCTGGGGGTCACGATCAGTACTTCCGTGTGACACGCTTCCTGCGCCCGCGAAGTATTTGTACCGTCTGTCTGGACTTTGCTACTCGGCTGCTTTCTGATCCTCAGTCGCTGTATTTTCTCTGGGTTGCGTTTGCTCCGCGCCCGCCTCTCAGCCTGACCCTCCTGTGATTTTTGTCGCCTTGGGGCCCCCCTCCTGCATTTCTTCTCACCCCCCGGCCGCTGAAGACGCGAGGCTCGAGGAAGGGAGTCGCCGGCCGGTTATTTCCTGAAGCTCACCGTGGGGCGTCGGAGGAGAGAGTGGGGCAGGTCCGCGAGCCACGGGGCGCACCCCCAGCCACCTGTGCTGGGCCTTTGTGGGGACGACCTGTGGACATAGGCCTGGGGTCCGCGTGCGTGACAGCAGGGAAGGCACTTCTGGGTGATTCTGGGGCGCTTTCGGTTCTTTGTCCGTGAACTAGTTAGATGCACGTGAATGAAAACCACGAACACGCGGTTTCCAGGTGTGCGTGAGCCCAGGTGCCTCGGCAGCGCCCACCGCCGCTCCAAGGGCCCTGGGGCCCGCCTGTGTCTCCGGCCCGTCGCATCAGCAAGCTCCTCCCGCGTCGCCGTCAGCCACCAGCGCGCGTCCTCCGGAGTCTGTGAAGCCGAGGGTCTATCCGTGTAGACTCACTGCGGAGACCAAGCTCAAAGGAGACTCCACGGGGAGACCGTGCCCACGCAGGACTGCGGCCAAGTGCTCCTCCAAAGTCAGTTCCAAGGAAGCAGCCCGTGACGCCAAGGGGGGAGCTTCCGTGCTCCCCGTGGGAGCTCAGACTGCAGGGCACACTTCGCCCTCCAGACGGCGGACACGGTACCTCGGTGGGAGGGACCCACGAGCGGCGTCTCGCATACTTGGGTTCCACTGGGTCATTTCCAACAGTTACGGTAGGAGAAGGGAACCCGTGACGGCTCGGAATGCAACCTCGAACAGGGCTAAATGTATTTTTAAATTGTATTTTAAGGAGAATATATGGAGTTTAAAATAATAATAGAGGGCCCGCCTGGGGGGCGCAGCGGTTGAGCGGCTGCCTTCGGCTCAGGGCGTGACCCCGGGGTCCCGGGTTCGAGTCCCGCGTCGGGCTCCCTGCATGGAGCCTGCTTCTCCTTCTGCCTGTGTCTGTGCCCCTCTCTCTCTCTCTCTCTCTCTCTGTCGCTCATGAATGAATAAATAAAATCTTTTTTAAAAAATAAATAATAATAGAGTGGTTAAAGGAACAGGCTTTAAAGGACTTTTGGAAACGGGTCAAGGGTGTGCGGTGAGGACGGTGGGCAGCGGCTCAGAATGGGCCCCGGGCTTTCCTGCACAGGGTCTGGGAACCGCAGGGGGGCCTGCTGCTAGGCTCGGTTGACAGGCTGCCCGACGTGGGGAAGGCGGTGACACCTCACCCCAAGCCACTTTCCTCCCTGGGAAAGCGTGAGGGTCGGAACCACCCTTGAGTCCCTCGTTACATTCCGCAGCCCCCAGCGCCCCCAGGGCACCTCTTAACCTGAGAATATTTGCTGGTTAATGTGGTGGGTCTGGCGCCTCCGCTTTGCTGCTGAGGGACCTGATGCGTCAAAGGCGATTGTAGTTTTACAGAGACGGCCCCTGGGACGGCCAGCCTGTCCCCAGGATTTGGGGTGGTCAAGCCACACTCACCGCGCACACCTCCTCCTCCCCGTCCAGACGGGCGTGTCTGCATTCTGCTGCCCAAGCGTGCAGTCCACCTCCTGTTAGGGAAGGATAGAGCCCCCGGGGGCCCCTGAGGGCCTGCCCAAGGTGACCAGACCCAGGTGCCCGGGGCCTGCCCAAGGTGACCAGAGCCAGGTGCCCGGGGCCTGCCCAAGGTGACCAGACCCAGGAGCCCGGGGCCTGCCCAAGGTGACCAGAGCCAGGTGCCCGGGGCCTGCCCAAGGTGACCAGACCCAGGTGCCCGGGGCCTGCCCAAGGTGACCAGACCCAGGTGCTCGGGGCCTGCCCAAGGTGACCAGACCCAGGTGCCCGGGGCCTGCCCAAGGTGACCAGACCCAGGAGCCCGGGGCCTGCCCAAGGTGACCAGACCCAGGAGCCCGGGGCCTGCCCAAGGTGACCAGAGCCAGGAGCCCGGGCCTGCCCAAGGTGACCAGAGCAGGAGCCAGACCCAGGTGCCCGGGGCCTGCCCAAGGTGACCAGACCAGGAGCCCGGGGCCTGCCCAAGGTGACCAGACCCAGGTGCCCGGGGCCTGCCCAAGGTGACCAGAGCCAGGAGCCCGGGGCCTGCCCAAGGTGACCAGACCCAGGAGCCCGGGGCCTGCCCAAGGTGACCAGACCCAGGTGCCCAGGGCCCCCTGCCCACACAGAGCCTTTGCCCAGCCTGACTCCCTCCCTTACCCCCGGGACAACTTGAGGTCTGGGGGAGACCCAGCGTCAGCGCTGTGAGGAGCAGTTGGGACGTGATGTTTTATCAGGGTCCCAGTTCCCAGCAGGATCGCAGTCCACTTTCTTTTGATTGTGTGACAAATTCTTCACAGTAGCTTGGATTCGTCCGGGAAGCCCCCTGAAGTAGTCGCTTTTAAGGTGAAATGTGAGTGGCCCTCGTCGGACACGTGGATGAACCGGGTCAATCCTCAGCAGCAGACGGCAGGGCCGGGGGCGCAGGACGGGCCAGCAGGTGCCGAGGAGCCGTTAACAGCAGTCGGCCCCGGGGCGGGGGGCTACCGGCTCTCGGCTTTTAATTAAGGAAATAAAATAACACTAAGCAGGAGGTGCCTAACCCCTAACGGACACAGGGAGCACTTCCGGGGGCTCGGCTCGGGCAAACGGCTGGGCTGTTCGTTGGGCGCCGGGGGCCAGCCCGCCCCACCACCCCCCCTAGGAAGAAACCCGCCAGCGGCCCTTGTGTTTCTGGGTTTTCCCTCTTCTTTCATGTTTCCTATTGTTCATTAAGGTTTTTCATTTGTAATTAGATTTTTTCAATGCTTTAACGCAATTTTAACTGAAAGAAGTGGAAAGGGGCCAATGAGTCCCCAGATTTGGGTGCAAATGGATGACAGTATTTCGCAACCACACGCGCCGTCCCTGCTGTTAGCGACAGACAGGTTATCACGCAGCACACCCCAACGAAAACCCCAAATCAGGTGCTTGGTTCACCTGTGCACACATGTCGTAACCTGACGCGAGGTCAGACGAGGCCAGTGCAGAGCGGAGGAGGCGCCCTGGGGTCCCGGAGCTGCGGAGCCACCGGGCAAGGGAAAGAAAGCAGAGGGCAGAGCTGGCGCGGGCGGAAGGCAGCGAGGGCTTCGCGGGGGGCGCCTCGCACCATCCACGGCCTGCGGGGCTCTCCCGGGAGAAGCCGGGGGTCCAGGCCTGGGCGTGGCTCAGGCACCGGCAGGCTGCAAGCAGGGAGAGGCCGGATGACCCCGGCGGCCGTGGGCACCCCACCTCTGGGACGCCGACCCCCATGGGGTGACCCGTGCACACACCTGCTCGGCTGTAGACTTGTCTCCAGGTGGAGTCTCGGCCTGGCATGCAGGGGGTCATGAGGCGTCACGGGCGTCCAGCTGCAGGGAGGAAGGGGAGAGCTGATATTTTGCACTCACCGCATGAAGGACAAACACCACTCGCCCGTCTCCCACCAGGGAGCCCAGGGGTCTGAGCCGGGGAGAGTAGGTTCTCCACCCCACTGACCCCCCAGTGCTGTGGCAGGAGGAGGCTCCAGCTCCCAGCCTGGCTCGTGGCACTGAGGCCACCACCAGCAAGACAGGGCCTGCTCAGCGGCCTCACGGGCAGGTGGCAACTCTCCGCAAGGGGGGTTCTCGTGACCACAGCAGACCTGGGGGTCCGCCCAGGAGACGGGCCCGAGGCGGCCAGGACGGCGTCCCGGCCTCGGAGCTGCCTGTGCATCCACCTGAACGTCCACCCAGGCTGGCTCCTTCGCCAGGAACGGCACCACGGCGCTGGCGAGGCCTGCCCATCGCTAGTTGGCTGAGGCCCCACACACAGCTGCACTTTTCTTACGAGACACAATCCTCGAGTTACTTGCAGGCTTGACGGGTCTGCATCCCGAATCACAGCCGCTGGGCCGGTGACCACGGAGCACGTCCTCCCACCAGGTTCCTTGCACCGACAACCACCTCTTCTCTACAGGTCCGGGGAACTATCCGGGCGAGATCCTAGGAATGGGAAATCCAAGGTGCCCTGTCGAACCCTCCCTGAGGGAAGCCACTCACCGCCAGTGGCAGGCGCGTGAACTCTCCAGGCGAGTGTCCGGCGTGTGAGCACGTGTGAGCACGTGTGAGCACGTGTGAGCGCGGAGATGCAGGCAGGGCCCAGACCCCAGGTGTGACCACTGGCTGCAGCGTCCCCGAGAGCACAGCAGCGTCTCCCGCGTCGGTCGGGATGGGTTTCCTGCCTCAAGCACCTTTGCCACCTCGGAACGGGAACCCCAGCATGACAGACGGCCTCTTTCCACGTGGACCCTTACAGGGACAGAGCCTCCACATGCTCTGAGTCACCGCGTCTTCAAAAGGCTGCAAATCCGTGAACGGGAGCATCTCCCTTTTCCAGCAAGAGCCCGAGACGCGGAGGCATGGCCAGGACACCCACGGGCTCCTGGGGGGAGGTTTGGATGCAAGCGCGGGGCTGGGATCGCGGACCGGGGCGCTTTGCTCCGGCTCACGCTGACCTTCTAAAATTTGCCCACGGAGACCTCCAAGAGTGGCCATTAGGGACCCCCACGGAACAGTTTTCCAGATAGAATGTTCCAGTGTGTTGGGTAGAGTTTGACAGGTTTGGGACTGAGTCATCAGCCTGCAGGAGGGGAGCGTCACGCCAGGCCCCGACCTCGGCCCGCCGTGCTTGGCCAGCGCGTCTGAGCCACAGCCTGGAGGGGACAGGAGGGGCCTCCCCACCCCGTGGTGCCCCCCGTGCTCCCCTCTTACCTCTCAAGACCCATGCGTGCTTGGACCCTGGCCTCCCTCTCCCTCGTCTCCCAGATCCCCTCCGACATCCCTGCCTCCAAAGTGTGACTGCACAAGTGTGTCTCCACTGAGCTCGAGTGTCCGGGCCACCCGACCCGCCGGCCCCTCCACACCGGGGACCATCCTCCCCAGAGCGCCGGGGTGCCCTTCTGGCCCGCACCTCCGCCTGTAAGCCCCTGCCCTTGCCGCACCAGCCTGTCCCTCCCAGTCCCCCGCCCCATCCACCTGCTCCGACGGAGCCACTGTCCTTCTCTCTGTCCCTGCGACACCATGTTTCTCAAAAATGTGGAGCCCAGGCCAGCCACGTCAACGCATCAGCACCAACAGGGAATCAATTAGAACCAGACCCGAGGCCCAGACCTGCTGAATCAGGACGTGTGGGGCCCGGCACTCAGTGTTACCACAAGACCCCAGGGGACCCGGGGGGCAGCTGAGGGTGGGAACGGGTCTGACCCCGCTCAGCGGTGCTGTGGGTCCTGCCCCAGGGCCCCACCACTGTGCGGCTTCCTCTCCTGAGTCACCGTGAGAGCATCTGCAGAACTCACTTGTTGTCATGTGTATTTTCTGCCTTCCCCCAGACGCTGGGGGTCTGGACCCCGTGAAATAAGCCTGTTAGGCGCCCTGATCCAGAAGCACGCCCGGCACAGAGGCGGGAACCCACTTAGGGCTGTTTCACCTCTGCCCAGACCCACTTGGGGAACACGGGACCTCGGTCTGCATTCGAGGCCACCCTACGGGGTCCGCAGACGAGAGCAGGGCCGGGAGGAGCATCCCACAAGGTGGCATCAGCGGCACTTGCATGTGGCCTGACATCGGATGACCCGGGGGCTTCAAAGGGTCTTGAACATTTTTACACTTTGATCCCATCGTGATATTTAACTTCGATCTGTTTTCCCGTTTCTAACAGTCCTGTTCATCCTGCGTGTTTTTATTTTTCCCTCTTCCCTTAAAAAGCATTGATGGACTCTTTTCAGGAAAAAAAAAAAAAGGTCTCCCTTAAAGGCGCATCTGGGCAGGATGTCCTGGAGCGGCCACGCGGGTGGAAACCCCGGGTGCCATCGTGGCAGAGGCTGCTTCCCACACTCCAAGGCTCCAGATTCCCGACAGCTGCCTGCAAGTGCCTGCTGCCTCCCGCGTGCGTTACCTTCCGTCCTGGAGCCGAGCCACCGTCTGCCTTTCTTTTGTACGACTGAGGACAAATCCGCAGGAAAAATCTAATAAGCGGCTCCAGCAGGGACCAAGATGTGAAATGACATTTTTATCTAATTGTGGTTCATTGTGTCTAACAAAGGAAAGCCAGGCTTTCAGAATCTCGACCACCAGCTTGGTGGCCTCATTTCCCTGAGCTGCCTCGGAGCCTCCGCAAAGCCATACGGAGCGACGCAGAAAGACCGTGCACGCGGTAGGCCAGGCCCAGGACTGTCCCCATGTCACTATGTGGCCCGACCAAGGGAAGAGGAGACCAGACACAAGGCGCCGCTGTTGGAGCTGTCACGGCCTCCTTGTCTGTCTGTGCGGCAGCCCCCGGGCCCCTCGTTGTGTGGCCTCCCGCTAAAGCGCACCCAGCAGCCTCCACCTCCCGGAGCGGCCTATCTGGACCGCCTCAGGCAGCTCCCATCATCTGCACGCCCTGGCACTTCCAGACCCGCACAGGCCGCCCCAGGCCCCTGCCCCTTCCAGCAGTGCTGGCTTCCACCACCCCCAGCAGGTGTCCCCGGATGTGGGACGTGGGTGTCACACCTGGGATGAGCGGGTGACCCTGCCAGGAAGGTGACGGGCATGGACAAGGTGCTTCCCTGGGTGGGGTCCACTGGGAGCAAGGTGACATCCACACGGGTCTGTGGTTAGGGATTCGTTTGGTAGCCGGTGTTATGTTCTGTTTCAAAAGTCTGACCGGCAGACCTAGGGTACACACGGATCAGTGGATTTGTCCTGTCTGTGCCACGCAGGATCCATTTGTTCGTTGACTACCAAGACTACCAACTCAACGTCTTGATAGATTAGGGACAGCCAGGGCATCTATCCTCCCTTAAGCGGATTCTAGTAGCACGTACGTTTCAAGAAGTGGATCAGTCTCATTTCAGTTGTAAAATAGGTGGGTTGTTTGTGGGGCTTCCTTATTACCCCTTTAATGACCGTGAATCTGTAGTGATGACTCCTTTCCCATTCCCGATACTGGTGATTTATAAATTTCCCTATCCTGAGTTAGTCTGGCTAGAGGTTCATCATTTCCATCACCTCTTCCAAATGACCATATTCCTATGTCATCGATTTTCTCCATCAATTTTCTGTTTATTGATTCCTGCTGTGATTTTTATTGCTCCTTTTCTTCTGTTTGCTTTACGAGGGCTCTTCTTCCTCTAGTGTCCTGAGAGTCAAGTTGAGTCGTTGACTTTCTTTTCTTCTTTTCTAACGTGCATTCGGCATCATCAGCTCCCCTCTCTGCCTTGCTCTGGTGATGCCCTCCAAGTCATGACAAGTTGTGCCTTCTTTCTTACTCAGGTCAATGATCTTACAATTTCATTTGAGACGTCTTTGACCCCTGGACTAGTTAGAAACATGTTGTCAAACCTCAACAAACTTGAGTATTTCCCAACATTTTTTTTTTGTTACTAATTTCTTATTCAATTGCATCCTGAGAACATACTTTGTATAATTTCTATTATTTCTTTTTTTTAAGATTTTATTTATTCATTCATGAGAGACACACAGAGAGAGAGAGAGAGGCAAAGACACAGGCAGAGGGAGAAGCAGGCTCCATGCAGGGAGCCCGATGTGGGACCTGATTCCAGGTCTCCAGGATCACGCCCTGGGCCGAAGGCCACGCTAAACTGCTGAGCCACCCCGGCTGCCCATGTTTTAATTTTTTAAATTAAAAAAATTATCCCACAGTTCTTGGATGTTCTACTCTGTTCATCATGATTGTCATTCCTATTTCTCTTGCTGCATTCCACTTTGGGAAATTCCTACGGATGACACTCAGGTTCAGAAATCATTGTTTGTACTGACCTGCTGAAGGGCTCACCAAAGACACGCTTCTCGTCTGTTACTCTGGGCTTTAATTCACTCCACTCTGATGTCCTCCTGCCACATCCCCCCTTGGAAGGAACGGTAGCTTTGGCCACTATACTGGCCCAGACCACAGGCAGCCATGCTAACTGGGCAAGGGCCTCCCGCTGCCCACGCCCACCCAGGCAGGGTGCACAGACCTGGGTGCAGAGCCAGTGGGCCGTCTCCTGCTCTGCAAACAGGTGCACTCATCACCAACCAGCCCCCACTTTTCCGATGGGGTCTTTTCTGATTCCACACAAGTCTTCAGATGATCTGTTCCAACTCTCTGAAGAGAGTCCGTGGTATTTCTGATAGGGATTGCGTTAATTGTGTAAACTGCCCTGGGTCACGTTGACATTTTCCCAATATTAATTCTTCGGATCCATGAGCATGGAATATTTTTCCATCTCTTTGTGTCTTCCTCAGTCTCTTTCAGACGTGTTCTGCCGTTTTTCGGGTTGAGATCCTTTACCTCTTTGGTTAGGTTTATTCCTAGGTAGCACATGCTTTTGGGTGCCATCGTAAATGGGGTCGACTCCTTAATTTCTCTTTCTTCAGTTTCATTGTTAGTGTCTAGAAAGGCCACTGACTTCTGGGCACTGATTTTGGACCCTGCCACACTGCCGAATTTGCTGTATGAATTCTAGCAGTCTTGGGGTGGAGTCTTTTGGGTTTTCTAGGTGTACGATATCATGTCATCTGCGAAGAGGGAGAGTTTGACTTGTTCTAGGCCAATTTGAATGCCTTTTATTTCTTTTTGTTGCCTGATTGCTGAGGCTACCACGTCTAATGTTATGTTGAATTGCAGTGGTGAGAGTGGACATCTGTGTCTCGTTCCTGATCTTCGGGGAAAGGCTCCCAGCGTTTCCCCCTTGGGAATGATAATTTGCTGTGGGCTTTTCGTAGACGGCTTTGAAGATGCTGAGGAACGTTCCCTCTATCCCTACACTCTGAAGCGTTTGGATCAGGAATGGATGCCCTAAAACTGGCCATTTTGAATACCGTAATGTGGTAACTCTGGAAGCAAAATCTCTCCCGCCCCAAGGTTTGTTGTTGCTGCTTTTTGTGGACTGTTGTTGTTTAGTATCTTCTAAACTCTTTCTGTAAGATTATTCCTTGTGGTGTGTGCTCAATGAAGTCCTAGTTCTGCTAGCTCAGTGGTCAGCTGGTGATTTAACAGAGAGGTCATTAAATGCCTGAAGGCAACATAATAAAATATTCTCCTAGTCTTTGCAGATAGGTTGTGTGTTTGGGCACCCCCAATGTTGCTATGCCATTTGCAACCCTGCCCTAGCCTTCACGTCCATCTTGAGCAGAGCCTAGAGATCAGCCAGAGATAAAAGTGTATGGTCTTCCCCAAACTTTTCTGAGCACCTAGCCCTGGGCATGGATGAGGCCTTCTGGATTCTTCAGGATTGGGGCGGGGGGGGGGATGCTCAGAGCCTATTCGCCCATTCTTAGCCTTCCCCAGCCTCTTCCTAAGACTTCTGTCTGTCTGCCGCCCGTCCTGCTGCTGCGCCTCATCTCACACAGCTGCAGTTACTATGTTTGCCTTCATAGGCTTCTGACAAATGCCCCTGAGTCTGCTCCAGCCCTGAGAAAGTTGCGAGAAAAGTGAATCAAAGCCCCTGAGCAATCCGTCGTGGTGCCATCTGACAGACACACAGCCATAAATCCTGGAGACCAAGGTCTGCATTGTCCCTTCTGGCACCAGCAAGTCCCACGAGGAACACAGTCTAGCATCGCCAAAGCCACCATGGAGCTGGGAAGTAGAGGGTTGCAGGCAGGTGAGTTAAAATGCCACAGTAGGGCAGCCCCGGTGGCTCAGCCCAGGGTGTGATCCTGGAGTCCTGGGATCGAGTCCCGCATCGGGCTCCCCGCATGGAGCCTGCTTCTCCCTCTGCCTGGGTCTCTGCCTCTCTTTGTGTATCTCTCATGAATAAATAAATAGAATCTTTTTTAAAAAATGCCAAAGTACCCTCATCCTGAAATTCAAGAGCTTCTCTCTTCATAAAACATACCCCTGGTTCTTGTGAATTTTTTATTAGATTCCAGAATTTGGAAGCATTGCTTCTGAACGTGTTTTCCAACTTAATTGCTGCTCCAGTGGAGGAGCAGAGTTTGGGAGTCTCCAGTCTGTCATTTTTGATGTTGTCACACCCTAGACTTACATTGTAAAAGACCTGCTGGTGCCCACATCAGAGGAACTGAGCGGCGGTGATGATAAAAGACACGAGGGTGCCCTATGCCGAGAGAGTAACAGTGAGAAGACACAGTTAGACTCCGCATACTGAGAAAGGACAGGCAAAGGGATCTGCAATGGGGTGGAAAGCAGGTCATGAAAGCTCTGGAGCTGGAGGGACGGATTGGCTATTATTCACCTGATTCCTCCAGGAGCCTCCTGACTGGTCTCCCTGCCCCCAGTTCACCCTCGTGTCACCTATTCTCAACAGAGTAGCCAGCATGAGCTTTTCAAATGCCAAATGAGGTTATGTTACTCCTTTGCTCCCGTGCCCTCTCCCAAGCCCTTACCGCGGCCTGCAGAGCCCTGTAAAATCGGGCTCCCTGTGACATCTCTGTCCACCCCTCCTAACCCACTCACTCTGCTTCATGCTGGCCTCATGGCTGTTCCCCTACTCACCATCAAGCTTCCGCCTCAGGACCTTTGCACCTGTGTTCCCTTGACATGCTTGGCTCCTTCCCTGCTTCTTTATGTATCTACACAAATGCCTGGTCCCCTTGTTCTGCCTGTTCGTCATAGCTCCTGTCTCCACAGCACTCGTCATATGGTTGTTTCTTTATTTGATTGTCATCCGTCTGCATTCGCTGCCCCACAGAATGTTGGCTCCGTGAGCACCAGACACCTGCTTCTCTCCTGTCTGTGTCTCCAGCACTTTGAGCAGTTCCTGCAGGCAGGACAGCCAAGTTCACCTTTCCTGAGATCACAAATCGAGGCACACGGTCTTTCTGCTGAGAGACTCCACAAGTGAGACGGGAAGAGAAAGCAGCGAACCAGTGATGGCAAACGACGGATCCCGTGCTGCAGGCAAGTGCAGCGGAGGGATGTGAACAGGACGTGCTCAGGGGTCACTAGACCTATTGGACACTCGCCAGGCAGCTCCCACCCCCTCAGAATGACTCTGTCCTCAACTCTTCCTGATCCACATAAGGCTTTATTTGGAAAAAAAAAATCCTGAGCCTTAAAATAAGGTTTGAAAAATAACTAGTCTAACACAAAAATTAACTCAAAATGGACTAAAGACTTGAACATAAGACCTAAAACCATAAGACTCCTATGAAAACACGCACGTGGTAACCTCCTGGACCCTGGTCCAGGACATGATTTTTTTTTTTTAATGTGAACCAAAAGCAGAAGCAACGAAAGCAAAATAAACAAGTGGGACAATATCAAACTAAAAACACTTCTGCAGAAAAAAAGGAAACCATCAACAAAATGACATCTATCTACTGAATGGGAGAAAATGTTTTTGAATCACATATCTGAAAAGAAGTTAATATCCAAAATATATAATAAACTCATACAACTCAGTAAAAAAAAAAATCCAATTAAAAAATAGAGAATCTGAATATGTATTTCTCCAAAGAAGACACCCAGAGGGTCAACAGGCACATGGAAGTGTGCTCAACATCACCCGTCACCAGGGAAACACAAATCCAAACCACAGTGAGATAGATATCGCCTATACCTGTTGGGATGGCTTTTCTCAAAAACATGAGGGACAACAGGTGTCGGCGAGGATGTGGAGAAAGCGGAGTCCTCGGGCGCCGTTGGCGGGAATGCAAACTGGTGCAGCCACTTGGAGGACAGGGTGGAGGTTCCTGAAAAAATTAGAAATAGAGCTGCCCTATCATCCAATAATTCTGAGTATTTACCTAGAGAAAACAAAAACACTAACTCGAAAAGATCTCTGCTCCCCCATATTCGTTGCCATCAGCAAGACATGGAGGCAGCCAAGTGTCCAACGATGGCTGGCTGGTTGCCTGGATAAAGAAAATATGAGCTACACACCCAGGGAATATCACTCAGCTATAAAAAGGACAAGGCCCCCATGAAGATGCCTCTCATGTATGGAATCCAAAAACAAAACCAAGCAAAACAAAAAGCCACCAAGCCCATAGACACAGAGGCCAGATTGGTGGTGGTCAGAGTCAGGGGTGGGGGGAATAAATGAACTGTTGTTTGCTGTTTTTTAGTTGAAGTAAATTGAATAATAAAAGGGGGGGAGAAAACGTTTGGTCCATCCTATGGGCTGAGTTAGCACCCAATTCCTACAGGGTAGCAGCTGCTTGGGAGATCCTGGCCACGCTTCCCTTGGGACTCCCAGGGCGCAGCTCCCTGGCCCTAAAACCCGACATTAAGGGGTTGGGTTGGAGGCTTCAGGGCGTGCCCCCAGCTTCAACAGCCCAGCATCGGAGTCCATAAACACTTGGCCACAAAGACGCAGAGCATCTTCATGACATAAAACAGTTAAAACCAAGAATTCATCAACGACTTTATTTTTCCCCGGAGACTCTGACATCTCCTTGCTTTGGTGATCGTTCCTTGGAATTAAGCTTAATGAGCAGATGTGGTTCCTGCCATGCAGTCACACTAATGTGAACTTTGATATTCCAAATTTCATTTGCTTCTTTGCATTTGAGATATTTGCACCAGGTTTAGAAAGACATTTTCCTCTGTTTTGTTTACAACAGATGCTAGAGAAATACGGCCAAGAAGGAAAAAAGCAATCCGCGCTTATCTGCCTAACCTCTTGCTGGCTTCTCCGGGAGATGTGAAAAACAGCAGGGCAGCCCAGCAACCCCACAGAATGCGCCGGACCCTCCCCCCTTAGGGATGCACATCCCTCGGGTCATGATTTTAAAACCTTTTAGATTTTTTTAAAATTTTATTTGTTTATTCATGATAGACGAGAGAGAGAGAGAGAGAGAGAGAGAGAGAGAGGCAGAGGGAGAACACATGCAGGGACCCCAACACGGGACTTGATCCCGGGACCCCAGGATGGCGCCCAAAGGCAGGCGCCAAACAGCTGAGCCACCCAGGGATCCCCTAAAAGCTTTTAGATTTAAAAGTGTGGTTCACTCCTGCAAAAGCTGTTTTTGACTGTTACAAGCCGATAATGCAAAAATCAAATACCATATTTGCTACAAATACCATATTGCTCTTTATCAAGAGACTTAGAGTCTTCAAAAAAATAGGAATAATCGGTATTTCAGAGCACCCCAAGAGGGGATGTAGAAGTTTGCTAGCAGATGCCGGGTTTCTCTTTGGGGCCAGGGAAATGCTCTAGAATTAAGTTATGGTGGTGGCTGCACAGGCTGCGAGTCCGAGGAAAGCCACGGAATTGTCAGAATGAAACAAGCACACTAGACAGTGTTGCAGTGTGAGCCTGGGTCTCCCGGAGCGGCCGACGCTGTCACACAGTCTGGGGGCAGACAGGCCGGCCCACAAGGGACTCAGACACACACGTTCACAGCTACTCCTCCCTGACCCCAGACCCTAACCCTAATGCTACCAAACCGTAACCCTAACCATAACCCTAACCCTAACCCTAACCCTAACAGTACCCTACCCTAACTCTAACCCCAACCCGAACCCGAACTCCTAACCCTAACCCTAACACTAACCCTACCCTACCCTAACCTAACCCTAACCCTAACCCTAACACTAACCCTACCCTACCCTAACCCTAACCCTACCCTAACCCTAACCCTAACCCTACCCTCCCCCTAACCCTAACCCTAACCCTAACCCTAACCCTAACCCTAACCTTAACCCTAACAACCCTAACCCTAACCCTAACCCTAACAACCTTAACCCTAACCCTACCCCTACCCCTAACCCTAACCCTACCTTAACCCTAACAACCCTAACCCTAAACCTACCCTACCCCTAACCCTAACCCTAACCCAACCCTACCTAACCCTAACAACCCTAACCCCTACCCCTAACCCTAGCCCTACCCTAACCGCCCACCGCCCCACCTGCCCTGCGCCACCTGCGGTGCTGTCACCCACCGGCTCCCCGTGTCCCGCCTCCCAGCCCCACCTGTCGTGACCGCGGCTGCCGCCTCCCCGGGTCTGCTCGGTCCAGCCTCGCCCCACCCCGCACCACCCTCAGCGCCCCCGACACAGCGCTGCCCGCCCCGGCCCCGGCCCCCAGGGAGTCTCCACCCCGCGTGGGCACGGCCGGACCTCGGGGCTCCCGGGCGCAGCACCCAGCGGCGTGTCCCGCCTCGCGTGTCCTCCCGCGCTCGGAACGGGGGGGGGGGGGCGGGGGGCCTCCTGCGCGGACTGTGGGGCAGGCATCGGGCGCAGGCTGAGGTCCAGGGAGGAGATTCCGGGACTAAGGGGGGGAGGGCGGGGGCGACTGCGTGGGCGCCACCTGCCCGGGGGAGCCTGCGGGGCGGGGCTGCAGGGATGGGGCGCCACCTGCTCGGGGGATGCGCGTGGGGGGGTGCCCCGGGTGGCGCAGCTCGGGGTGTGCTGGGGGGGTACGGGGGGCGCAGCAGCTCGGGCTGCAGGGGGTACCCGGGCAGAGCAGCTGACCCCCACAGTCAGCCACAAGCCCAGCCCGACCCTGTGGGCCGCAGGGACACATCAGAGGGCCCCAGGGCCCCAGAGAGGAGCCGGCCCCCTTCTAGGGTGCGGGAGGCAGACAGAGGGCCCCACGGCGCGGCCGTGGGGTGAGCGCCTAGCCCGGGGCCTGGGGTTCCCTCCTGAGGGCACCAGGGGCCCTCCAAAAATTTGAAGCAAAATCACCTAATCGGGCTGGCATCGGATTATTGATGTTTCCTGAAAGCAGAAACGCGAGTCAATGTTCAAATCACCACTCGGTAGGGAGGGCAGATTTTTTTTTATTAAATAATATTAAATGACAACAGATATTACCCTCGGCTCTGTTTACCGTCCCAGCTAAACTCTATTAATCAAGAAGCTAAGAAAATATTTTTTTAAGATTTTTGTCTTACCAGGTTATAGCTTTCCCCAGGCTGCCCTGGACTTGCTCATGTCCTTCAGAGTGGGATGTGTTTTTATTTTATGAGACAGCTTCCCAGCAAGTATTCTGATAAAAAGGGGGCTTCTTCTCAAAAAAAAGGGGGGCGGGTGGGCTTCTTGCAGCGGGAAGTGGAGAAAGCAGATTTCAGGAGATGCTGGAGTCTCTGGCAGCAGAGAGAGGGCCAGCCCTGGGCAGGGGCAGGGCCGCTGGAGCCCCCGGGACAGGGCAGCAGAGGCTGAGCCCTGCGGGCACCTTCCAACCTCGCTGCCCCAAGCACCTGCCCGGCGTGGACACAGGTGCCCCTGGAATAAATTAGGACGCGGGCTCCGTACTCGGGCGCCGTTTCCACGGAGGCCAGGAGGCCCAGAGGCGGAGGCTGTGCTGTGTGGCCCCGCAGCCAGGCCTGGGTCTGACCCCGGAGCGCGGCCAGCTGCGTGGGAGCACCCCTCCTCCTGCAGCCCACGCGGGATGGGCTCTCGGGGTGGCCCCACCAAATGCAGCTGCCCACCCCCCCGCGTCGGACCCCAGGCCACCCTGGACCCTTCCCAGCAGCCACTCATTCTTTTGTAAGTGAAATCCCCCAGCCAACGACACCCAGGTCCTAGAGTCGGTGCCGATTGCTTCCCCGAGTCCCCCCGATTCCTGGGGGGGACGGTCCAGCCACAGCCCAGCTCCCACGGTCGAGTCCAGAGCCTGCCCGCCTCCCACCCAGGCGGGCCAGTGGGCTACCCTTTGTTCATCGATCCACAACAACACGGGCTCGTGGGGTAGCAGCTCAGAGACAGGCGCCCCCGGGCTGGGGGAGGGGGGCCGGCGGCCTGCTGCTCCCATGGCTCACCCGTTATTTCCAGAAATCCGTACTTTATAGAATCATTTAAGTGTTAAGCAGCAAAGAGGCTCTGGGACTTCCTTCTCTGTGTGCTCATGCTGGTGACAGAAGTGAGGACAGTTCGCCACACGACTCTTGTTTCCTTGACGACTCTTCTTGGCCTCATCACATTGAGGTTCAGGAGGTCAGGAGGGAGCAAGGAAAAGCCGGTTCATGCGCGTGTCCAGACGAACCCGAGTGAATCCCACGTCTCCTATTGGGGCCTGCTGAGCCCATTCCTGCCACAGGCCCTTTGCACGACTCACCCACGTGGCGCTCAGCCTTGAATCAAGGGCCGCCCTTCACACAGCCCGTCCTGTCATCCTCCCTCACTTTGCCTTCACCCATCACACCGTGAAGCTGTCCCCCTCTGGCCATTTCGGTTCATCTCACCCCGCACTCCTCTCCGTACCGCACCGGAAAGCGACTTCCTGGGAAGGACGGGCCCTTCCTGCAGCCACTCAACAATCAGCTGTTGGGTGCTCCTCTGGGCTCAGCGGCGTTCCAGAAGGGAGTAGCAGGACGGTGGCCCCCTCGGGAAGCCTCGGGCCACGAGGAACCAGGGGGGCAGCTGTAGGCGGCCGTCAGCGAAGGCCTCTCCGGCCCCTCCCCAGGAGGCCAGCTGCCCGCGGCCGGGGCGGGAGGCAGGTCAGCCGCACCTGTGCTCCCCAGCACCCACCTTCACGTCGGCTCCCTGCTGGCTGCAGCCTGGTAGGAGCTGGGGACCCAGGCCACCAGACGTGGTCAGGCCCCCAGAGGCCGCTGGTGCCTGAGGCGGGCGGGTGGGCACGCCGCCACTCCATCTGGGTGCCAGGCCACAGCGCCCGCACAGCGGGGCGGGGGGACAGCCCATCAGCCGCCACTGGCTCCCAGCTCCGTTCCCCGCCTGGACTCCTTCCCTGCTCCTGTCACTCCACCTCGGGGCGCCCAGAGTGACAGCCAAGGGGACGGGGGTTGTCCACATGGCCTCCCCGACTGGCCGTGACTCCTGCAGGGGCAGGGTCCCTCTCCCCATCAGTCCAGGAACCGGACCTCAGAGGGACCCCGCAGACCCTGCTCTGACACCCGAGGCCCAGAGGCGCCAGCCCCTCCTGGGGCCCCGTTCCTGCCGCCAAGACCCCATAGGCACAAACCCCAGCTGGCAGCTCAGAGACACGCCCTGTCCCCGCCCCGGCCTGCAGGCTGCAGCAGGAAAGGGGTGCAGGCGTCCCAGCGCATCAGAGCCGCAGCGGGCAGCGGGCAGCCTGGGGTCCCGGGGCCGAGATCTCTCCGACCTCGTCCATTGGGCCGCACGAGAATCTGAGCGTGGCCCCGTGGACACGCAGGACCCCCTGGCGGTGGAGGGAGGTGGCTTTCCAGAACATTCCAGGCAGCACAGGCCTGCAGGAGCTGCTGGGCGGGGGAGGCCTGTGTCTGGAAGCCCCTGGGACCTTCTGCCTGAGGGAGGGCATCACAGGGAAGTGGATGGTGCAGCCACGTCAGGAGGCCGTAAGTTCCTTCCTCTGAAACACCCCGGGTCCCCTCCTCTGAAGGGCCTTGGCCTGGGGTGTCCATTGGCTCCCACGCGGACGTGCACCGCAGGTGGCAGCCCCAGCCTTGACACCCGCACGTGTCACTCGGCACCCAGGACCCCCCCAAATGCATTTGCCCACACCCTCACCTGCCTACCCCCTTCCTTGGGCCCACGGTCCAGGGGCTGCAGCCTCGACTGGGCTCATGCCTCACCCCCCCACCCCCCGTGGTCTGACACCCACAGCACTGGCGCTCACGTGGGTCGGGCACTCGGCCTGGGGCCTGAGGGAGACTCGGTGGCCAGGCGTCCGGCCGCCCCCTGGGCCCAGCCCAGCAATGACCCTCCAGTCCTGCCGCATGTCATCTGCTTTGGGGGCAACGCAATTGAGGATCGCGAGGAAAAGCGGCATCTGGGGCCCCGTGAGTACACGTGGGAAGGTGCGGGGGGTCAGGGCAGGCTGGCCTCAGGGACAGCGGGATCCAGGGCACCTGTGGAACCAGCGGCCGCGTGCGCCCCCGACAGGTGGGTTCCCACGGCACCAGCTCCTTGTGGGGCGGGCGGGAAAATAAAAAGGCAAGTCCAGACACAGGCTCCAGCCACGGGGCCAAGGAGTCACGGGGTGGAAGGCGCAGCCCGGGGGGGCCGGCAACGGTGTTGTGACACCCAGCATCTTGGTGACCTGGAGACACGGCAGGTGGGCCACAGCATGACACAGAGATGCCGAAGCGCCGGGTTGTGGCCCCGAGCGAGTGCACCGGGGAGCATCACCTGTACCCAAATCCAAACGTGGAAAGAGTAAAGACAAACATTTACTTTGTGGTTATTTAAAAGGCAAGTACGGGGATCCCTGGGTGGCGCAGCGGTTTGGCACCTGCCTTTGGCCCAGGGCGCGATCCTGGAGACCCGGGATCGAATCCCACGTCGGGCTCCCTGCATGGAGCCTGCTTCTCCCTCTGCCTATGTCTCTGCCTCTCTCTCTCTCTCTCTCTCTCTCTGTATGACTACATAAATAAATAATAAAAAATAATTTAAAAAATAAATAAATAAATAAAAGGCAAGTACGGAAGCTGCCAGAGCTCAGGGTCGGGGTGAGGAGGGGCTGCCCTGGGGAAGGAGCAGGGCTGGGGGGTGAGGCTGCCCGCCCCCCAAGAGGGCCCCCGGAGGGTCCGGCGAGCAGAGCTCAGGGAGGAGGACGCTCAAGAGCAAGAGGCCAGGCCTCACACGACAGCCCGCGGGATCCCGGGCCCAGGTGGACGCGGACGGCTCCAGCTCCACGTCGGGGAGGACGGCGCTCACCCTCCAGGAGCCTGGGGAGGAGGCAGGTCTTCCAGCCAGAGCCTCGGAGAGGTTCCCACGGCCCCAGACTGAGGACAGGGGCGACCTGGCTTCTGGAGTGGGAAGGCTGCGCCAGGTGCCCCAGGAGGCCCCAGGGAAGCTGCACGGGGAGCCCCGGAGCTGCAGAGCCCCCAGGAGCAGGGTCGCAGCACAGGTCGGGGAGGCAGGCAAGAGGCAAGCCTGGGGCGCCACCCTGCCAGCCAGTGGCCAGGCACCTGCCCCCCTTCTGTCCCACGTGGCTCCCACATCCACATGCTTCGGGCTGACAGAGGCGCTGGGCCCCCCGCCAGCCCCCTTCCTCAAGCCTTCCTCTCCCACATGTCCCCAAGCCCTGGGGCGGGTCTGAGCTGGCCGACAGGGATGGGGCCCAAACACCGGTCCACCGACGGGGGCTGCAGCTGTCGGGTGACGGCACCGGGGCCCCTCAGCAGGCCCGGTGCGGCGCCTCCTCACCCCGCGGTGGCCCGGGTGCCCTCCTGCAGCGACCCCAGGTGCCAGCCACCCGCCGCAGACACCTCTGCAGGCCACGTCGCCGCCCGCTGCCGTGAGGGGCACACGACAGATTGTCGCGTCCCCGCCACCAGGGTGGGTGATGCTTTGGAAACTTCCCACGCGCAGCAGAGAAGCTGTCCCCCTGGAATGAGGTGCGTGTCGATCGTGGGCCAGGCCGGGCAGGCGGCGTCCCAATGCTACCTGGGGACGCACCCTTGCCCGAGGCATCACCTGGCCCACTGCACAGCGGAGCTGCTGCGGAGCAAAGCTGGCGCTCAGGGAGGCGGCCAGGGACGTGCCACCAGGGATCCCCCCTAGTGCGGGGGCTCCTCCCCGCGGGGCCCCGGGAGCAGGGGCGGCTCCGCCAACCGCCAACCCTGGGAGAGGACCTGAAAAGGAGAGAAGAGCAAGATAGGGAACACGAGGGTCCTCATCTCCTGGCACCTGGATTCTTAAGACGTTCACCTGGAGGCTTCTCCGATACTGAGTCGTCGTCTGCAGAGGACGGAGTTTTCCTCATATTTGGACTTTTTTCCTTCCCTGACTTCCCTGAGTCAGAGGGAAGGAAAACATCCTCGCCCCATGCACGCTGTGTAGACCCGGAACTCCCTGGCTGTTCGGTGGCGGCGGAGGCTTCTCGGAGGCTCGGCCCCCACAGGAAGTGCCTCACAGCCACTGGAAGGGCAAGACCCTGTCATCTGCAGCGACGTGGAGGGCACCAGAGGGCATGATGCTGACTGAAGTCAGAGAAAGACACATCCTCTATGACCTGGCTCGTGAGGGATTTAAGAAATAAAACGCATGAACCTAGGGGGAGGGAAGGAAAAAGAAAACAAGATAAAAACAGGAAGACAAACCACGAGAGGCTCTGAACTCCAGGAAACAAACTGAGGGTCTCTGGAGGGGAGGCGGGCAGAGGGATGGGGTCACTGGGGGCGGGCGTGAGGAGGGCAGGGGATGGGATGAGCACTGGGTGCTTATGCAGCTGATGCATCCCTGACCTCTGCCTCTGAAACTAGTAATACACTGTATGTTAACCAAAAAAAAAAAAAAAGAAGAAGAAGAAGAAAAGAAAAACAAAAAAGAGAAGTAGGTATGTGTGTGCTCATAGGGCCAGGGACACACTGGGTAGGAAACAAGGGGCTACACAGCACCCCTGTGCACCCTAGTCCTGTTCACAGCATGAGGAAGGCCTTTGGGACACTCACTGATCAATGGCTACATCCACCTCTGGGAGGAGAGTGGGAACAGGTAAAGGAAGGGGAGAGCGCAGGAGAACAAGTGAGAGCAGGTGGGGACAGGTGGGGACAGGTGAGGGCAGGAGGGAGCAGGTGAGGGCAGCTGCAGGCAGGTGGGAGCAGGTAGGGGCAGGTGAGGACAGCTGCAGGCAGGTGGGAGCAGGTGGGGACAGGTGAGGACAGCTGCAGGAAGGTGGGAGCAGGTGGGGACAGGTGAGGACAGCTGCAGGAAGGTGGGAGCAGGTGGGGACAGGTGAGGACAGCTGCAGGAAGGTGGGAGCAGGTGGGGATAGGTGAGGACAGCTGCAGGCAGGTGGGAGCAGGTGGGGACAGGTGAGGACAGCTGCAGGAAGGTGGGAGCAGGTGGGAGCAGGTGAGGAGAGCTGCAGGAAGGTGGGAGCAGGTGGGAGCAGGTGAAGACAGCTGCAGGAAGGTGGGAGCAGGTGGGGACAGGTGAGGACAGCTGCAGGAAGGTGGGAGCAGGTGGGGACAGGTGAAGACAGCTGCAGGAAGGTGGGAGCAGGTGGGGACAGGTGAGGACAGCTGCAGGAAGGTGGGAGCAGGTGGGGATAGGTGAGGACAGCTGCAGGCAGGTGGGAGCAGGTGGGGACAGGTGAGGACAGCTGCAGGAAGGTGGGAGCAGGTGGGAGCAGGTGAGGAGAGCTGCAGGAAGGTGGGAGCAGGTGGGAGCAGGTGAAGACAGCTGCAGGAAGGTGGGAGCAGGTGGGGACAGGTGAGGACAGCTGCAGGCAGGTGGGAGCAGGTGGGGACAGGTGAGGACAGCTGCAGGCAGGTGGGAGCAGGTGGGGGCAGGTGAGGACAGCTGCAGGCAGGTGGGAGCAGGTGGGAGCAGGTGAGGACAGCTGCAGGAAGGTGGGAGCAGGTGGGAGCAGGTGAGGACAGCTGCAGGAAGGTGGGAGCAGGTGGGGACAGGTGAGGACAGCTGCAGGCAGGTGGGAGCAGGTGGGGACAGGTGAGGACAGCTGCAGGAAGGTGGGAGCAGGTGGGAGCAGGTGAGGAGAGCTGCAGGAAGGTGGGAGCAGGTGGGAGCAGGTGAGGACAGCTGCAGGAAGGTGGGAGCAGGTGGGGACAGGTGAGGACAGCTGCAGGCAGGTGGGAGCAGGTGGGGACAGATGAGGACAGCTGCAGGCAGGTGGGAGCAGGTGGGGGCAGGTGAGGACAGCTGCAGGCAGGTGGGAGCAGGTGGGAGCAGGTGAGGAGAGCTGCAGGCAGGTGGGAGCAGGTGGGGACAGGTGAGGACAGCTGCAGGCAGGTGGGAGCAGGTGGGAGCAGGTGAGGAGAGCTGCAGGCAGGTGGGAGCAGGTGGGGACGGTGAGGACAGCTGCAGGCAGGTGGGAGCAGGTGGGGACGGTGAGGACAGCTGAAGGCAGGTGGGAGCAGGTAGGAGCAGGTGAGGACAGCTGCAGGCAGGTGGGAGCAGGTGGGGGGCAGGTGAGGAGAGCTGCAGGCAGGTGGGAGCAGGTGGGGACAGGTGAGGACAGCTGCAGGCAGGTGGGAGCAGGTGGGAGCAGGTGAGGAGAGCTGCAGGAAGGTGGGAGCAGGTGGGGACAGGTGAGGACAGCTGAAGGCAGGTGGGAGCAGGTGGGAGCAGGTGAGGACAGCTGCAGGAAGGTGGGAGCAGGTGGGAGCAGGTGAGGACAGCTGCAGGAAGGTGGGAGCAGGTGGGGACAGGTGAGGACAGCTGCAGGCAGGTGGGAGCAGGTGGGGACAGGTGAGGACAGCTGCAGGCAGGTGGGAGCAGGTGGGGACAGGTGAGGACAGCTGAAGGCAGTGGGAGCAGGTGGGGGCAGGTGAGGACAGCTGCAGGCAGGTGGGAGCAGGTGGGGACAGGTGAGGACAGCTGAAGGCAGTGGGACCAGGTGGGGGCGGTGAGGAGAGCTGCAGGCAGGTGGGAGCAGGTGGGGACGGTGAGGACAGCTGCAGGCAGGTGGGAGCAGGTGGGGACGGTGAGGACAGCTGAAGGCAGGTGGGAGCAGGTAGGAGCAGGTGAGGACAGCTGCAGGCAGGTGGGAGCAGGTGGGGGCAGGTGAGGAGAGCTGCAGGCAGGTGGGAGCAGGTGGGGACAGGTGAGGACAGCTGCAGGCAGGTGGGAGCAGGTGGGAGCAGGTGAGGAGAGCTGCAGGAAGGTGGGAGCAGGTGGGGACAGGTGAGGACAACTGCAGGCAGGTGGGAGCAGGTGGGGACAGGTGAGGACAGCTGAAGGCAGTGGGAGCAGGTGGGGGCAGGTGAGGACAGCTGAAGGCAGTGGGAGCAGGTGGGGGCAGGTGAGGACAGCTGAAGGCAGGTGGGAGCAGGTGGGAGCAGGTGAGGACAGCTGCAGGAAGGTGGGAGCAGGTGGGAGCAGGTGAGGACAGCTGCAGGAAGGTGGGAGCAGGTGGGGACAGGTGAGGACAGCTGCAGGCAGGTGGGAGCAGGTGGGGGCAGGTGAGGACAGCTGCAGGCAGGTGGGAGCAGGTGGGGACAGGTGAGGACAGCTGAAGGCAGTGGGAGCAGGTGGGGGCAGGTGAGGACAGCTGCAGGCAGGTGGGAGCAGGTGGGGACAGGTGAGAACAGCTGAAGGCAGTGGGAGCAGGTGGGGGCAGGTGAGGACAACTGAAGGCAGGTGGGAGCAGGTGGGAGCAGGTGAGGACAGCTGCAGGCAGGTGGGAGCAGGTGGGGACAGGTGAGGACAGCTGAAGGCAGTGGGAGCAGGTGGGGACAGGTGAGGACAGCTGAAGGCAGTGGGACCAGGTGGGCGCGGTGAGGAGAGCTGCAGGCAGGTGGGAGCAGGTGGGACAGGATGGCTAGGTTCTCCCGAACAGCTCATTGTCCCGCTAAGTGCAGGATCCCTTTGGCCTTCGTGGGCCTGGAGAGGGCAGCGGCCTGGTGGGGACAGGGCCCCGAGGGCTAAGAATGTCCCTCCCCCGAGACTATGAAATTCTGAGGCCCAGTCCGAGAAGGAGCTTCTGCTCCCCCGGGGGGCACGGAGACCCGCCCCACGGTGGATGTGCCACGCTGGACGTCCCTGCCCGGCTGGGGAGCCGGAGAGCTCGAGATGAGTCCCTGCTGGAGGCAGCAGGACCTGGGAGGTAAACTCGAGTCTTCGCGAGGACCCTCTGCCTCCAGGCGGGCGCAGCAGGAGCGGTGAGAGCCCCGTGGGAGAAGAGCCTGCAGCCGGGAGGGCGGCCAGCCTGCCACCGACTCCCGCGGCCCCGGGCTCCCGGGTCGGCGCTTACTTCTGCAGGTGAGGGCTCAGGCGGGACCAGGACTGCCCCCGGGGTCTCCCACGGAGAGCCCCGCAGCCCTCGGGTGACCACCCTGGGCCCCAGGTGTCCTCCACTGGCCGGCCCTCCTGGGCGGGGGGCTCCCGACCCTGCTGAGGAGCACCGGGGTCCTGGGGAAGCCCCAGCCCACAGCTGTGGTTTGGCAAGTGAAACCCAGGAGGATAGGAGCAAACCCAGCGCAAAGAACTAGGGATTTCTCACGGCTCCGTCTCTGCTACGATCCCACAGAGACTATCAGGGAAGCCTCTTTCCCTGACCTCTCACCGGCCACAGTTCTCCAGGCTCCTGGTGGCCGGAGGGCACAATGGTGGCAAACAGCAGAGCTTCCTTGTCCCGAAGAACCACACACAGAAGATGATGAAACTTTGCTACTGTTGAAATAAAAGTGCACTCCAAAGAGAAAACTCCTTTTTTTTTTTTTAAGATTTTATTTATTTATCTGACAGAGCTCGCACAAGCGGGGGAAGGAGCAGAGGCAGAGGGAGAAGAAGCAGGGTCCTCGTGGAGCAGGGAGCCCGATGCGGGCTCGATCCCAGGACCCCGGGCCATGACCTGAGCCGAAGGCGGATCCTTAACCCCTGAGCCACCCAAACGCTGCCAAATAGAAAACTTCTCTGTTACTAAATGTTCTGATCCCATTTCCTGAAACGCTCAGGAGCCCAGTTCTGGGGGTTGCGGTTCTGCTGACTCTCACTCATGGTGCTTATTTACCTGTGTGTTTTGGAAATTTTTGGAATTGGAGCAGGTGCTCAGCCAGCTGTGATGGCAAGCTTGTGACGAGGCATCGTTGCATCGAGGGGACCCACCTGGAGGCAGGCTGTTGACACGCCTACTGCCGACGCCCGGACCAACCAGAGCCCCCGCCCCAGACAGGAGGACACCCGGCTCTTGGATTCTGTGCTCCGCCCTGGCCCAGCACCGCCTGCGACGTGGGCCCTGGTTCCTCCCCCATCACAGCCTAGGAGGAGCCAACAAAGCCCGATGCCGCTGGGTGCTCCACCTGGCACTGCCCCAGAGGGCAGAGGGCTAGGGCAGGGGACGCACTGGTGTCACGGAAGACCAGAGGACAGCAGGGCACTGCAAGCCCCTCCTCTCTGCATGAATGTGGTTCTTGGATCCTAAAGAGCTAGGATGCAAAAAAAAAAAAAAAAAAAGATGGAGGCAGAGGCTAAACCCGGGCCGAGTGTGCCCACTTTGTCTGGAAAACTGCATCGCTCACCGTCTTTCAGGTCATAGCATCAGGGTTCAAAGCCTGAACCCGAGAAAGAATTCCTGAGACGTCTTTGGTGCAAAAGGGTGATTTTTATCGATCACGGGTACCGGGTACGGGACCCATCGGCAGGAGGGGCTGCCCTGGGGTCCCCGGCGGGGAGTGGGGGGCATTATATGCTCCGGGAGAGCGGGAGTCCCTGAGGAATCTGGAAGCCAGGTTTCCAGGACCCCGGGGGCCACCTACTGCTGGGAGAAGGCCATTGTGTCCTGAGCCCCTTCGGATGGACATGGGTGGGCCACGTGCCTGGGGGGTGACGCCAACACGTATCTCGGGGGCTGCAGAGACGCAGGGAGTTTCTACAGGAAACTTAGAAGCTTAAAGTTTCTTAACTTAAAAAAAGTTACGTGTTAGAGGGGCTCACGGGGCCCTGGGGTCGGGCCAAGGTTGTCTGTGCCCTCAGCAGGGTGTGCACATGGAGGCAGCTGAGTCCCGGGAGGACGGTCCCTCTGCCGGGCTCGAGGACGTGTCCGTGGGCCGCGGCGAGCGAGGACATCTAATAGTTTCCCTTCTGTCCTCGCTTCCCACGTCAATAGGGCCTCGGGTTTCAGCAGATTCACGGATTCCGCGGATGGCCCAGGTGAGCCTGCTCCCCCCACGCTTCAGCAGCTTGCACCGGCTCGGCCACCTGCGTGCCGACTCTCCCTTACACCCCAATCTAACCCACCCCGTTTGCCCCTCGGAAGGTTCCTGTAACCACAGAGCGAGTCCAGGAGCAACCGAGCTCGCTCCCCAGGGCGGCTCCCCCCACTAGCAGAACCAGCAAGACCCTCCAGCGAGTGCGGACCCGGACAAAACCCTGGGAATCGATGACCTTCTGGAACTATCTACGTGGGAATAAAAATCATTAGATATACAATTGAACTTAACGCGTTTTTAAATGGCTTTGCAGGGTAACTCAGCATTTTAATTTCTTTGAGTTGAACCTACACGCCGGGAGCTCAGGTGTCTCCTGTTATGCTAACGAGGTGAGGTCAGGAAAGCAGGTGATGGGGGCTGGTTGCCAGGGGAACCGACCACGTGGTTACAGGTGGGGACCCCCCCCCCCAGCGGCAGCCCGACCTCGAGGGGCGGGGCCGCAGGGTGAACCCACACCCATGACCTGGTGATCATGACCATGATCCCCCCAGCCCTCAGGTGGCGCAGCGGTTTGGCGCCTGCCTTTGGCCCAGGGCGCGATCCTGGAGACCCGGGATCGAATCCCACGTCGGGCTCCCGGTGCATGGAGCCTGCTTCTCCCTCTGCCTGTGTCTCTGCCTCTCTCTCTGTGTGTGTGTGTGTGTGTGTGTGTGTGTGTGTGTGTGACTATCATAAATAAATTTTAAAAATTAAAAAAAAAATCCCGTCCTCGGGATGAAGCCCCAGACACGCCCACAAGGACAGGGTCTGGGCCACCCGTCCTGGGCAGCTCTCCCTTCTGGTTTACGGAGCCATCCCCTGAGCTCTGCAAGCTGCTACCTCCTCAGACCCAGGAGGGGCCGCGGGGGCCTGGGCTGGTCCCAGGTGACAGCTTGGACAGTGTGGGGGGTGGGGTGGGGACCCACATGGGCCTGTAGACGGGGTCAGGGTCTGGGTGAGTCCAGACTCGTAGTCCTGAGTTGACCCTGGTGAGTCCTGAGTCTTAGGAGGGCCATGCATGGGGTGGGGAGCCTCCCACCACCTACCCCCCCTCCCCCCCGCCCCCGGCCCCGTGTAGGGATGGGAAGTGGAGCTGGTGTCAAAATGCTGCGTCCTGATCATGGACGTTAATTGGCGTGAACATATTAATCAACATATTGATGACTCTGAAAACTTCCAGTACAAGTTGCTGGGGATGGAATGGCTTCCTCGAGTCATTCTTTCCCCAGAACGGTTAGTGGGGCGAGCAACACGCGGACATGGCGTGACCCCACCTGAGGGAAGCAGCGCGTCCAGGAACTGGTCTGAGTGCAGAGGCGCCTCGTCCCTGAGGACCACAACAGGCCGCCCCGGGGGGGGGTCCCAAGGCCAACGCCATGGGCCAGGTGCAAAGTTCTAGGACACGCACCTCCAGAGCCTCTGCACCTGAGCAAAGAGGGGTGGGGTGGGGTGCTCTGAGGCCCCCCATGCGCCCGGACCACGGCGCCTGCTCCAGAGACCGCCTCCACCTCCCCTCCCTGGCCCAGCCCAGACCCACCCCGTGACCTGGCCCTCCAGCCGCACTCAGGGTGACCGATGCCACCTGCTGCCCCTAAAGGGCCCCGAATACTGTGCTGCAAGCTCCCCAGCAAAGGGAATCTGCACGTCAACAGTCACATCATCCCCAAGCTTCGCCACAAGCATCCGAGGGATATTTCTACTTTGAACCCCCTGTGGGGAGGTGGGGTGTTGTGGTTTAGGGGACAGGTCGGGGGACCGCAGCACAATGGCTGGAGCCCTGGACACAGTGGGGAGGTTCCATGCGGGGACCCCGGGTCTGCAGCCCAGCCCCCAGGACAGGCCCCAGGCAGAGGCTGCGGGGAGCGGGGGCTCCCCCTGCATCATGGGCTCTATTGAAAGTAGAGCTTCGGCCTTCAAAGCAGTGGGATGCGGGGTCGCTGGTTACCGGTCCCTCACCAGGCTAACCGGAAGCCCAGAGGCTCACAGGTTTGGAGCTCCTGCCGCCACCGGTCACCCTGCTGGGGTCCAGCAGCTCCGTAAACCACACGGGGAAAGCCCTGCCCTGCCCCTGCCCCCAGCTGGGGACCTCATCCCTTCTGGTTTGTTAGAGAACTTACCTGCTCTTACTCTGTTTTACACACTTTGGTGTTTCTTTGCGTGCTGCAAGCTGCTGAATTTTCTTTTTCTTTTCTTTTATTTATTTTTATTATTTATTTATTTTTTTTGCTGCTGAATTTTCGAAACCAACGATGCCTCCTCTTAAATAGATCTCCTGGTGTCTTGAGACTTCAGCAAGAAGCGGGGAGCGGGGAGCGGGGGCGGGGCGGGCATCATCACAAGTGTTTACCCAGGTTTTATTTTTTTCTAATTCCCTCTAATTCCCTCTAATTAATGACAATTATTTCCTGCATCTCGAGAAAACATAAGCGATTTTTGGCCACTAAAATTGTTTTCAACGGGAACTGATGCTTGCACCTTTGCCAATCTTGATAATTGCTGCTTCGTTATGGCTTCGGCTGAGACTCTGTCGAAGTAAAAACAGCGACATAATCAGAAAATGTGGATCTGTGCGTTCGTCGTACGTGCACGCGCTCACTCCCAACCACACACGCTCACAGGCTCATGCAGATATATGCGCCCGCACACGCGTGTGCACACGCTCACACACACACACACACACACACACACACACACGAGTCCTCCGGGAAGTCTGTTTTCAGGGCAGTCAGGGAAGTATCTCAGATCAGAAATCTCTCCCACTGCTCTTGTCCAACAACAAACGCTCTTCCTACGCTTTGAAAGCAGCCGATGGGGACGCCCGGGGGGCTCAGGGGTGGAGTGGCTGCCTTTGGCTCAGGGCGTGACCCCGGGGTTCCCGGATCGAGTCCCGCGTCAGGCTCCCTGCATGGAGCCTGCTTCCCCCTCTGCCTGTGTGTCTTCCTCTCCCTCTCTCTCTGTGTCTTTCAAAAATAAATAAAATCTTAAAAAAAAAAAAAGCAGCCAATGTTCCCAACAACAGGTTAAGGCTTAATTTGTGGCACCTGCGCAGACACCCTTCCTTACTTGACACGTTCCCCATCTAGCCCACACCCACACACACGACACACTCTCCCCAGGACCCAGGATGCTGGACCCTCCCACCCACACATGGGTGCATCTGCCGCAGGCGCGTCACTCGGGGAGGAGCCCCCTTGACATTCTGCATGTGGGCTTGGCTAAAGATGTCCTACAGAGCAACACAAATTCTCAGAACAGCAATCAAGGGAGACAAATGGATGACCTGCCACGGGTCATCCTGCGTGCACCAACAGGTATGAGAGGGACCTTGTAAGTTGGCGCTCACCGTAGGCTAGGGAGCCCCGGGCACCCAGAGTCCGGGCAGAGGCTGCAGGCAGGGGCCGTTCGCTGCACACGGGCCCCCACGAGAGCTGATTCCCCTACCCGGGGTCACTGCTGCCCACCCCGGGGCCAATCTGCCTCCCCCGTCAGGGCAGGTTGTCCGTGCGATGAAGAAACATCTGCTTTGAGGGGAAGGCGGGGGACAGTCTCCGAGAGCAACCCATGAGCCTTCGTGGCCACCACCGCAGGGAGACCCCACCGTGTTGCCCAACACCTCCCCGAGCTCCACCCTGCAAATATCTGGCTTCCTTTTCCATCCTGTGTCCTTACACTGAGAAAGGAACAGCAGCTCCTCCAGTTTGGAGCGGACCGGTGGCCTCTACTCTGGACAATCATAGAAATGAAGGCAGGATCACCCAGCGACCGGCATGCACTCGGGCCAGGAAAACCCAGAAGGCGTCCCTAGTGTCGCAAGTACCCACTTTAACAGCCTTTTCGGAGGGGCTCCCCAGATCTGACTCTGTATCTGTGGAACTCACAAAATGATTGCCAGAGGGATTAAATATACACCAGCTGAGGTGCCTGCCACAGAGACGGGCATGTCCTGAGTGTCCAGGGAGTGACCAATCTTGCTTTTACTTCCCTACATCTGCCCCCCTCCGTGATCTGGCTTCCGGATGACTGCGGTAGCAACCCACCCTGGTCCCAACCCCAAATCAAGCCTCCGCCCTCCCCCGTCCCCCTGGTTTTTAGATGCCTGCATCGTCTGGTGGCGGAGACATGCAGCCCCGGTATTGTGGGTCAAACCCTGGGCATCCCAGGTACCCAGACCAATGCACAAGGCTTTCCCCAGCTCCCAAGCATCATCAGCACCTGCGTGCACCAACAGGTATGAGAGGCATGAGTAAGAGCTGCTCCCCGCCCTGAAGAGAAGAAAGAGACACGAGATCTATTTTCTTAAAAGCAAAATAAACTCTGTGATAGGGGCACAAGGAAAGGGGCAGCAGTGAAAGATCTGGAGGCATCAGGAAGGCTCGGGGGAAGATGCGACTTCTCAGGCTTGTCTGAAGCTCTCAGGCGGATGGGAAAGACGTGGAGGGCTCGTGAGGAAGGAGACGTGGGTCTTCAAGACGTAACTCAGTGCGGCCTATGACGACACGGGACTGCTGGGAGACCGAGACGAGGGTGCCCGGGGGGAGCAGCTGACTGAGCGTCGAACTCTTGGTGTCAGCTCACGTTGTGATCTCAGGGTCGTGGAATTAAACTAAATATGGAGTCGGCTTGAGACTCTCTCCCTCTCCCTCTGCCCCTCCCTCCACTCGCCCATGCTCCATGCTCGCTGGCTCTCCCTTTCAAAAAAAAAAAAAAAAAAAAAGGAAAGGCAGAGATGCTCAGAGAAAGAGAAAAAAGAGAAAGCAGCTGGGAGGCCACAGCAAAGCTGAAATTCATCGTGTAAGTAACACATGTGAACGAGCACGGTTGTGCCTGGAATAAAGACCGATGTCTCTGACAACTAGATCTCCTGGTGGATCTTTGAAAATCCATACAAAACATTAAAAGGATGGAGTAAAACACTGATAGGGAAAACTACGGGTAACCTGTATCACAAATGATGAATAGCCTTAAAACATGGAGTTTCTTACTACAGAGAAGGAAGAAGAAAAATGAACAAAAAATCCACAAAAAAATGGGCTAAGATATGAACTGACAAACAGGAATTGGAAATGACCTTTAAATACAGAAAAAGATGCTCAACTCACAGTAAGAGAAAAGCAAGGGCGCCTGGGGGGTTCAGGGGGTGAAGCAAGCGTCTGCCTTCCGCTCAGGTCATGATCTCAGGGTCCTGGGTTCAAGTCCCCCATCGGGCTCTCTGCTTGGCAGGGAGTCTGCTCCTCCCTCTGCTCTTGCTCCTCCCCCAGCTTGTGCTCATTCACTCTCTCTCAAATAAATAAATATAAATAAATAAATAAATAAATAAATAAATAAATAAATGGCCCATACCTTAAAAAAAATAAGAGGAAAGCAAATTCTAAGTATAGTTAACCCTTGAACAACTGGGTTTTAATTGCACAGGTCCACTTACACACGGATTTTTTTTTTTTATAAATACCATACAGCACTATAAATGTATTTTCTCTTCCTTATGATTTTCTTGATAACATCTTCTTTTCTCTGGCTTACTTATTGTAAGAATACAGCATCTATTACATACAACATACAAAGTACGGGTTAATCAATGGTTTTATGTTATCTATGAGACATTCCATCAACAATAGGCTATTAGTAGTTAAGTTTTGGGGGGAGACCAAAGTTATACATGGAGGGTAAGCACCCCAAGCCCCTTTGTTGCCCAAGGGTCAAGTGGATGATGAGTTATGATTTTCTTGCCTATCAGGGGGCAAAAACCCAAAAGGCTGATGATCACCGAGGACGAGGTAAGACAAAGGGACGTGCCTTCTCACCTATACTAGAGGAGATGCGAGATAGCACAGTCCCTACAGAGAGGAATGGAGATAAATCACACATGCTATTACCCTGTGACCCAGCGGGGCCACTTCTAGGAATATTCCAGCAAATATGTTAAAAGACGTAGGCACAGTGTTACACACGATAGCCCTTATTTTACAACAATACAAAAAGAAAAGGAGCGAGCAGAAGCAGCCCAAACGTGCATCCCTAGGGAGGAGCGGGGCAAGTTCTCGTGCTGCGCAGGACAGAGTGCCAGGCACCTTACTGAGGGGTGGGGTGTCTGCTTCAAGGTGGAATGGAGAGAACAGCAAAAGACCATCCCTACCAGCCAAACAGTGAACTTCTAAATAAAACAATATTTTACTTAAACCCATCAGAAATATGCAGATGAAAAAATAAGGTCTACATGTGCTAAATTCTAGAAGGTTCTAAACCTTCCCCGAAAAGAACAGAGCAATGGCTACTTGGTCCTTGAGATCACTGCAGAGCAGAAAATGAGCACATCTGCCAGGATGAGAAGATTTAAAGGATTGGCCTGTTGGGGGCGGGAGTTTGGAGGACCCCAAATTTGGAGCCAGCTCACACTTCCTGCCAACTCTCCTACTGGAGAATCTGGAGGGAGAGAAATGTCCCAGTTCTGAGGTATTTAGAACCAAAGGTTTGACTACAGAGAGGAACCTGGTGTGCTCCAGAGATGAACTGCAGCTACAGAACATGGGGACCCACCACAGCCCCCCTGACTCTGTTGGACCCCGGTGACGGGCCGCTCGCTCCGGCTGCCTAACGAAGCACAGCGCACGCCATCCTCACTGTCCTTTATATTCAAAGTCAAGTATATAATAAACAATTATCAGATATTTAGAGAACCAAGAAAACAAGACCCACTCTAAAGAGATAAAACAGTTCGAGAGGCGTACAAGGAATGCAGCAGACAAGGATTTTATGATAACTTATAAATATCCTAAAGTAATTAAAGAAAAATGTGAAAATAGATTAAAAGATGGGTACTTCAAAAAAAAAATTAAAAAAAGCATGGGTAATTCCAGCAAAGAAATGAAAACCAAAAAAAAAAAAAAAGAAATGAAAACCAGAGAAAAGATCCAAATGGAAATTCTACAATGAAAAAAAATAATAATAACCAAAATTAAGGAAACATTCAGTGGGTTTAATGGGAGGCTAAGCAAAACAAAACAATCAGTAAACTCCAAAGTAAATTAGCAGAAAGGATTCACACTGAAGCATGGAAAAAACAAATACATCCTGTCGCAGATGGAGACAATATCCATCCGTCTAGCATAACAAGGTGTGTTGACAGGAGAGAGGGGACCAGAGCAGAAGTATTTGAACGGATAACAAGCGAGAACTCCCCAGTGATGTCAGTCATCAGGCCAACAATTCAAAAGCTCAATAAGTCCCGTGATGGATAATCACACACACACACACACACACACACACACACACACACACAAAAACTACACTAAGCTCTGCCCTAGTCAAACTTCTGAAAACCAGAGAAAAACTGGGTAAAAACACCCAGAGGGAAAATAATTCTATTCCGTGCAACAACAGAAAGAAAGGCAGACGGCTTTTCCTAAAAACAAAGGAAACCAGAGTGAGGAAAATGAAATATTTTTTTCAAATGCCGAAGAACAACCTTTCCAACTCTAAGTTCTATAATTAGCAAACATATCCTTTAGAAATGAAGCTGAAATAAATCATTTTCAGAAAAAAAAAAGAAAGAAAGATGAAAGGATCCACAGCAGCAGGTCTACACTGAAAGAAATACCACAGGGAGACCCTCAGGCCATCAGGATCATCCAAGACGAAAGCCCAGGTCTGCCAGAAGGAACACAGGGGACCAGAGGGAGTCGACGTGTGGCCAAAAATAAAATGTGAAAAGATATATGTAAGACTATGAATTCTGTTTTTTTTTTAAGGTTTTGATTATTTGGGGGGGTGAGGGAAAGAGCACATGGGGGTGGGGTAGGGAGAGACCGAAAGAGAATCTCAAGCAGACTCCACGGTGAGCGAGGAGCCTGACTCAGGGCTCGATCCCATGACCCTGAGATCATGACCTGAGCCAAAATCAAGAACCAGGTGCTTGACGCTGAGCCACCCAGGCGCCCCAAGACTATTAATTCCTTAAAGAAAAAATCATAACATCATGCTGTGTGTTTTAGAACATGTGAGTAAGCAAAATCTATTACCTTCATAGCACAGAATGGGTGGTGGTTATGGTAACAGAATTGTGTTGTTCGAAAGCTCTTACACGGAAAAGTGGTCCAATAGTAACCCACGGTTCACTGAGAAAAGTTAAGCATGGTAATTGTATTCTGTAAAGTCAACGATCAAAGAAATACAAAAAAAAGCCAACAGAGGACATGAAGTAGAATATAAAAAGATATTTAATGAATCCAAAAAATGTACGGAAAAAAAAAACAGGACAAAGATTCAATGAGACAAAGAGAAAGTAAATGGGAAAAATGGTAGATTTGGCCCAATTGCGTGCATGATTACATTCACTGTTAATTAACAAAAAAGGTCCAATTAAAAGATGGAGATTGGGGTACCCGGGAGGCTCAGTGGTTGAGCATCTGCTTTTGGCTCAGGGTGTGACCCCGGGGTGCTGGGATCGAGTCCTGCATCAGGTCCCTGCATGGAGCCTGCTTCTCCCTCTGCCTGTGTCTCTGCCTCTCTCTCTCTCCCTGTGTCTCTCATGAATAAATAAATAAAATCTTTAGAAAATAATTTAGAAATAAAAAAATAAACGATGGAGATTATTGAACTAAGTTCAAAAATAAAGAGCAGGACCCCACTACCTGCTATATAAATGAACCGTAAATATAAATGCACCACTAGGTTTAGATTAAAAGGGTGGAAGATCCGTACCTAGTAGACACCGATTATAGGAAGGCTGGAGATACAAAATTGAAGGAAGGAAGAAATCCGAATTACAAGACTATATTCAGAGGAAAGCTGACTGTAGTAAAACAAGAACACTAACACGCTCTGGGACGTGAGACGCAGAGACACAGCAACAAGAGCCCAGAAATCCGGGAGCGCACAACTAGAACTAGCGCATCTGAATGTGCTCCTGTCGCACAGAAATAGGATAAAGGCACCAACCAACACTAGGATTTTATGAATTCAGAAGGCCTTTGTGGTTTCTAGGGACTACTGCAAAATAACTCAAGAATAACTTTGAAAGCAGTCGGAAGAAATAAAAGCACAATCATGAAAGCTAACAACCAGGACGCCACTTCCCGCGACGAGGGAGTGAGGTTTCCCCAGCTCCTCGACCAGCCGCTGACCACCACGGACACGTCGAGTCCCCAGAGCCGGCCCCGCGGAGGGGAGCCAACGCATGGCCAGGTCGCCCCGGTGGGGTGCCTCCTGGTGTGGAGGGTCCTCTTTCCTCTCGGGTGATGCCCCAAACCCAGCCCCGCGCACAGAAGGTGCCGGGCCGGCTTCCTGGCCAGAGGGACCCACAGAGAGCGCTCCTGAAGCCAGGAGGTGGGCAGGAAAAGCCTGTCTCTTCCATCCTTTCCCTCTGAGCTTTGCCCAAAGGTGTGGCCCCATCTGAGCACCCCAAGTGCAGGAGAGGCCCCCGGCTTCCGGCTAGAGCTCGTCTAGGGACCCCCGCGGGCCACTTCTCAGAACGGCCGTGCACACGTGCCAGGCAGCTGAGGCCCAAGACAGAGCCGCAGACGCTCGGGCCCCGGGCTCGGGGACGACCCAGCGCAGCAGAGCCGAGCCCTGCACGTGGCACCGCCACGCGAACCGCAGGCCACGGGCAACACAGAACTCGTGGCCGCTAACCGGGCGGCTACCCGCCTGGAGAAACAAAAGCATCAACGTTCTCCCGAAGCTGGTAACGGCCCCCGCGGGGGCCACACACGCCCACAGAACACGAGCGCGCCGCGAGCAAGGACCGCGGACCCCGGAGGCCAGCCTCCCGCCACCGACGCCCAGACGCAGAAACACCGGCCGTCCGCAGCTCCTCGCACCGCGCACTGTGCACCCAAAGGGGAAACTCCGGGAAAGGAAGGTGACGCTCCCCACAGAATAGGAAATGTAAGAAAGGACCCCCCGTCCCTGAGAAGGAGAGAAGCGAGAAATGCGGCCCACAAAGTAAACACGCAGCAGGCGAGGGCAGGCAGGCTGGCAAAGCGGCCAGATGCTCGCCCAGATGTGGGCACGCACGCCTGGGGCCCAGGGCCACTCGCCAACGGGGGACAGCGAAGGCCAAGGTGCACACAGCTCGATCGGGAGCGCCCCCGAGGGCCAGGCCACCCAGGGGCCACCCAGGGGCCCCCCAGGGGCCTGCACGGCGCTTGGCGAGCGCGCACACGGCCGGGCGGCGGACTCGCTCTGAGCGTGGAACCCGCTGCCCAACTGCAGCTCCGCGGTGAAAGCCACGGGGAGCCCCGCACAACGGTTCCTCCTCGAGGCCGAGGCCTGCAACCAAATCCCACGCCGGCGTCTGTCCCGGCTGTCGAGCCGGCCTGTTGACTCTGTGGAGACAGTGGGCTCGCTCTGCGATGTAAATGTTTACGTGGCCTTCCCAGAAGCTCTCGGGGCCAAGCTCTCTCTCCCTAAGTGTTATCTTTTCTGAAAACACTTCAGCGTCTGACCATAAAGTAGACACAAACACTCGTGACAGCCTCCTCTCGCTCCGGCGCTGCTCGTCTCTCGGGGAACACTTGGTGATGATTTCAGACGTTTATCAGTGGTAGAGAATTGCTTGAATAAATGAAGTATCTGGGATTACCCCTTGAAAACAGTGTCTCCATGCTTGCTGAAGAGTGACCAGGCCGTCTAATTCCAAATACTTCTAAATTTTTTTTTTTTTTTTTAATTTTTTATTTATTTATGATAGTCACAGAGAGAGAGAGAGAGAGGCAGAGACACAGGCGGAGGGAGAAGCAGGCTCCATGCACCGGGAGCCCGATGTGGGACTCGATCCCGGGTCTCCAGGATCGCGCCCTGGGCCAAAGGCAGGCGCCAAACCGCTGCGCCACCCAGGGATCCCCTAATTCCAAATACTTCTGAAAGAATAATGATCTAGTCCCTGAGGGAGCCAATTAAACAAAGGGGGGGGGGGAGAAACGGAACAATGCAAAGAGCAATCGAAAGAAGTGGAAGTATCTAAACTCGTGCCAAATGAGTAGATCACACAGCAAAGCAATCCATAGGGCAAGGGAGAACTTTAATGACAACATGGTCACCTGTCAGTTCACTAAGGGCACAGAAATTCTACAGGCGTGTGCAGAACCCGGAGCCTCAAAATGCAGCGGTGAAAGCTGCGAAACAGAAAGGAGAATTGATTTTGGCTTGTCCCCATCCCTGGTCCCAATCACACTTGGCTCGTCCCCATCCCTGGTCCTGGTCACAGTTGGCTCGTCCCCATCCCCGGTCATGGTCACAGTCGGCTCGTCCCCATCCCTGGTCCTGGTCACAGTTGGCTCGTCCCCATCCCCGGTCATGGTCACAGTCGGCTCGTCCCCATCCCTGGTCCCGCTCACAGTTGGCTCGTCCCCATCCCTGGTTGGGTTGTCCCTGGTTGGTCTGTCCCCATCCCTGGTCCCACTCACAGTTGGCTTGTCCCCATCCCTGGTCCCACTCACAGTTGGCTTGTCCCCATCCCTGGTCCCACTCACAGTTGGCTCGTCCCCATCCCCGGTCATGGTCACAGTCGGCTCGTCCCCATCCCTGGTCCCGCTCACAGTTGGCTCGTCCCCATCCCTGGTTCGGTTGTCCCTGGTTGGTCTGTCCCCATCCCTGGTCTCGATCACAGTCGGCTTGTCCCCATCCCAGGTCCCACTCACAGTTGGCTCATCCCCATCGCTGGTCCCGCTCACAGTTGGCTCGTCCCCATCCCAGGTCCCACTCACAGTTGGCTCATCCCCATCGCTGGTCATGCTCACAGTTGGTTTGTCCCCATCCCTTGTTGGCTTGTCTCTGGTTGGTCTGTCCCCATCCCTGGTCCAGCTCACAGTTGGCTCGTCCCCATCCCAGGTCCCACTCACAGTTGGCTCATCCCCATCGCTGGTCATGCTCACAGTTGGTTTGTCCCCATCCCTTGTTGGCTTGTCTCTGGTTGGTCTGTCCCCATCCCTGGTCCAGCTCACAGTTCAGCCTCCTCTTTTGGGAAAACCGTGCCCAGTGAAGCCAACTCTGACTGTTCGGGGGGCGGGGGGCACCCGTCGAGTCTAGGGACTAGGACGGTCAGGCTGATGATTCTTACTTCAAATTCATAACATCCCAGTACCGCGTGCCGCCAGGACCCTGCTCCACTTCCCCGGGGCTGCGCCCCCTGCTCCCACATCTCCATTCCCTTCTCCTCCCACCTCATGCTCATTTTGGCTCTTCTCCTTCCTCCCTGATGGCTCAGCCTTCTTTATTCTGACCTCGCAAGCCTCAAGCTGGGTGGGCCCCCCTACTTCTGCTAGGTGAGTCCCCCCACTTCTGCCGGGTCCTGTGTTCTGGTTTTAGGGTGCATTAGGGCATCACTGCTGATGAGGGCACTAGAAGTGGATTTAACCTGCGTGTAAGAGCAGCAAGGGTCCGGCTGTCTGTTCCGTTCAGGTCCTGAGCACCTTCTCACGCTGGCTGCGGGGTCTCACAGACTGGCCAGGCCAGACAGTAGGGGGCAGTGGGCATCTGTGTCTTGGGAGGGGGGTGCCTGTGGGGTCAGAAGAAGTCTCAAAGAGGCAGTGGCCTTCCAGTGGAGTCTTACCAGGTTTGGAAAAGGCTGGCTGAGGGGAGCAGCTGGGAGCGAGGAGGGGCATATGCACACACGGACCTTCGCTCAGTGTGTCTGGAGGGGCTGGGGGGCTCACAAAGGATGCTGCCTCTTGGGGGATGTGGAATTCTGGGGTTCAGAAAGGAAGACAAAACTTGACAAAGTGGACTGGGGAGGGGTGCGAGCGGCACTGGAAACCCATAGTCTGGAGCCAGGGGCCTCAGAGTTGGTGTATCCTGTTTGGTCCCGCAATTTGGAAACGAATAAAGGGTCCCCAGAGAAAGACAGAATGCAAGCCTTCCCGGGCCCCCAGCTGCCAGGTGCGGGACTTGCTTGGGACCCATCATCCGTTTATTCCTTCCAGTCTCTCCCTTTTGGAATGGGCATGCCCCACCTCTCCCACCATGTACCTGGGGAGCAGAAGTGCGGGGGCTCACCCAGCAGGAGAGCTGGTGGAGGGACAGCGAGGCTCCCCGTCCCCACCCGCAGCTCCCCCAGTGGGAGACACTGAAGCTCTAGGCAGCGTGCCACCGAGGCCTGAAATGAGACCCTACAGGCTACCTCTGGGAGTTAGGGCCGTCCCGTCCAGGGTCCACCCGGGCAGGGGAGCCTGACCGCCACACCTCCCAGACACAGAAGAGAGGGTTCGCTGCTCCCGACGTCCGCCTGCACTGCCCGTGGAGAGCACCCTGGGGTGGCAGGTCAGCGGGGCCTGGGTGGAAGGGAGGCCGGGAAGACTGCTGTCACCCGGGGGCAGGTGCCTGTGAGCAGCAGCAGTGGACTCAATGGAGAAATGAGAGGCTCGTGTCATGTGCTTATGACGGGCTGACCCCAGCGACCACCAGCCCTCAGCGGGCCGTGGCTCCTTCCCACAGCCGCACACACTTGACAACCACTAAGCAACTGCACGCGGGTCCATCCGAGGGCGTGGCGGTGCCCGTCTTCCCACTGACCACCCCAGTCCCTAGCTTCTGTCGGTTAACCACCCGCGCCGGGTGAACCACCATCTGACACAATCAACTAGCATGACACAAAGGCAGTTTCAGCCCATCAAAGTCCCCCGTTCCAACGACTACAATCTGGGGGTAGCGGGGGGGGGGGGGGTCCCTGCAGTTGGGTCTCATAAAAACGAGCACCTGTTGGAACGTGGTCTTCCCCACGTGGCTGCCCACGACTGCAGACCCACTTGGCCACTGCAGGACTTCACAGAGAAGGGGACCAAGGTCCTACCACCCGTGGTCCTGAGTGTACACTGTGGCCTCGCACCCAGCTCTCTGGTGCCCCCTGGGGCCTTGCATGACACTGGCACCCGCTCTCCAGCCAGGGAAGGGCGCAGGGTTCTCCTGGGGCTCCGGGGCCACCACTGCCCCCAGCAACACTCCAGCAGCGCCATGCTGCCTGGCGGCTGGCACTGTCCTAAACACAGAGGCCGACCTCGGGGATCTACAGCGGGACAAGCAGCACTCGGTCAGAACTGCGGCCTCCGCGGGTAGTGAAGGAGCACTTGCAACCCTCAGGGGATGTCTGGCTCCCTCTGATTTTCCAGGGCATTCGGGGACTCTGCTCTCAGAGCCAAAGCAGCCAACACAGAGCTACAAGGAGGGATGGGGGGGCAGGGGGCAGGGGGGGCAGCCAGGAGGTTGAGCCCCATGCCGGTGGCCGGGGGGACAGGAGTGGACACCCCTGCAGAGCTGGGGACGCAGGTCCCTCTGCGGGTCCCTGATGTTTCCAAGGAGGGACTCACGTACAACTCTTGTTGCCTGTGCATTTGCTGTGAGCAGCTGGTGCTCCCCTCTAAAGGAGGGCACACGCGTGCACACACACCTGCGCCTGCACACAGCAGGGCGGACGCTGGGGTTCATGCCAGCCTCACCCACAGCCGCACAGGGGGCTGGGCCCGGGCAGCGGGGAAGGTAGGGGGGCCTGAGGGGCGGTCTCTACCGCGCAAGGCACCTGTCCGCCTCCCGGAGCAAGAAGGCATCGCCAACAGCGCCCGGGAACGTCCCCTCCCGGGGTCTCCTCCGTTGGCACCGCGGCCCCAAGGGCTCTGGGCAGAGGAGCCTGGAGAGGGTAGCTCCCGCGCCAATCCTGGGCCACCGGTGCCCTCTGTTGGTCACCCAGGGAAGGGGCGCGCTGGCCCCGTCGCAGCCCGGCGCGCAGGAGCGAGACTCCAGAGCATCTCCCCTCGGGCGCGCGGGGGCCTGGAGCGCGCAACGGCGGGGCCGCCGGGCATCACCGGCGCTTCGGGGGCGCCCGCTGTCCCGCCCGCTCCACGGCCTCGGCGAGAGCACCCGCGGGGAGGAGGGCGCTGAGGCGCCGGGAGGGGCCCCGGGCGCAGCGGCCGAGGCGCAGGGGCGGGGGGGCGCGCGCCAGCCGACGGCCTCCCGCCCGGGAACACCCCACGACGCCCCGAGCGAGGCTCCCCGGGGTGCGGAGCTTTGCGCAGCGCGCCCGGCGAGGGTCCGCGCAGGCCACGCGCCCCGGCCCGGCCCCGGCCCCCGCCCCCGCCCCCGCCCGGGGGGCCCGCGTGCCCGCGTGCAGCAGGTGCCGGCCCCCGCCCCCGCGCCCGCGCCCGCGCCGCCCCCGCCCCCGCCCCCGCCCGCGCGCCGTTCCGGGGCGTGTCCTCGGCCACCGGCTTCTATATAGCGGCCGGCGCGCTCGGGCCGCCCAGACGCGACATCGGCGGCGCAGTGCGCAGCTCCGGCGACCGCCCCGCGCTCCCGCAGCCTCGCGCCGCGCGCTTCCCCGATCCCCGCGCCGCGGTCGGCCGAGCAGCGGGCCCCCCGGAGGGCGCCATGCAGGGGGCGCGCCCCGCGCTCTGGGCCGCGGCGCTGACGGCGCTGGCGCTGCTCCGCGGACCCCCGGCGGCTCGGGCGGGCGCGGGCGCGGCGGGCGCGGGCCCCGTGGTGCGCTGCGAGCCGTGCGACGCGCGCGCCCTGGCGCAGTGCGCGCCGCCGCCCACCGCGCCCGCGTGCCCGGAGCTGGTGCGGGAGCCGGGCTGCGGCTGCTGCCTGACGTGCGCGCTGCGCGAGGGCCAGCCGTGCGGCGTCTACACCGAGCGCTGCGGCGCCGGCCTCCGCTGCCAGCCGCCGCCCGGGGAGCCGCGCCCGCTGCAGGCGCTGCTGGACGGCCGCGGGCTCTGCGCCAACGCCAGCGCCGCCGGCCGCCTGCGCGCCTACCTGCTGCCTGCGCCGCCAGCGCCAGGTGAGCCGCCGCGCCAGGTGGGCCCCCGCCCCGCTGCCGCCCCGAGCGCCGGGCGCCGGTGTCCCAGTGTCCCGGGCGGGCAGGGGCGGGCCCCGGCGCGGGAGCATCTCCCCGGCCGGCGGGGAGCGGGGGCGGAGGAGGGCCCGGGAGGCTGCGCGGGGACGTGCGGGACGCGCTGCCGGGCCTCGGGGACGCTCGGCGCGCGGCAGGGACGGGCGGGTGGGAAGCAGGTGTGCGCGGCCCGTCGCGGCGGCGCACCTGATGTCCGCCAGGAGGTGGCCCCCAAGGTCCCCCAAAGGCAAGGAGGGACGTGGGGGTGCGCCCGGTTGGCACGTCCCGCGTCGGCCCCGCGTGCGCCCCGACCCACGCCAGGGCCGGAGCTGCGGGAACGAGGACGCGGAGACCTCAGGGATGCTGAGGGGGAAGGAGCCCGCCCAGCACCGCGTGCCTCCTACCCGGCCTCGGAGGGCTGGGGCGCGGCCGCTGGGAGCCCCAAGAGGACGGAGGCTCCGGCGTGGCGCAGCGGGACCTCAGGCCGTGTACGTGGGGTCGGCAGCTGCTGCTCTAGACCCCCGCAGGCCCAGCCAGCCTCCCTGGGGGCGGGGAGCATCATGCCCCCACCTGCCCGCCCCGGGCAGGGCCCCCACCCCGGGCTGGCAGGAGAGAAGCCCCTTTGTGGCTTGGGTTCTGCACGTTTCCACTCCCGAGTGGCTTTGTTGGGCCAACCCAGGATTGGTGGGAAGGCAAAAATCCAGTTGCCCAAGACGTGCAGTGCTCTACGGCGGTGGATGTGAAGTGGCTAAGGGGCCTCTGTGTGGGGCAGTTAGGGCCTGTGCTCTGTGGGCACCGTGTTCCCCGCGTGTCTTCGGGATTTTCAAAAAGTGCACTTGGAAGTTCTTGGAGGCGCCACCGACTCCAGGTAGCCAGCAGTGGGTGTGTTGCAACCACCACCACGGAGGCCCCCCCACCCCGTGTGGGTTGATGGGCTTTCCCATAACGCGATTAAAAGACCTAAGATTTTATAAGGCTTCTGGGGCCTCTGGGGGCGGGGAGGTGCATTTAAGTGGCCGTCCCAAGTTCACTTTATCCGCTGCTGCACTGGGGAGGTTTTGTGTTGCTGCTGAAGTCCGCAGGCATTAGAAAGAAAACCGGGGAGGTTTAAGAAGTTACTCGGTTTTTGGAAAAGAAATGCAAATCTGTTTATTTGCATACTCTTAGCATCTCCTTTGTCCCTGCTACTTCCCTGACAAGGGAGGGAAAAAAACCCCTTGGGTTAAAGGAAATTGAAACCAAATTCTAGCTATTAAGAACCCGGCGCTGAGCTAATCTGCGCTTCCCCTGACGCCAGACCCCTCGGGAGCCCAGCCACCCCTCCGCCTCCGGGGAGTCTCTCTTCCCAGGGAGGGGTGATCCCCGGGCCCTGGTGAGCACACCTGCCCTGAGCACGTTTTGCAGAGTCGGTCCCCGAGCCAGCCGCGGGAGCGCTCTCCACGAGACCGTGTAATGCACCTGTCACCTAGAGCCAGAGGTGTCAGCCAGCTTCCCCGCGGGCTGCCACCCTGCGTGCGGGGGGGGGGGTCCCTGGGAGGCACGCTGCTGGCCGAACGGGGCAATCGCGTGACCCACAGGGGCTCCTCAGGAGCGCTTCCCCCATAGCCACCCCACTGTTCTCCTGGAAAGGGAAACCAGAGCGTGCTGACGCCACAGGAGCCCCACGTTTCATCCGTGGGCTTGAAACTCCGGTGGTGCTGTGGGCATTGCAGCACCGGCGTCAGGGCCTCGGGTGCCCTTCTCGTTTGCACGTTGCGCACCGGGAGGTGTCTCGGGGTGGTGGGGTCCTTCTGGGGACTAAGAGCTCTGGCACACAGCAACACGCCCGGCGCGCACAGGGTCTGTGCAGCCCCCTCCGGGCGCTCCAGCCCACGCACGGACAGGGCGTTAGAGACGTGTCGGCGGGACCCATCTCACACCACCAAACACGCCCAGAGCAGGGGGACGCGCAGCCAGTCCTGGAGGGGCGTACGGTTTCCCTGGGACGGCGCTGGACTCCAGGACCCTGCAGGGCTTGTGCACTCCGGCTGCTGCCTCCACCCCACGTGGGGCCCAGATTCCGCAGGGCAGGCAGGTGGAGCTGGGGGTGTTCCCCCGGAGCAGAGTCAGTCCTGAGCACTGTCCCTGCTCTGGCTCGGGCGTGCCCCCTGCTGGTGGAGGGCAGGGGTGGTGATAAGCCGTCCAGGCCCCCGCTGCCCTGGAAGAGCACACAGCAGGTTTCACTGTATTTACTTTTCTTAAACATTTATTTATTTATTCATTTGAGAGAGAGAGAGAGAGCGCGAGCGCGTGTGAACGGGAGCAGGGAAGGGGGATCTGGGCAGAGAGCCCAGCACGGGGCTCGATCCCGCGACCCTGAACCTGCCACCTGCGCTGAGACCAAGAGTTGGCCGCCTAAGAGCCGAGCCAGCCAGGCGCCCCAGCAGATTCCATTCAGAAAGTGGGCTCCCTGGGGCGCCGTGTCAGCCGCCCACTGCTGGTACCCGGGAACCGAACCTGATCCCCGTGTTTCGAGGTCACGTGGCGTTGCCGGATGGCATTGCCGTGCAGCCGGGACTCGGGCCCAGGGGTGAGATTCTGAAAAGGCCGCCGCTCGCGGTGGATGGCCGTGCCACGTGTGCCCCTTGCACCTTTCAAGGAAACAGCAGCGAGTCGGAGGAGGACCACGGCGCGGGGGGCGCGCACGCCCTGCCCAGCACACACCGGGTGCCCGACGCCAAGCTGCAGCCCCTGCACACGAAGATGGACGTCATCAAGAAGGGGCACGCCAAGGACAGCCAGCGCTACAAGGTGGACTACGAGTCCCAGAGCACCGACACCCAGAACTTCTCCTCCGAGTACAAGCGGGAGACGGAATATGTGAGCGCCTCTCCTGGCGGGTGGCAGGCGGCAGGCACTCGGGGCGCACGAGCCCGTCTTGCATGGGAGGGGCCGGCCCTGCCTGCCGCAGGGAGGTCTCGGGGGTGTCTCAGGGGTCCAGGTACAGGGACACGGGTTCCAGCACCTCGAGTGCTCTGCCCAGAGGTGGTGCCTGTTTTGTCTGCCTGGTCGCTGAGTGTCGTGTGTGTCCCCTGCCCCGGGGAGCCACGGTTGATGGTGTGGGCATGACTTGGCGGGTCCCCCGTGGGGCCACCCACGCTCCCTGTAACCCGCCGCTCCCCCACAGGGGCCCTGCCGCCGGGAGGTGGAGGACACGCTGAACCGGCTCAAGTTCTTGGATATGCTCAGCCCCAGGGGCATCCACATCCCCAACTGTGACAGGAAGGGCTTCTATAAGAAGAAGCAGGTGAGTGCCATGCCCCCTGCTGCCCCGGGAGCCCCTGGGCGCCCCCGCATGTCCCCCTTCCTGGGAGGCGCGGCCCAGCCAGGGTGTCCTTATTTTAGGCCAGGGTGAGTCGTGTCTGGAGATGAGCCATTCCACAGTGGCGGCCTCAGCGTCATGACCGCCAGGCGGCTGCAGAAGCCACAGGGCCCAGGGGCCGCGCTTCCCTGGCCATGGGGCTCCGTGGTGTCCCTGTGACACCTGTGTGCCACCTGCTGGGAGGCAGCAGCACGTCCGTCTGTTCCCCTCAGTCAGTTCTTCGGCAAACCCACGCCGAGAATGCGTCTGTGCAGACTGGCGCGTGCCCGGGGACAGGTGCCCGGGGAGGTGGGGACATTGCCATCCCGCCCGTCAGCGCAGGTGCCTGCAGGGTGGCAGGTCCAGCGTCGGCTGTGACACCTGAGGGACACCCCAACCCCCGCGGGGGCTCCCTCCGGGCTCACTGCCCCCCTGCGCTCCCCGCAGTGCCGCCCCTCCAAGGGCAGGAAGCGGGGCTTCTGCTGGTGCGTGGACAAGTATGGGCAGCCGCTGCCTGGCTTCGACGCCAGGGGCAAAGGCGACATTCACTGCTACAGCATGGACAGCAAGTAGACGCCGCCGGCCACGTAAGTCGGGGAAGCGGGACGTGCCCGCCCGGGAAGTGGGGCCCTGGTCCCGATGTCTCGGGTGCCTCCGGTCCCTTGGGAGATGCTGGACTCGGACGCACTCAGCGCAGAGCCGCCCAGGCTGCCCCACGCGGCTGTCCTGTCGGGGGCTTGTCCTCACAGCAAAGGACTGAATCCACGAGGACGTGGGGAAGGAACGTGCTCCGCGCTTACAAGCAGGGCTCGTGTTCCTCCGTACTCTGCGTCTCGGACGCGTTGAGAGTCGGTGCTGGACGGGCCTGTTCACCAGACGCAAAGGGGAGGTTTACGGGAGACTTTGACTTCCAAGAATGCGGTCACCTGCGATCCTGCTTGGTCTTTGAATACACGAGAGAGCCTGGGGCAGCCCGGTCTGCCCTCGGCCCAGGGTGTGACCCGGGGTCCCGGGATCCAGTCCCACGTCGGGCTCCCCGCAGGGAGCCTGCTCCTCCCTCTACCTGTGTCTCTGCCTCTGTGTGTGTCTCTCATGAATAAATAAGTAAAATCTTTAAAATTTTAAAATGGAGAGAGCCATTGGGGAAAAGAGAATAAATGTGTTTCATCTCCTCAAGACAAACTTAAGGAAAGAGAAGAAATTCTCGTTTCTTTTTTTTTTTTTTGAAGATTTTATTTATTTATTTGGGAGAGAGCACCAGCAGGACGGGGTGGGAAGAAGACTCCTACCCACGCAGCTCAGTCCCGGGGCCCCGGGATCATGACCTGAGCCACCCAGGCGCCCCCAAATTTTCATTTTTAGTTACAAGTTTTGTTTCCCCACGAGTCAGAAGCAAGAACTCAAGGTTGAGGGTGAGACCTGGGGCTGGGCCTCGGCCTGCAGCCCCCGTCCACCCGCCACGGGGGGATCTAGCACCAAGCACCGTGGGGCAGGAGTTGAGCCTTCCGAGGTGGGGGAGTTATCGCAACATATTTATCTTTCTGTTTGTTTTAGTTAACGTGGAGCTCAGAAACGCCTTATTTTGCACAAAAGACTGCCAAGGACATGATCAGCATCTGGCTACAGCCTCAATTTATATTTCTTTTTTTGTGGTGAATTGATTTTTTTTTTAACCAAAGTTTAGAAAGAGATGTCTGCGACGCCTAGGGCTCTTCCAGGTGGCGAACCAGGGCGCCCTTCCACCTCCCAGGAGTCCGTGGGACGCCGCTTGGTTTTTCTTCCCGCTTCCTCCAAACGTACACGTAAACCCCAGCGCTGCGCGTCCCCGAGCGCTCCCGCGTGTCCACCCTCCGCCTCAAGACCGAGCGACTGTTGCCTCCATGGAGCACAGGCCTCGTCCCCGCCCGGGAAGCAGGCACAGGCCTCGCAAGGATGGGGAGCCCCGCACCTGGTGGTGTCTGAGACCCCCCGGTGCACCTGCCAGCGGCTCCCGTCCATCGGGCAAGGGCCCGGCTCGGCTCGTGGAGAGGGTCCTGCAAGCCTTCCGGGGGCCACCCTGGGGAAGAGCAGAGAGTAGATGAGTCTTACACGAAAATTCGAGAGGCCAGGAATGTCGTCGGGATCCCCGGGAGCCCGTGAGAGCAGGTGTTCCTGACCCTCTGGGTTAGGCAGCTTCCCGGGGGTGCAGGGTGGAGGGCTGGGGACCTGCCAGCAGAGGCAGCCCCACGGGGCCGGGGGCACCACAAGAATTAGCCCTTTTCAGCGGCCGCGGAACGAGAGCAGGATTATTTGGGGACCGCAGACCACAAACCGCGTTTCCCCCGTTCAGCAGTTCCAGAACCAGGTTTATCTTTGAGGATGAGCTCCTTTCTGTCCTTGTCTTCCTCCGCACGATGTAAAAAGAGTTAAAAATCAGTTCGGTCACCCGGCAGAGAGGGATGGCCCGCCGGGGACGCGGGGGCCACCTAGACAATCCATGCGCTGACACGGGACTCCCCCTGCTTCTCCTTCTAGTCACACGTAGACGCAGAGAACGTGCATTCCGCCTGAGGTGTCCCCTTGCATACGTCATAGTCCAGATACGCTAGGAGCTGAGCTAGGTAACCGTAGGCACGAGGTTAGCACACGAGGGTGGCCGCGCGGGACGACAGACCCCGGTGGGCTGCGGCCACAGGCCAGGACTCCAACCAGCGGGAGCGGGAGACCCCGGGCTGGAGCGCCGCCCGCGGCCCCTTGGGGACACAGAGGGGCCTCGAGACGTTCGCCTCTTAGCTTTCCTTTATTTTTTTAATTAAGTTTTTTGGGGGAAAAAAGGTATTTTTGAAAAGTTTGTCTTGCGATGTATTTATAAATAGTAAATAAAGTTTTTACCATAAGGAGACCAGCTTCTGTTCCCCGTGTTGGTGACCAGCTCCAGGGTTCGCGTCGCTGGAGAGTTGGGTGTTCGGAGCGCAGCTGGAGTCTGCATAGACAAATGCCTTTGCCTGTCCCATCCCGTCCCAAGAAGCACCCCAGCAGGTCTCCCCCAGCCCCCCAGGCCTCTGCTGGTGCCCCGGAGGCTATGGAGGCGCCAGGCCACACCTCCTGGGAACTCGGGGCCTGGTTGTGCCTCCAGTCCTTTGGCTGGTGTCTCCCAGGGGCCTGTCTTCGTCACCACTCAGGCCACGCAGAGCAGACCTGAAACCTGCCGAACGGTGTCCCCTGTGGCCTTCGGCCCCTCTGCTCGGGCAGCGGACGAGGCCGGGGAGGGAGAGGCCGCGGGCCCCTGAGTGGCCTGTTGAGAGCCGTGACTGACTCTTTTTTAAAAGATTTTACTCATTTGAGAGGCTGCGGGAGAGACAGCGCAGCAGAGGGCCAGGGAGAAGCAGACCCCCGCTGAGCAGGAAGCCTGCCTAGGGCACCATCCCGGGACCCCGAGGTCACCACCTGAGCCCCCAGGCGCCCATGACCGACCCTTTAGAGAAGCCTCTGCAGGGCTGTGCCAGCTGGCATTGAGCTCTGCGTCCTCGGGGATCGTCCACGGGGATCCGGGGACAGGCCAGGGTTGGGTGGGGGCTGTGCCTGCAAGGTGCCGACCCTGAGGGAGGGAGCCGGCGAGCAGAGCAAGGCCCGGGGCCCATGGGTGCTGGGGCTGCACACGTCTGGCAGGCGCGCGGGCACCCGGACGGAGTTGGGCGGGCCCCGGCCTGTGGGTGACAGCCCTGTGGGAGGCTGTGCTGGGACCCTGTGCCCACCGGCCCTGGACCACTTTACTTCTCCCGGGTCTCCTGTCACGTCTCATGAGCACGTGAAGTTGCACACACCCGGCCCTCTCCCCCCCCCCCCCCCCCCCCGCCTCCCAGCTAGCTCCTGGGAGCTCCTCCACCCCCCGCACCATGTGTCCCCAGCCGCCATCCCCCAAACACAGGAATGAGCGTGCCAGGGCGTGTGTCCCCAAGCCCCGGGGATGCAGTGGCTACATCGGCACAGCTGAAGCATGACTGTCGCCGACGCTGAGGAGGGTGTCATGGGAGGGGCTTCCCCGCTGTGCTGCGCTGCCCTGAGAGGCACGTCTCTTACGGCCGGACTCCTGGGACCCAGCGCTCCTCCCCGACACGCTCCTGAAGGTGGCACGACGGCGATGTCACCCACAAGGATTTCGATGTCGGTGATAAAGACAAATGCTCGTGATGGGTGAAAATGAGACCAGATGCTGTTGGACTGTGCACACACCCACGTGCACACACTTGCACACACCCACACAGAGGCACACGCCCACAGGCCCACACGTGCAGTGACACACACATGCACACAGACGTTTGCACACATACGCAGACACGTGCACACACATGCACAGATGTGCACACATGTACACTGACATGTGCACACGCACACATTTATACAGATGTGCACACATACACAGACCATGCACACATGCACCCATTTACACGACGTGTACACACATTTACACAGACGTTTGCACACATATACAGACATGTGCACACAGATGTGCACACATTTACGCTGATGTGCACACATGCACACATTTATACAGACGTGCACACATGTACACAGACACGTGCACAATGCACACAGATGTTTGCACACATACGCAGACACGTGCACACACATGCACAGATGTGCTCACATGCATACAGACATGTGCACACACGCACATACACAGATGTTTGCACGCATGTACACAGACATGCACACACCCATTTACACAGACATGCATACATGTACACAGACACGTGCACACACGTACACAGAAGTGCACACACATTTACACAGACGTTTGCACATATATCTAGACATGTGCACACACATACACAGACATGCACACATTTACACAGACACGTGCACACATGCACAGATGTACACACATGTACACAGATGTTTGCACACATATACACAAACACATGCACAGATGTTTGCACACGTACACGTTTACACAGACGTGCACACATGCACACATGCACCCAGATATTTGCACTCACCTGCACAGACACGTGCACACACGCATACATGCACACAGATGTGTGCACACATATACACAGACACGTGCACACATGCACACATGTACACAGACGTGCACACACATGCACACAAAGAAACACAGCATAATGTCAACCTGGTTGTGAAAATGTAGGCAATGTCTTTATTTCCACCTCATTACACTCCCAGCAGTTTCAGCAGTGACACGCATGTGCCCCGTCTACCTGGAGAGGCTGCTGCTCACCTCGTCAGCCACCGCCTGTCGCCCTGGAGCCTGAAGAAGGAGCCTGAAGGAGCCTGCGCTTCCGGGGGCCGGATTCTTCCCGAGTCAGGGCCGTGGCTCCCACTGCTGACCACCCCCACACGCATGGTGTAGCCCTGTCCCCAACCTGGGAAGGGGACTGGACACCCCCCGGCCCCCACTCCAAGCAGTCTCGCTTCTCCACACCGTCTGCTCTGGAACAGCACCCGCAGGCGGTGCACAAGGGGTGCGGAGTCACGGCTCCCGTGCAGAGGGGCAGCCCGCGGGTGGGGCCGGGACGTGGGGCTGGGGAGGAGGGGGCTCCGCATAGGAAGGGCGGCAGGGAGGCAGGGCGCAGGGTGCGGGACGCCTGCTGGTGGCCGTCCTCTCATTCCCGCGTGGCAGCTGGTCAAGGAAGGCCTCATGGGAGTGGCTTTCCAGTGGGCGCCAGGGAGGCCAGGGAGCAGTCACCCCAAGCCAGGGCCACCGTGAGCCGGACGCCCCCGACCCCGCGTGCGCAAGGTGGACCTGGGAGAGGGCAGGCGCCAAGTCAGGGGACCCAGGAACCCTGGCATTTGCGCTGAGTGGATGGGGAACCAGGCCTGCTGCTCCAAGTCCCACTGCCCCCGGGGGGCTCGGGGGTGCAGTCAGGGCGTATTTTAGACATAGGGTCCCCTATTCATGGGTTGGATTTGGGGGCTCAGGAGGACATAGAAGGCGCCACCCAAGGCAGCCTTCCAACTGAAGAAGGAAACAAGAGGAGGTAGTTTTGGGGGGACACCAGGATCTCTAGGGGGTGAGGGGAGGTGCCTGCAGTCATGTCCCTCTAGGCTGCCATGGAGAACGTCAAGGTCACTAGAAACAGAGCGGAGGCCCTGGCCATTCTAAAGGGGGCAGGGGTGCCCCGTGGCCCCTTGCGCGCCGGGAAGGCCAGAGCAGCGATGCTGCAGTGTGCACCCAGGAACAAGGCCGCCGTCCGTCCACCCCACCAGGGCCCCCGACAGCTTGGGAGCTGTCAGCACCTGCCCCCGGCTGCACGGACACACGCACGCGCGTCCTGAAGGAGTGAAGGAGGCAGGAGGGCGACGGGCCGCAGAGCTCCTCTCCTGAGCCGGGCAGGGGTGAGTGACCCACCGCAGACTCCCGGAGCTGGAGGCTTTCCCGGGACCCCACGCTCGCTGCGCCGCTGCCCCGCGAGCTCCGGGTGGGGACAGGGCCGCACACAGCAGGGCTTCCGGGGTGGCCCGGCCAGTCCGAGAGCCGTGACCTCCGAGCAGCACAGCTAGATCCAAAGTGAGCCGCGCAGCAGATCACTTCCTCCGGAAACAAAATGAGAACTAACTGCCCCTCGAAGCGCGGGGTTAGGAGCTGTCATGTCCCAGGAGCTCAGGGAGGGACCAACCGGCACCGTTGGTCTGAGGCACCCAACCGGGGAAACAAGGAACGCAGAGGGGGAAGAAAGAACAGAATGGGCTCCGCAGAGGCTGCGTCAGTGACCATCAAGTACACGACCTGCCTTGGAGGAAGCCAGGGGCCTAGAGGCTGGAAAATAAAGGGAGCACTTGAGACCCCCGACGTCCTGGCGAATATTCAAAGGAATATGACATGCATTTCTCATTGCGTGAAAAAAAAAGAGAATGACTTTAGGTTGACAGGCTCCACCGAATGTACAAGACGGTACAGTTTGAAGACACTGTGGGGGCATCTGGGAGGCGCAGGTCATGATCCCAGGGTCCTGGGATAGAGTTCCGCTTCGGGCTCCCTGCTCAGCGGGGGGTATGCTTGGAATCCTCTCCCTCTGTCCTCCCCGCATGCTCTCTAAATGAAATAAAATCATTAAAAATAAAACCACTGGGACAGCCCAGGGTGGCTCAGCGGTTTAGAGCCGCCTTCAGCCCTGGGCGTGACCCTGGAGACCCTGGGATCGAGTCCCGCGTCGGGCTCCCTGCATGGAGCCTGCTTCTCCCTCTGCCTGTGTCTCTGCCTCTGTGTGTGTGTGTGTGTGTGTGTGTGTGTGTGTGTGATGGATAAATAAAATCTTTTAAAAAAATAAAATAAAATGAAATTTGTCAGGTGAACATAGAGAAGCAGGTTCATTTGCTAAAAATCAAGATATGGGTTGTAATCAACAGAGGAGGCTGAAAGTTAAAGCGTAGACAAGTGAAATCAGAAAAAAGTATCCAGAACAATGTAGAGTAGCCAGTACGATGAGAACAACTTGATTTTAAGCCAGAGAGTGTTTTCTTAGAGGCAGGAAAGTCACCACGAGACAGCACGAGGGTGGATGGGCCAGGAGTACGAGCTGTTCTAAATACGTGCACCCAATAAAATACCCTTCAACTTTTTTTTTAAATTTTTTTATTTATTTATTTATGATAGTCACACAGAGAGAGAGAGAGGCAGAGACACAGGCAGAGGGAGAAGCAGGCTCCATGCACCGGGAGCCTGACGTGGGATTCGATCCCGGGTCTCCAGGATCGCGCCCTGGGCCAAAGGCAGGCGCCAAACCACTGCGCCACCCAGGAATCCCCCCCTTCAACTTTTTTATTTGAAAATTAATATATTACAGGAATTTTTACCCTCTTTGGAAAAAATCGGAGGGGATTTAGGAGATCGGCAACCGCAAAACCAGCCAGCTTAGCCCAACCAAGCTACATGCTGAAATAATAGACTGCACGTCCTTCTCAAGAACCTGCAGGACGTCGAAAAATCAATCACATATCAGGTGGTAAGAAAGCCTCAGAAGTGAAAGCCTAGATACCACGTACGTGATAGTTTATGACCATAATGTGATTAAATTGAGAATCAATGACAGGAATCACCTCCCTGAATCCCCACATTTTTGAAAACGAGAAAGCACAGGAGATGAATGCTTCCAGGTTGAAGGAGGAGTTGACTATCTTGAAATCAGAACTCGGTGGGTGATGTTAATGAGGACAATGACGGCAAGCAAGAAGGCCGAAAGAAATACACGCTCGAAATACCTCCATTAGGTTCAGTGGCTTTGAGTGTATTCACCCACATGTGGCATCATCCTCACTCAGTTTTAGAGCATCTCCATCACTAAATAAGAACCCCGTACCTGCTAGCCGTCATCCTCCAGCCCCTGTCCCAGCCCCAAGCAACCACTCATTACTTTCATTCTCTGCAGCCTTCCCTACCTTGGACATACGTCCACACGAACAGAATCACACAATGTGAGGCTGTGGTGATGGGTATACTGTCTTCAAGGTCCATCCGTGTTGTAGGACGTATCATTCCCTTTTACGGCCAAGTAGTATTTCGTGATATGGATACATGATATTGTGTTTATCCATTTGTTTGACAACTGATGAGCATTCGGACTAGTTCCGCCTCTTGGCCGTTATAAATGACACATCTAAGAGCGCACATCTGTGTACAAGTTTTTGCATGGATGTGTGTTTTCACTTATCTTGGATATAGCCCTAGAAGCGGAATTGCTGGGTCCTATGGTAACTCGGTGTGGAATCATTTGAGGAACTGCCAGACCGTTTTCCAAAGTAGTTGCACATCGTACATTCCCACCAGCAGCATACAAGGGCCTCATTTCTGCACGTCACCACTTGCACTTGTTACCTGCTGTTTTGATCACAGCCATCCTCATGGGTGCAAAGGGGCATCTCATTGGGGTGTTGATTTGCATTTCCCTGAGGACTCATGACGGTGAGCATCTATCATGTCATGTGCTTAGCGACTATGTATCTTCTTTGGAGGAATGTCTGTCCATATATTTTGCCCAACTGGGTTGTTTGTCTTTATACTACTGGGTTGTAAGAGTTCCTCATGTATAATGGAGGCCAGCATTAGCAGATTATTAATTTGCAAATATTTTCTCCCATTCTGCAGGTTGTCCTTTTACTTTCCTGAAGCACACGAGTTTTTAATTTGGGTAAAATTTAGCTTTCAGTTTTGTCACTTGCATTTTTGGTGTTATATCTAAGAATCTTTTGCCAAATCCAAGGTCGTGAAGATTTACCCCTAAGTTTTCTTCTAAGAATTTTATGTTTGTAGCTCTTATATTTACATCTTTATTGGTCTTGAGTTAATCTTGTATATAGTGTGAGGTAGGGATCCAATTTCTTCTACATGCAACTATTCAGTTTTCCCTGCCCCATTTGTTGAAAAAACCATTCATCCTCACTAAACGGTCTTCCAACCCTCACTGAAATTCAGCTGAACATCAATGTCTATTAGTGGCCTTTGGATTCTATTCCACTGATCTATAGTCTATCTTTACTCCCCTAACACCCTGTTTGATTACTATTATTCTGTAGAAAGTTTTGGAATCAGTTAATGTGAGTCCTTCTACTTTGTTCTTTAGCAGGATTGTTTGGGCTATTCCAGACCTCTGGAAGTTCCATACTAAATTTGAAATCCGTTTTTTAGCTGACTACAAAGAAATCAGATAAGATTCTGAAAAGGATTGTGGTTAATCTGTGGGTTTAAGGTGTTTAATGTTGACAATGTCAAGCCTTCTGTTCCATGAACATGGTATGTTTTCCATCTATTTAGATTTCCATTCATTTCTTTCGACAACATTTTGTAGTCTTTATTCTGTACTTCTTCTGTTAAATATATTACCAAGTATTTTATTTATTAATGCTAAACACTGAGTGAAATTATTCTCTTAATTTTATTTTTTGGTTGTTCATTGCAAATGTATAGGAATACGATGGATTGTTGTATATTGATCTTGTATCCTGCAACCTCGCTCAACTCACTGAATAGTCTTTTAGTGGATCGCTTAGGATTTTCTGTATGTAAGATCATATCATCTCCAAATAGAGATACTTCTACCTTTCCTTTACCTGAATGCCTTTTATTTATTTTTCTTGCCTGATAGAACCTCCAGGACACTGTTGAAGAGTAGTGATGGGAGTAGACATCCTTGCCTTGTTTACCATCTGCAGGGAGGGGAAAGGCACCCAGACTTTCCCCATTAAACACATTGTCAGCTGTGGGATTTTCCTAGATCCCTTTAGTCAGCTTGAGGAAGTTCTTTCTACTCCTAGTGTGTTGATATTTGTTGTTCGGATTCTTTTTTTTTTTTTTTTTACCCTGAAAAGTTATAAAAAATATTGGATACTATCAAATGCTTTTTCTGAGTCTGTTGAGATGACCATGTGATTTTTGTTTTATTCTATTGATATGATTTGTTGCACTATTTTGTGTTAGGGTGTTGGAACAACCTTGCATTCCTGAGATAAATCCCACTTGGTTATAGTGAATTTTTTTTTAAGAGAGAGAGAGAGAGAGAGAGAGCTCACACATGCACACACATACACACAAGTTGGGGGTGAAGCAAAGAGAGAGAAAGAGAGAGAATCTCAAGTAGGCTGTATGCTCAGCATGGAGCCATTGCAGGGCTCGATCTCACACCTGAGATCGTGACCTGAACCAAAATCAGGATTTGGATACATACCCGTCTGAGCCACCCAGGCGCCTCATGAATGTTGCTGGATTCAGTTTACTAGTATTTTGTTGAAGATTTTGTGTCAATAGTCGTAATATATTATAATATTGGATGTTGAGTTCACAAGTCAATCCTGGGGGCTTGGCAGATGGAGGGTGGCAGCCACAGGTCAGAGGTGAAGGGAGAGCCCCAAGAGGGAGAGCTGGAGCCCAGACCATGGAGGGTGGGGGTGTAAATTGGGGAGACTCTGGCTTTTCCCACAGCAAGATAGGGGCATCCAGGAGATGGAGTGGAGGCAGCCAAGAGGCCAGGAGGGACCCATGTGATGGTTGAGATAGCCATCGTGGAGAGATGTGGAAGGAACAGTTGGCAGGGCTGCATCGGGGAGAGCAAGCCAGGAATAGTTCCTGCTAGGAAGAAATAAGGAATCCAAGGAGCAGAGAAGCCCCATGTGCTCAGAACTCAATCATCAAAACACAAGGGGTCAAGCCCTACAGAGGACAGAGGAGAGGGCGAGGGGCAAAGGAAGAAAGTGCTTGTATCCTGTGCTTAAGATGGTGGGGGGGCAGGCCTGCTGCTCACAGAGGCAGGAAAGGGGTGAGTCATCAGAGGTTAGGCCCCAGGACAGGGGGTGGGGCAGGCAGGGGGGTGGTAGGGGAAGGGCAGACCTGCCAGCAGCAGGACAGGGAGCCTGAAACACCAAAGCTGCATGAGAAGGGGGGGTGTGAGGGGATTTCAGAAACAAAGGGGGGGGCATTCAGTCCTTATCCACGCAGCCACCGTGTTCCTAGGTAGAGCATTTATTCCCACCATGTCCACACCATGCAGGTGTGTGTGACCACACAGCCACGTCCAGCTCGGGTCCCATAATCAGCCCCGAACTCTCCCTGCTCGTCTACACAGATGGGATCTGTGGGCACAGGGTGAGTCCTTAAGCACGGCTTCACCGTCCCCTCAGGTCACTTGAAGGGAACAACAACAACAACAAACCCAGCACTGTGACGCATTTAAGTTTTGCATTTTCCAGGCTTTATTTTTCCCCTGCTTTTTAGAACCAGAAGCAGGGAACTTTGAGGAGCTACAAATCAAGTATTTACACCCAGTGCCTCTAACGTGTTTCATGATTTACAAGGTAACACAGCACAGCGACTGTGTCGAAAAAATACATGTACAGTGAATAAATAAACTACAGATTTATGCGTCCACCAACACGTATAAAAGTGGCTCCCACACATATACATATACAGCTAGATAAGTGTGCACGATTTCTAGACTATAAATACACTATGTACTTAAATATTTCCTGTGAAGGGACAGAGGACAGCGCGCGTGCTCTCAGCTGTGCCTGGGGAAATACTGCCCGCAGTTGGGGTCGCCTCTGACCTCCACGGACCCCGGAATCCTCTCGCCGTTCCAGGGGTACACGCACCAGCAGAGCCCGCGCTGGCCGTCCATGGCCGTCTTGCACTGCAGATCAAGCGGACAGCGCGAGGTCAGGGGCAGCCCACGGGCGGGGAGGAGGTGGCGCCCGGTGACCGCGGCCAAGGGCACGGACGCCCCCCACCCAGTTCTCCTCCTAAGATAGGGACTGAGGCTGAGCACCCGGTTGTTAGGGAGGCTGTGCATGCGGTAGGTGGCCCGGTGAGCACAGCTGTCTGCCTCGTGACCCCGATGGCAGGGCAGCTGGGCCCGGAGGGACACGTCCAGAGTGTGGCTGTTGTCACCTTGGACGCTGTGCCCCCCTCCCGCCTCCAGGCAGGCTCCTCATCAGGAAAGCACAGCCTCCTCCTGGAAGGGGGAGGTGACACCCCACGATCCCCCCAGAGCCCAAGCTTCCCGGAGTCCTAAAGAGCTCCCCCAGATGAAGCCTCGCTTTGTTTCCCATCCCAGTGATCACCCAGGAGGCCAGAAACACTCTTTCCAGAAGGTGGTCGCTTCCCCTTGAGGGGAGGAAAGCAGGGGGCTGGCTCCATCTCCTGAGCAGAGCTCTCCCCTCCCTCTGGTGTCACAGCCGGGTCAGGTGCAGAGCACAGGGCCTGTCGCCCACCTGCCTGGGCTCACTGCACCAGCGACCGAGAGCCCCTGGCCGACTGCAGGGGTCCCCCCACCCCCTGCCCCGGGCCCCGTAGAGGCTGAGTCTGACTCAGTACGGCTGGCTGGGGGGGCCTTGCAGGGCGTATTTGGGACTGGATGCCCTGTCTGGGGAAAGGGCGGCTCTGCGGGGATGTGCCAGGCTGGCCGACCCGCGAGGGCGCCCCGAGCAAGGTGCATACCTGTCTGCTGTGATAGAACCCATTTTTGTTGCAGTTGGGCAGGTAGAAACTGTACAGCTGTCTGGACGCCTGCTCCTCGGCCAGCTGTGCCAGCACCTCGTGCAGCTCCCGCCGGCAGGGCTCCTGGAAGGGCATTAGGCCCACATCGCCGTGAGTGACACGGGGACGGGACTGACCCGACGGGCTGAGCGTCCGGGGGCCGTCCAGGAGGACGGGGCGCAGCTGCGCATCCCCACTGGGCCTCCCCGGGCCCCTGCCCTGCGGGGACTCGCCCCCCCCCCCCCTCCCCCCACCTGGAGAGAGGACACGGCCCCTCCCGCAGCAGAGGCTCCTAGGCCGAGCCTTTCCTCTGTGCTGTTATGTCAGAGCAGCCACGCGGAGTGAGGACACGGCCCCTCCGGAGTACCGCAGACAACGGGACTGTCTGCACCCGTCACCCTTGCAGACAAAACCCCGAAGCGCCTGGGAAGCGGGTCAGACCCGGCGCCCAGGCCTGTGGGCCCCATCTGGCTCTTTTTCTCACAGACCGGCCCGTGTCCCCAACTTTGATTCTTGGTCGCCCTCAAGCGGTAGAATGAAAAACAGCCGTCGGCTCAGCCCGGACCAGGGAGCTAGTGCTTGGTGGGGACAGTTTCGGGAGGACAGAAGGGGCGATGCTTGCAGAGCTGATGCCTCTGATCACAATGTTTAAGGGGGGGCTGCGGGCGCCCTCGGGGAGGGAGCGTAAAGGCCCCGCCTGAGCTTTAGGGCGACACACGGGCAAAGCTACACAGCCGGGGAGCTGGCTTTCCGCCCAGCAGGCCCCTGGTGGGAGAACAGCCACAGCTGCGGTGGGGAAGGTCTATCCTTCCCAGGCCCCCGGGACGCAGGGGGCCCACGGCTTCTGCGTGGCACCTGCCCCAGGGCTCACCTTCAACTTGTCGGAGTCGTCGGATCTCGCGGTCTTGTAATTGCGGACGGCGTTCCAGAGGATGGGCGTGTCCTCCTCCGACGGGACCATCAGGTGGAAGTTCTCCAGGAGCTGCTCCTGGGTGATCTCCGAGCTCTCCGAGGACTCCTTGGCATCTGAAACGTGCAGCGCCGCACACCCTGTGAGCCCCCCACCGCCTCCCCCGAGCTTGGGCGCCTGCGCCCCTGGGAGCGCCTTCCTCTCCCGGCAGCCAGGCTGGGCTGGGAGGCTGCTCGAGCTGATCCTGAGCTCTACCCCCTTCCCGCGGAACAGGGCTTCTGACAGTTTCCGGGGAACGTGACGACCCAACAGCAATTGTGTAATTCAGGTATGTGTGTGTGGGGGGGGGGTCTGGCAAGGGCGCCCCGAGTCTTTGCCTCTAAAGGTGTGGAAGAGTGAAGCCACATGGACGTTGGGATTCGGAGCATGGACGGAGATAGAGAACTGGCTTCCCTGGGGTCCCTGGGGATGCATCTCCACTGGGGACCATCAGGATGAGCCCATTTCACTGACTCTGAAGGCAGAGAGCCTCCTGGGAAGGGCCATGCACCCGGGCCGATGCCCTAGCAGGGTTACGGAACCCTGGGGCTCCTCCAGGAAGGACCCGGGACAGTCCGGCCCCACGGGGAGGGACGGACGGAGGCGTGTTTCCTCTGCTCCCCTCTGCAAGTCAGGAACGTCTGACAGTCCAGTCCTTGCGCGGGGGCGACACACACATCAAACACCTTCCTTCTATGGCAGTGAACGCAGGCTCCCAGCCTCCACTCCCGCCAGCTCTGGAGCAGCGGGCATCTCAGGCTGTCCCCACGGCCTGTGATAAAGGACGTCCCCGGGCCGGCTGGCAGGAGGGATCCCCGTCCTGGGCCACCCAGCGGCGGCCGCACCCTGTGGCCTCCCTCCCCAACCCTGGCACTGAGTCCTGGGAGCCCTCCCGCCTCTCCTGCCCTCTCCTGGGCACCTGCCGCTGGACCACACAGCGATGGGCCTCACTAGGTGCCGGAAGACCCTCTGCCTGCCGTGCTCTGGCCGTGGGTGGGTTTGCTCCGCACCGGCCGTGGGCCTCGGCGGCACCCCCCGCCCCGCCCCGGTCGTCTGTCCTGGGGAGAGGACCCAGTGGGGCTGCGGTTCTACCTGCGGCGGCATCGGTGGGCACGCAGACGCCCTGGCCGCGGATGAGGGCGTGCAGGGGCCGCTCTTCCCCTGGTGCCGCTCGGCAGCTGAGTCCGGTGGCGCAGCGCGCAGTGGCCACTCCGCAGGGCGCGTCCTGTGGCAGGGCGCACATGGGGCAGCAGCCGCAGCCGGCGGGCAGGGCGGTCTCGGCGCAGGAGGTGGGCACCGGAGGGCAGAGCGCCAGCTTCTCGGGGGTGCAGGGCGCACAGTGCCACGGCTGCGGGGTGCCAGCGGTGGCGCCGAGCTGGACGGCCAGCAGGAGCAGAGGCGGCCAGGCGCGGGCAGCGGGGGCTGCAGGCATTGTCGCGCAGGTGTGGCGCTCGGAGACCGGCTGGCGGGCGGTGGCTCGCAGGCAGGCGACGCTCAGTGCCCGAAGCCCGGTGCTCGCTGGGAGCCGCCGCGCCTTATAAAGGGTGCGGCCGGCCCTCCCCTTCCCCCGGAATGGGCGGTTAATGATTGCCCGCGCTGCGTGTTTGTGGCCACGTTCAAAATAAGTCTGGAAAAAAAAGTTTGTTTTGCTTGCGCGCCCAAGGCCCTGCGCAAATGGTGGGTGGAGGGAGGGCTCCTGGCCCAGGTGTCCGACTGTGTTTGTCCTGTTATGGTTTCCACCTGGAGCCAAAGTGCAATTCTTCTTTTTTTTTCTTTAAAGATTTTATTTATTTATTCATGAGAGACACAGAGGCAGAGACACAGGCAGAGGGGGAAGCAGGCTCCCTGCAGGGAGCCCGATGGGGGACTCGATCCCGGGACCCCAGGGTCATGCCCCGGGCTGAAGGCAGATGCTCCACCGCTAAGCCCCCCGGGCTGCCCCAAAGTGCTGTTCTAACCAGGAACGCAGAGCCAGGCCTCGCCTGTTGTGTTCAAGGGGCATCCCCGGCCCACCGGTCGGCACCCCTCCTCGTCCTCCGCACACCCAGGGAGTGCGGGAGACATCAGCCGGGCAGGGCCGGGCCTCCTGCCAGCTTCAAATGGGGAAGCCAAGGCCCAGGGAGGGGAAGGGAGGGACCCCGGCCAGGTCTCCGCGGCAAAGCCCAGAATTGAGGCAGAAGGCCCGCAGCCCAGGGACCCGCACGCATCGCAGCCCTTCCCACGATGAGGATGGAAGGAAAGGCCCGGCATCCCCCGAACTGGTGCCAAGCTCCCCGGTGTGGCCGGAGCACGACATCCAGAGAGGAGCCGGATCCCGAGTCCACGAAGGGCCAGGGCCGTGGCTGTGTAATGGGCTCCAGGACCCCAGGTTTCCCCTGACTTTCTGGCTCAGACCAAAAATAAAAAAATAAGAGTTATTACTTTATTTTAGAGATTGCGAGAGTGAGGAGCAGAGGGAGAGGATCTCTAGCAGCCTCCCTGCCGAGTGCAGAGCCCGGCCTGAGGCTCTGGGTCAAGACCAGAGTCTGACACTCAACCCAGAGTCCCCCCGACTCGCGCCCCGTCAGACTGAATTTTTACGAGGATTCTTTTTTGTGAAAATTCCCATTTCCTGGATATTCTCTGGGGGTGGTGAGAATGTCACTGTGCGTTTAAAGGCAGTGGGACCGGGGCCCGCTTGCCTCTGGGGCCTGAGGGGCTCGCGTGGACAGCCAGCCCCTGGGAACTAGGCCGCTCTTAGCAAGAAGGAGGCAGCTCTGCGTTTACCGGTGGGGAAAATGTCCAGTACTGAAGTTTTGCAAGTTTACCATAATGTCCAATAAAAACGAGCAGGTCCAGGGGTGCCCGGGGGGCTCAGTCGGTGAAGCACCTGCCTTCGGGTCAGGTCATGATCTATCTTGGGGGCCCGAGAGCGAGGCCCCTGTCGGGCCCCCTGCCCAGTGGGGCGTCTGCTTCTCCCTCCGCTCCTGCTCTCTCTCTCTCTCTCTCTCTCAATAAATAGATAAAATCTTTAAAAAATGGGAGGTGCAGAGCATGCAGCTTGTGTGCCAAACAGTAATATGAAATCACGTCAGGGCGACTCTACATTTATGGACAATGGTGAGAGGAATAGGTAAGAACCCGAGGTGGGCACCTGATGGGTGGGGGGCGCGTGAAGTCAGGGACCCGGGCGGAGCGCCGACTTCCATCGTCCCCTGGTTCCCCGACCTCATAAAGCAGCATCAGTCCCTATAGTGGTGCTTGCATCCTCCTGTAGGACCCCAGGAGCGAGCGCATCACCCGTCCCGGCCCCATGCACGGCCCCATGCACAGCCCCCTTCCCCGGGCCGCGGCGGGCGAGCACCTTGGCTTCGCTCTGCCCCGTCCCCTGGCCGCAGCTCCAGCGGCCACCAAAACAAGGTCGGCGGAAATCACTGCAGTCAGGAGGTCAAGGTCGCGTCTGTCGCTGTTTTTACAGAGTAAAGGTCAGTGTCCGGCAAGGAGCTGACCGCGGCTTCGGACTGGCTGAGCGCTATTTTTCCAGCAGGTGCCTCAACGATTTCGTTTCCAAAAGAAGAGTCTGGGCTCTGGATTTCGTCGCACTTCCTCCACTCAGGATCTGTGTGTCCACACGAGATGGCCCCTGAGGGATGCCGCGCGACGGGCATCATGGGTGAGCACTCACGGCCTGCCCGCTGTGCGGGGGCCAGGTGCCAGCCCTGGACAGTTCGCCCTGTTGTGCACTTGCCCGCGAGGCCCCCGCCTCCAGCCCGCCCTGCCCCAGCTCGGCCCGTTCAGTTCCTCTCCGTCGCAGATCGATGTCCCCAATGTTTCCGCTGCTTGTCTCAGAGCTGCCACAAACCAGAGCCGGCCAGAGAGAGCAGAACTCCCTCCCGTGGCCACACACCCCAAACGGCGTGGGCCCTCCCGGGGGCCTCTGTGGGCCGTGCCTGTCTGTCTGCCCCTGGCGGCGGCTGCTCCTGAGTGCACCCCCAAGCCCAGGTCCCGCCACCTAAGTCCGTGCCACTGGGGGCTCAGGGTGGGCCCTGCGGGAAGCCCCTCCTCACCCACCCTGCAGAGGACGGGGCGCTGTGCCGCACGTGGGTGAGGCCACAGCCGCCTCCAAGGGGATGGCACGTTCGGGGAAGGACCCAGCGCTGTCCCGCCCGGAAGCTGGGAGGGCAGCCGGGGGACAGGAGAGAGGGGCCGTAGGTGCTGTGCGACAGGCTCAGGCCACCCGGGGAGGGGTGAGGCCTGCAGGGCAGAGAGCCGGGCCGAGACCCTCCCGCTGGCGTCCTTGCAGGCTGGACACGGACCGTAGGCTGGACCCTGGACAGAGCGGGCCAACCGCACCAGAGGCACATCGGCGACAGGCTCACAGCCGTCGTGAGGCCGGAAAGGTCAGCTGGCTCAGGGACAGGGAGGGGCCGCGGGAGGGGCCGCAGCCAGAGGGGCCACAGCCAAGCCAGGCGTCTCAGGGGAGACGGGCGTCCGCCCAGGACCGTCCCTCGGGAAGTGGTGCACGGTTCCGTCTGCGTCTCCACGGGCCCCCCACGCCCTGCTATACCTTGGTGTGCGTCTGCCCTGCTGCCCTCCTCTGTCCCCGGGGACCCACCTGGGTGTCCCCATCTCCCGGGAGCCTTGCTGGGGCTCCTCCCTGCGTCCTGGTAGCACGTGACACGCCGACCGGATGAGCCGAGCCGAGAGCAGCGCTATCTTGCTGTGGGTGTCTCCCCAGCATCACAGGGTGGCTGCGCGCTGGCCCGCGGGTCTCTCCCCAGCGCCCTGCCCAGGTCACCCGTGGGCACCCCTGCCCATCTGACCAGCGATGGAGGAGCCACAGGGCGGGGAGGGCAGAGTGGGGCGTGGGGAGCCAGGCTTCCCTGCTCCCCTGCCGAGTGCACCTGGCGCCACGCAATGCCCAGCAGCGTTGCCAGACGACCCCCCGGATCTAGTGGGCTTCGCGCCGCCATCCGGGCTGGCGTGGCCCGAATCAAAGCCTGCAGACACCTGCTGTCGGGAGAGGCCACACGCCGCAAGTTCAGGGCAGTCGGGTGGACTGGGGGCAGCACGGAAAGGTGGTTGGGGACGCACGGGGAAGTTTTCTGAGCCAAACACGGAATGTGTGTTAGGTCCGCTCAGCAAGAAAGAGCCTCAGGCCTGTGGAACCCCAGCCACAGAGAGACGCCCGCCCTGCCTCCCGGGGTGCATCCTCCAGCCGCTGCTCCTGGCTCAGAAAACCAGGGCCGGCCGCTCCTCCGTGCAACTCCGGGGCAGGTGTCACGGGCGGGGACCCGGACTGTACAAGTGTCCCTGCCAGCATGTATCGGGCCCTGGCTGCAGGAGCTGCGGGCACAGGTGCCACCTGCTGCGTCTAGGACTCGGGCAACGGCTGCCTCCGTCCCCAGGGGCAGGTCGCCTGCCCAGCTGCACCACGGGGGCTGGCCCCTCGATTCCCATGTCCCGGCCCATCATGCCACTTCCCTGACCTGTGAGGGGGGATCAGGAGCCCTGAGAGGCTGCGCGGGACCCCCCAGCTGCTATGAGCGGAGGGGGCATCCCCAGATGATGAAACCGCACAGGCCTCCCGTCACCCGGTGGGTCCGGTCCTGCCCCGGCAGCGCGCCGCTTACTCACCAGCAGCGGGAAGTTGGGCAATCTCCGCTCTAAAAAACAATGCAAGGGTCAAGGGCGAAGTCAAACCTTCAAAGGGAGGGAACACCGCAATCCAGAGGCCCCTCCGGGGAAGGACACAAAGATGTTGTGTCGTGTTCTGCGATCGACATCGGGGATGATGTAAATCCATGCAAGCACCTGGCCGTGGCCCCGTCCCCGAGTGACGAAGGGCACCGTCCTCACACCCGCTCCCCCCAATCACATGGGGAAGTAACCTGGCTCCTGTCACGTCGGCACAGCCCAGATCCCAGAGGCAGGAGCTCGCGGCGAGCCCGGGGCCCGTGTCCACCCGAGGGCTCCCCGAAGGCACAGGGCTTTCCTCCGCGATGCGGGCCACCCAGCCTGCAGGCACACGTCTGGGCGCGGCTGGGGTCGGGGTACCGAGTGCCAGGCGCACGGGCAGTGCCCACCTGTGTTCATTCCCTTGATCTTCTCCAGAACCCATGGCCCAAGTGTCGTGGCCTAGGCTGGCCTCACGTCACCTGGGGTCTGGGTAGAGAGGCATGTTCCCTGCCCCATGCGCACCCTGACTGGCAACCCCCTGGGGGCCCCCATGCCTGCCTCCTCCGCTCTTGCTGAAGGCCAGGGTGGGCGAACCAGGGTGGACGCTGGGAGGGGTCAGGAGGGTCACTGCGGCAGGTGGGTGGGGTGGGCTGTGGGGTGATGGGCAGGACTCTGCAGGAGCCACAGACCCCACCTCCGCCCCCGTGCCGGGGCTCCCCCCCAGAGGGAGCCGTTGCCCGCCCTCCACCGCCCCGTGTATGAAGGAAGAAGTGCAACCCAGGAGTCTGCCCCGGGCCCTGCTCGGCTCCCAGGCAGGCCTTGTTTGGCTGGGCGGTGATGAAAATGCCCTGGAGAGCAGGTCTGTGTCTCCCTAGTGGTGAAGCGTGCCCATGAGTCCGATGACAAGAAAATGTTCCACCACAGTGGCCCCAGGAGCCCCTGGGCAGAGTTGGGGGGACGGGGTCCCTGTTCTGACGCCTGACCTGGGGCTGCTCTCTGCACCTGCTCACTAACCTGTCGACAGCCTCATCCGTCAACCTCCAACCCGCAGAGCTGTCCTTGGGGCACTGGGACCTCCCCATGCCCAGAGGGGGCAACAGTGTACTGTACTCATGCCCACCAGGCTTGGGGGGGGACACAGCTTTGCCTATTCTCTAACCTGCTCAAAGGGCGAGGACACCGAGCAGAAAAGTGGGGATCATTTCCTATACTACGGTCTGTAGCACATCAGACTGAGGTGTCTCCCCAACATCATAGCATGGACGTCATGGGGTATCTCCCCAACATCACGGTGTGGACATCATGGGGCGTCTCCCCAACATCATGGTGTGGACGTCATGGGGCATCTCCCCAACATCATGGTGTGGACGTCATGGGGCGTCTCCCCAACATCATGGTGTGGACGTCATGGGGCGTCTCCCCAACATCATGGTGTGGACGTCATGGGGCATCTCCCCAACATCATGGTGTGGATGTCATGGGGCGTCTCCCCAACATCATGGTGTGGACGTCATGGGGCATCTCCCCAACATCATGGTGTGGACGTCATGGGGCGTCTCCCCAACATCATGGTGTGGACGTCATGGGGCGTCTCCCCAACATCATGGTGTGGACGTCATGGGGCATCTCCCCAACATCATGGTGTGGACGTCATGGGGCGTCTCCCCAACATCATGGTGTGGACGTCATGGGGCGTCTCCCCAACATCATGGTGTGGACGTCATGGGGCGTCTCCCCAACATCATGGTGTGGACGTCATGGGGCGTCTCCCCAACATCATGGTGTGGACGTCATGGGGCATCTCCCCAACATCATGGTGTGGACGTCATGGGGCGTCTCCCCAACATCATGGTGTGGACGTCATGGGGCGTCTCCCCAACATCATGGTGTGGACGTCATGGGGCGTCTCCCCAACATCATGGTGTGGACGTCATGGGGTATCTCCCCAACATCACGGTGTGGACATCATGGGGCGTCTCCCCAACATCATGGTGTGGACGTCATGGGGCGTCTCCCCAACATCATGGTGTGGACGTCATGGGGCGTCTCCCCAACATCATGGTGTGGACGTCATGGGGCGTCTCCCCAACATCACAGTGTGGATGTCATGGGGTGTCTCCCCAACATCACAGCATGGACACCATGGGGGTGTCTCCACACATCACAGCATGGACATCATGAGGGTGTCTCCCCAATGTCACAGCATGTACACAATGGGGGTGTCTCCCCAGCATCACAGTGTGGACATCATGGGGGTGTCTCCCCTACATCACAGCATAGACATCATGGCGGTGTCTCCCCTACATCACAGTGTGGATATCATGGGGGTGTCTCCCCAGCATCACAGTGTGGACATCATGGGGGTGTCTCCCCTACATCACAGCATAGACATCATGGCGGTGTCTCCCCTACATCACAGTGTGGATATCATGGGGGTGTCTCCCCAACATCACAGTGTGGACACCATGCTGTGGTATCTCCCTCACATCACAGTGTGACTGTGATATATGCACCTGGGGGTGCTGTCACCCTGGTCACACCATGCCTGGACACCATGAGTGGCATCACATGCTCCTGCCCAGTGATGACAGTATCCCGTTGGCTGTCCTAAGAGATGTTTACCTATATCTGCTTGTTTTTTACATTCTCCAGATGACGTATGATGTGGAGCAATTTTTCATGTGCTTATTTGGTGTTTATCTTCTTTGGGGAATGTGTCCATTAAGGCCTTTGGCCATTTATTAATCAGGTTGTTTGTTTTCTTGTTTTTGAGTTTTAAGCGTTCTTTTAACTTTTTTAGATAACAGTCCTTTATCAGATTCATCTTTTGTAAATATTTTCTCCCAGTCTTTGGGTTTTCTTCTTTTCTCCTTATGTTTTCTTTCACAGAAGTTTTTAATGTTACTAGTGTCCAGCTTCTACATTTTTGCTTTTGTGGATCACACATTTAGCATCGAATAACTCATCACCATACCCAAGGCGATCTGGGTTTTCCCCATATCACCTAAGAGTTGATAGTTTTTCATTTTACACTTAAGTCTGTTTGACTTAATTTTGTGAAAGGTGTAAAGTCTGTGTCTAGGTTCATTTTTTTGCATATGGACACGCAGTTGTTCTGGTGCCATTTGTTAAAAAGCCATTTCTTTACTGTATTATCTTTGCTTGTCCAAGACCAGCTGACTATATTTACGTGGGTCTATTTCTGGGCTCTCTAAGCTGTTCCATTGCTCTCTTTGTCTATTAATTACCAATATCCCTCTCTCTGCTATAGGGTCATAGATTATGATTACCATAGATTTAGAGTAGGGCATGAAGTCAAGTAGCGTCACTCCTCCCACTTTCTTCTCCAGTACTGTGTTGCCTATTCTGGGTCTTTTGCCTCTCTCTCTTTTTTAAGATTTTATTTATTTATTCATGATAGACATAGAGAGACAGTGGGGCAGAGACATAGGCAGAGGGAGAAGCAGGCTCCATGCAGGGAGCCCGATGCAGGACTTGATCCCAGGACTCCAGGATCACACCCCGGGCCAAAGGCAGGTGCCAAACCACTGAGCCACCCAGGGATCCCCTTGCCTCTCTTTTTAAACTTTAGAATCAATTTATCAACATCTCCGAAATAATGTACTGAAACCTTGATTGGGATTGCTTCGAATCTATAGATCCAGTTGAGAAGAACCCACATCTTGACAAAATTGAGTCTTCCTATCCATGAACATGGGATGCCTCTCCATTTACCCAGTTCTTATGTAAGATCCATCAGTCTAGTACTTTTTCATATAGATCTCATTCATATTTTGGTACACACAAGTATTCCATTTGGGGGGTACTAATGTAAGTGGTGTCTTTTTAATTTCAGATTCCACTTATTCATTGCTGGCATATTCAGAAAGGATTGACTCTGGATCTTGGTATCCTCCCACTTTTCTTTAGTCACTTATTGGTTCCAGGAGTTTTTCAATGATTCTTCTTGTCGTCTGCAAAGACAATTTCATTTACTCCTTCCCAATCGGTAGACCTTTATTTCCTTTTCTTGTCTTATTGCATCAGCTAGGACTCCCACCATGATGTTAAAAAGTGAGAGATGGGACATCCCTGTCTTGTTTTGCTCTTCGTGGGAAAGCTTCAAGATTCTCATCATTAGGGGCACCTGGGCAGTTCAATGCCTGGGCATCTGCCTTTGGCTCAGGTCATAATCCCGGGGTCCTGGGATCAAGTCCCACATCAGGCTCCCTGTGTGGAGCCTGCTTCTCCCTCTGCCTGTGTCTCTGCCTCTTTCTCTGCATCTCTCATGAATAAACTTTTTTTTTAAATCTTAAAGAAGATTCTTACCATTAACTGTGATTAAACTGATTTTTTGGGTTTTTTTTTTTTAAACTGAAGTTTTTAGAGATATTCTTTATCGAGTTGAGGAAGTTCTCCTGTATTCACAGTTTACTGAGTTTTTTTTTTAAAGCTTTTATTTACTTATTTATTCATCAGAGACCCAGAGAGAGGTGGAGACACAGGCAGAGGGAGAAGCAGGCTCCCTGTGGGGAGCCCGATGCAGGACTCGATCCCAGGACCCTGGGATCATGCCCTGAGCTGAAGGGCATGAGCCCCCCAGGAGTACCAGTTTACTGCATTTTTATCATGAATGAATATTGGATTTTGTCAAATGCTTTTTCTGCCTCTATTGATATGATCATGTGCTATTTCTTTAGCTTGATGTGGTGGCTTACATTGGATGATTTTCAACTCTCAAAACAGCCTTGCACACCAGAATAAATCCCATTTGGTCACAGTATATAATTATTTTGTACGTTGTTGGATTTGATTTGCTAATATTTTGTTGAGGATGTTTGCATCTCTGTTCATGAAAGATATTCATCTATAGTTTTCCTTTCTTGTAATGTCTTCATCTGTTTTTGGTATTCTGGTAATGCTGGCCTCAAAGAATGGGTTAAGAATTATTTACTCTGCTTATATTTTCAGGTAAAGATGATAAAGAATTGGTATAATTTCTTTCTTTAAATGTCCAGTAGGATTCACAAGTGAACCTGGCTCTTTCTGTCTTGAGAGGTATTTTGACAGTTTATGTTTACAAATGTTAGTGCATTTAAAGCAGTCCCTGCGCTATGATCTTTTGCACTTAACTGATTATTAGTGAAGTTTACGGGGTTTTTTCTCTTCTGTAGTGGTTTCCAAATAGTATCAGTCATTAGCCTCGTATTTATAACCCGAGGTCAACCGCAACCTTGAGTAAACTGGTTGCGTAGAATCTGTTCTAGGAATATACATGTTGGGTACAGAATAGTAAAATCAATGGGACACAGGACGAGATGGAAATGGGGCTTAGACCAGGTGGCTCAGCAGTTTAGCACCTGCCTTCAGCCCAGGGTGTGATCCTGGGGTCCTGGGATCGAGTCCCGCGTCGGGCTACCTGTGTGCAGCCTGCTTCTCCCTCTGCCTGTGTCTCTGACTCCCTCTCTCTCTCTCTGTATCTCTCATTAATAAATTTGTTTTAAATCTTTAGAAATGGGGCTTAGAAGGAAAATTCATTATATTCTGTGATCCAGAGACAGCCGGCATGGCATGTCGCCCGGGGCCACCGGGAGGCCCCGGGGCAGCCAGGAGGCGGCAGTGGGTAGGGGGCAGGGCCCAGGCCGCAGCCCTCACTGGGTTTCCATGGGGAAGGAGAGCAGGGCAGCTGCCTTGAGGAATCCCGGCGGGCTCTGAGCTGTGGGGTGGCCCCTCGTGCCTGGCTCCCCGCCCCGGGCAACCGAGCCAGAGGAGCACCGTCTCCGGGGCTGTGGCTCTGGGCTGCTCAGCGCCCAGCAGAAGGCGTGGTGCTCCCTGCCGGGTCCTCCCCCCTCCAGGGACCACTGACCCCATGCGGGCAGCCTCTCCCCAGCCAGAACAGCGCTAGAAGAGGCCAAAGCATTGTCATAGACAGAAAATAAAAATAAATATCCGATGCAGAAACAATAAGTAATTCTGTGTGCTGGAGTCTGAAAGCCCCAGCGCGAGGTGGAGCGGCCTCGCTGAAGGAAGTAGGTGAGTGGGCGCCGATGCCACCTGCTGCCGGGCGCCCCTGGACGTTCCCCGGCCACGATCCTAAAGCTCGGGACGCAGCCGTCGCTGCCCTGGGCCACCTGCAGTTCCGTCCAAAGCCAGGCTCTGACTTGCTCTTTCCTGCACCAAGAGGGTCCCTCGTGCCCGTGACACGGTTTCAGTGTGACAGGCCGGGGACACGCGCCTCTCCCGCTTGGCTGAGTGGCGCCTGAGGCCGGGCCCCTGCCCAGGGAAAGGCCCCCAGCCCTGGGCGCACGGCCTCCCCAGGCCCCGCTCTGGGAACTCGCTGGGCTCCCCCAGGCGCCAGAGCAGGGTGTGCCCCGGCCCCTGCCCAGACCCCGTGCTTCCCGCCTAGGGCGCCACGGAGGGTGCTGGGGACAGGCGACTCGGCGTGCCCGACAAACGTGACCCGAGACACACACTGCCCATTTCGAAATTGTTTTCAGTGGCAAACGCAAACAGAAGAGGCTGCGGCTGCGCTCAGAGCAGGGGTCCCTGGTGCCAGGTCAGGGGGACTCGGGTCAGGAGGGCAGGGCACCCGGGGCGCCAGGAGGTCAGGGGGCCCTCGAGACAACAGGACACCAGGGTGTTCTCCAGGAGGCCGCACCTGGCTCACACGGCGGGACTCGGAACCAACTGTCCCCGCTGCGGCCCTCACCTGGCATCTGGAAAAGGAGGGACGGCACCAGGCGAGGTTTTTTAAAGTGCCCTTTACTATGAAACATTAAGAGGCTGGTCAGGGGGCGCCCGGGGGACTCAGGGGTTGAGCAGCTGCCTTGGGCCCAGGGCATGACCCGGGGGGCACAGGATCGAGTCCCGCATCGGGATCCCCACAGGGAGCCTGCTTCTCCCTCTGCCTGTGTGTCTGCCTCTCTCATGAATAAATAAATAATTTTTTAAAAAAAGAGGTGGGTTGGGTGGGCCCCAGCTTCTTGTCTGCCCCCCTCCGTCCCCCTCCCGGAGATGCCGGCCGTGGGGGGAGCTCACCGTGGCGGCGGCAGCACCGCTAGTGCCGGGGCTGGGCACCACCAGCAAGGCAGGCCGGGTCCCAGCAGACCCTCGGGGCCGCCTGGTGGTTCTGACGCCCACCCTCTGAGGGCTGGGAAGGACTGTCCCCAGCACCAAGGACCCTTTGGGTCACACGCGGCTCCCTACTCGGGACACAGGGGCGCGGGGACAGCAGGCCTCGCCCTGGGTGCCTGGTGGGATGATGGTCTACACTCCTGTCGCTTGCGGTGAATATGCACGAGGATGCCAGGTCCGGCGCCACAGGAAACCCGAGCACACACACAGGTGTACCTGGGAGCCGACCAGGTGGAGACCCCCGGGCCTCCGCCCACACATGCGTGCTCCGCCCTGCACCTGTGCCACACAGGCATCAGGTGCAGGCCGAGCACAGGTGGATCCACGCCCCTGCCTGGCCCGTGGGCGGCGCCGCGGGTGCTTCTGGGCGCAGGCTCCCTGTGGCAGCTGCTTCCTTGCGCGGAGGCGGGATGGCGCTCAGGGCCCAGGTACCACTCACTGCCCACCTCCCCTGGCCCCGGGCGCCCTGCACTGGGACCCAGCACGGCCTCCCCTGACTCACCTGTGCGGCTCTGTGTCCTGCACCCCCCACCCTCCCTTCCCTCCCCAGCCCGGCCGGTGTGGCTTTGTGGGGGGGAGGTGGGAGGGGAGCCCACGGGATGCCCGCTCCGTGTGCCCAGGGAAAAGCAGGTGCAGGACCGGCAGGGTCCCTGGGGGGCGTCACACAGCCCTGTGCTTCGGGGGCCCCCACTGGGGCGGCATCACCCCCCAACCACTCCCCAGCCCGGGGAAGGGGCGGCCCACGGCTCCTGGTCTCCTGCACCCGGTCGGAGGAGGAGGGGCCCTCCTCCCTTCTCCATTTCTAGGCCAGGTGTCAAAAGGCCTACGCAGGTACAGAGTGGCCCTGCCTCCCTGCCCAGCCGCCACCGGAAGCTAATGTTATTTGTAGCTGCTTCTAGAACATTAGATCCTTAATTTTCCTCACTTTGGAAAAAAATAGAGAAAGACTGTACCCAAAACATGGAGATCTTTTCTTATCAGTGTATTAGAAAAACATTTGTGTGTGTGTGTGTGTGTGTGTGTGTGTGTGTGTTTAACCATTAAGGGTCCTTGCAAGTGCGCTGTCCCCGGGTTGGGGAGACGATGGCCTCTTGCAGGGACTGTGCGCCGTCTGTTTTCACTAAGGATATCGTGTGTTTTTCTTTGCAGAAGTTTAAAATTTTATGTTTAGTTTGACTTTTCTCCTCCACGGCTTCTGTGTCGTGGGATGTCACGTGAAAGCCCTCCTTCCGGCCGATTTACAGAGGAATCCGCCCGCATTTCCTTCCACCGTTTTATTTGTTAATTTTTTTTTAAGGTTTTTATTTATTCATCCATGAGAGGCACAGAGAGAGAGAGAGAGAGAGGCAGAGACGCAGGCAGAGGGAGCAGCAGGCTCCCGGCGGGGAGCGGGATGCGGGACTCGATCTGGGGACCCCGGGGTCACGGCCTGGGCCACAGGTGGCTGCTCATCCGCTGGGCCCCCCGGGCGCCCCTCCCTCCAGCGCCTTTGTGGTTCTGCGCTCACACGCGGCGGCAGAGGACAGAGGGAGAGGGGACACAAAGCCGAGCGTCTATGTGGGGCCTCAGAATTGCAGCTCAGGAACAAGCTGAGTCTCCTAAGAGCTCAGGGGGTTTTAAAGAGAACGGGGCATGTTTGCAAATGCCGCTTAGGAAGAATCTGGTAGGTGCTGGCGCCGAGAAGCCGGGCGGGCCCAACAGGACTGATGGTGAGTCGCTCACTGAGCAAAATCTGCTCCGGTAGCAAGTTGCAGGGGCTCGGGGGTGTGGGGTTCGGCCCAGTTCCAGGATCCCGGCTCCACCCTGAGGACGGAGGACGAGGGTGCGGCCCCCCAGCTCCGCCCAAGCCCCTCCACGTCAGTGACCCCAGGCCATGCCGTCTCTCACGACCTTTATGCCTTCTGTGCAGCTGGAATGTATCTTGGTGGATGCTGCAAGAACTCCACTTTCAGAGTTTTAAAAATCATTGTTTCGTTTTAATAATCTGAATGGTTTTTTTTTTTTAAGAATTTATTTATTCATGAGACAGAGAGAGAGAAGCAGAGACATAGGCAGAGGGAGAAGCAGGCTTCGTGCAGGGAGCCCGATGCAGGACCCCGGGGTCACGCCCTGGGGTGTGCTCAACCACTGACCCCCCGGGGACCCCCGAGCACACAGCTTTTGTTCCCGGGCTCACCTACTGTATTTGCCCGTGAACTTGGCCTTTCCCAGGGTTAGCCCTGGAGACCGAGGCGCTCCCGCGTCTCCCTGAGGCTCTCTGTGGCCAGCACCCTCTGGATCTTTCTGGAGCCCTCCGACTCCCGTGCGGCCTCCTGCAGACGGCGTGGAGCTGATTCTGTTCGCCTTTGTCGACAGGGCACAGGGGCTAGACCTGTAAGCAGCGACGGAGATCCGTACACGGTAAGTAGGGACCCACAGGGACGCGTCTGGGCCCTCGGTGGCTGAAGGAGTGGCCGCCGATGCCATCGGCCGCTGCTCCCTGTTGGAGAGGGCGCCTCAGGAGGGAGTGGGTCCCTCCACGGGACCCGGGGGCTGCGCAGCCACCCCGGTCAATGCTTGGGCACTTCCTGCCGCGGACCCGTTCTCCGGCGCGAATCCAGTTTTTCAGGGTGGTTCGAGTTCGCGTTCATCGACTTGTAAAGGTTTTGCAAAAGGAGAACAATGTGGGAAGAGCACGCGGGGCCCCACCCCCGCCCCGGGAGGGCTCTACCCTAGGTGCTGCGGCCCCGGGCCCCCTCCTTGGTGGGTGCGCCTGCAGCCAGGCCCGGTCTGGGCTTCCAGCTGGGCTTGCACCCCCACCTGCTACCTGGTGGTGATACACTCACCTGGTAAGGACGCCCTGAGAGCCCCGGGGACCTGGTTGTGCACGCGTCCCGGAGAAACAACCCTTCCTCCCGGGTGGCGTCTGCAGACCCCCTTCGGCCCTGCCCTGCCTCCAAGCCGCTGCGGGAACTCCAGCCCCTGACCCCGCTCTGGTATCCCGAGCCACAGTCTATCCTACGTGTCCGTTCAGAGAGTCCGGGACGCAGCAAATCGGGGCGGGCGTGCGCGGTGGACAGCCACACGACCATCCACGCGTGCCAGGGGCTGTCTATGACGCATGAACGCTTCTGTGCCCGGGACGCGTGGTCTGTGTCTTTTGTTTAGCACAAACCGCTAAGGGCAGCCCCTGGGCGAGCAGGACTGCAGGGAGGTGGAAATTGGACTTTCTCGTTTTACCTGCCCCCCTCCTGCATGGCTGCAGCCGGGACAGCTGACCCCAAGGGCCCTACGGGAGACCCGAGCTCCCACCCGCAGAAGCTGAGGTCCCAGCGTCCGTCGTAGGCACCTCGGTGCGGGTCTCATTGGCCTTGCCGCGATGCTCAGGCGCTCCCCGCTGCTGGCAACGTTCCCAGTCAGGCTGGCGCTAAAGGGAACATAAGCCTCTGTCCTTGGTTCTCTAAGAAACATTTAGGCCTTTATTACGTCAGTCTCATTCCCGTGCTCTCGGCTCTGCCTCCCCCAAAACTCAGCGCCAGGGACATCCCTTCGGGTGCAAATGCACAGCAGGAATTCAAGGAAAACAACGCGGCCGTGCCCCGCGTGACAGGTGGAGGTTGGTTCCACCTTGGTTTTCTGCCAAGCCTGCAGCGCACGGGCCTCCGGGAATGTCAGAATCACCCATCCCGGAGGCTTCATCCGCCTGTTCTTGCAGAAAAGTTCCACTTCCTCCCACTCCGCGCGTGCCGGCGGCTTCTCTTAATACTCCTGGGAAGCACCGTCCACCGTGACGTTGTGACCGGAGACTGTCACTGCCGCTGCCAACGGGGGCAGGGGACGGTCCCCGGGAGCGCGTGCTGTCCGCTGTGCACCCCACGGCTGCAGGGGCCGGGGCGCCGTGGGTCCGTCCTCAGGATGCAGGTCTCCTCTCCTGGGGCTAAATGCCCAGACGTGCAATTCCTGGGTCACACGGTATTTCAACTTCTCATTTCTTGAGGCGCCCGCACAGCGTTCTCCAGGGTGGCTGCGCGGGTCTGCACGCCCACGACAGGGCCCGAGGCCCCCGCGCTCCGCCTCCTCTGCGTCCACCTGTGGTTTCCCGTGTGGCTGACTTCCGCCGCCTGGCAGGTGTGAGGTGGGCTCTGCATCTCCCTGATGCCCGGGACGCGGAGCCTCTGTCCACGTGCTTGTTGGCCGTCCGGGCGTCTTCTTTGGTGAAGTCCCCGTTCAGCTCCTCTGCCTGTTTTTCAGCTGGATTATTTGGGGTTTTTTGCTGGGTCCCAGGAATTCCTGGTGGATCTTGGATAGTATCTCCCCCCGTTGGTGTTGGTCACCGCAACCCGAGGGCTCCTTTCAAAGAACAAATGCTCAGTCTGTCCCGTTGTTGTCACGTGACTTTTCAAGGAGCGCCGGGGAGGCCGGGCCCTATGATGCTGATAAAGCTATTTGCTGAGGATGGTTTGTCAACATCTGGCAAAGGCCATGAGCACAGCACTTGAGGGTTTTCACCAAAGCTCGTTCTGGAAGGAAACACGGGCTCGGGGGCTCGGGGGCTCGGGGGCTCAGGATCAGGATGCTCAGTGTCCCGCCCGCTGCACCCCCACCCGGCTCCTGTCCCCCCTGTACAGAGAGCAGATGCTCCTCTCTGCTGAGTGTGGATGTTAACGTGATTTCATTGACGACGTTTTACAGTTTTCTCTTGAGGGGAAAAAAGTGACTTTACCTGAAAGCCACTTGTTTTTTCAAGTCTATAGATAAAAAATTGCATTTTTGACCAATGCTTGCTTTTGACCAAAAAAATAGAACAGGCGAGGCTGGCGGAGCGCTGGCGCGGCGGGAGGGTGCTCCGGGCAGGCCCGAGGCTCTGCACCCAGGGCAGAGGCCCAGGAGGAGGGCGTGCTGTCCTGCGCACCCGCCCCCCGCCCCCGCCCCCGCCCCGGGACCTTCCAGGGACCAACCTCCGCGCTTTGTCCTGACAGTTTCCTGCGTTGAGCGACGCCGAGGAAGATGAGGCTCCTTCCTTGACGATGGGTCAGCAGCGCTGGGGAGAGGCGGTAAAGCACAGCACCCCGCAGGAAGGCTCCCCCCGCCTGCGCAGGCGGCCGCCGGGCGGGGTCCCCTCCCGCCAGGGCAAGGGCCCCGAGCCCCGGTCCCTGCGGCCTGCACGCACCCCCCGGAGCACCCCATCCCTCCGGGCAGGGCCTGGGCGCTCAGCCCCCCTGCAGACCCCGCAGCTCTCCGACAGGCCGGGCCTCCAGGGCGGCTCGCGGGCAGCCAGGGCCCCGCTCAGGGCACCCCGCTCCCAAGGAGGACCCGCCCGCACAGGCCTCGGTCACGCGGCAGCAGCACGCGGAGTCCTGCGCACCAGGGAGCTGGCCTGGCCCCACGGGGCTGCCCGGGATCCCAAGCGTGGCCAGGAGGAGGCGGAGGGACCCGGAGAAGATGGCAGCCGAGGTAGGACTGTCCCTGTCCTGGACCCCGGCCCTGATCCAGTCCCAACCCTGTCCCCGACCTGAACCCGACCCTGACCCTGTCCCCAACCCTGTCCCAGGTCCAACCCCGACCCTGTCCCTGACCAGCTCCCAACCTCGACCCTGTCCCCAACCCTCTCCCTGATCCAACCCCAATCCTGTCCCTGACCAGTCCCTGACCAGTCCCTGACCTAACCTGACCCTGTCTGCATCCCTGTCCCAGATCCAACCCCAACCCTGCCCCTGACCAGTTCCAGACCCCAACCCAGTCCCCGACCTCGACCCTGTCTCTGACCAGTCCCTGACCTCAGCCCTGTCCCCAACCCTGTCCCAGATCCAACCCCAACCCTATCCCCAACCAGTCCTCGACCAGTCCCCGACCTCGACCCTGTCCCTGAGCAGTTACCAACCCCGACCCCGTCTCTGACCCTGTCCCTGACCAGTCCCCAACCTTGACCCTGTCCCTGACCAGTTCCCAACCCTGACCCCAATCCTGTCCCAGATCCAACCCCAACCCTGTCCCCTACCAGTCCCCGACCACGACCCTGTCCCGGGCTAGTTCCTGACCCCAATCCCATCCCTGACCCTGTCCCAGATCCAACTCCAACCCTGTCCCTGACCAGTCCCCAACCTTGACCCTGTCCCTGACCAGTCCCCGACCTGAGCCCGATCCTGACCTTGTTCCCAACCCTGTCCCAGATCTAACCCCAACCGTGTCCCTGACAAGTCCCTGACCTTGGCCCTAACCCGGACCAGTTCCTGACCCTGACCCCATCCCTGACCAGTCCCTGACCCTGACCCCACCTGGAGGCTCAGGGTTCTGTGGAGGCAGCTGCCCTTCCCCCACGGCTCAGCCTTTCTGATGTCCTGGGCCTGCCCCACCTGCTCCGAGGGGCCAGGTGACCCCATGTAGAGCACCTGTGACCCCAGGTCCCCTCTGCTCCCCAAGCTCCCGAACTTGCTGCTGTGAACCCTCCGGGCCTTCTCAGGGTGAGGCAAGTGGTCCCAGACAGCCGCGGCTCTTTCCATTCCTCTGAGTGAAGATCTGGGGCCTCCCCCCATGGCCCCTGGCCCCAGGGCCCCTTTCCTGCTGGGAGCTCTGCTTCCCTGCCTCCTCTGACACCCTGGTGTTCTAGAAGGTTCTGAGAAGGGCACCGCTAGGGGATTTAGGCCTGGCCCCTCACACAGGGCCGCAGCTGACCCCGGGTCCGGGTCTGCTGCCCTGGAGTGACCCGTGGGCGGCGGATGGCCTGGGTGCCCGGGGGCCGGACGGGTCCCCCTGGGAAGTCACCCTGCACTCTGCTGCGCCTGCTGGACTCCTTGCCACCTGGGGCCGCCCTCCAGGTCTCCTCGGGGGGCGCGGCTCCCCCGCCCTGCTGCTGGGCCTCGCTGGCGTTTCTGGGCGCCGCTGCGGGGAGCGTCCTTGAGGCCCCCGCCCTGCGCCGCGGCCGCCCTGGCTGTGTGGGGAGCCGGCCTCGCAGGGCAGGGGAGCCCCGCCCGCCATCCCGAATGCCTGCCCGCCGTCGGGTCCCTGTGGGCTGGTGCTCCCGCCCGCTGCCAGGAGAGCTGTGAGGTGGCTGGGATGTTCCAGAGCTGACGAAGGCGCGGGGCCCCAGGGTGTCCCTGTGGTGGACGTGGTCGCGGGGGGGCAGCCTCTGGACGGCTGGGGTCCCTCGTGCGGGTGCCAAGCTCCCAGCACCCTGACTGCTGGGGTGGCCACAAGCTCCCCGGAGGCCCCCTCTGCTGTCCTGCTCTGCCTGCACCTCCGCGGGCAGCCCCAACACCAGCCTCTCCGGGTCCTCGGGGTCGCTCCTAGTTTTCATGCTTTCAGGCTATTTGGAGGACCCTGGAGCGCTGGAGACCCCAGATCTCCCTTCCCCCTGGTCCCTGCCCCAGGGCACCCTGGTCCGGTCTGGCTCAGCCACTTGCACCCCCCGCTGGCCGCCCCCACTCTGGTTCCCGGGAGGCCATCGTCTGGGTTTGGAGCAGGGCTGTTCCTGGCCTTGACCCCTCCCCGCTGCAGCCGGGCACAGTGGGGGGGCCCCAGGCCCTGGGCTGGCCCCCCTTGGCCCTGCTCCCCTCCCCCTGCCTCCTGTCTGCACCCTCATCAGACTGGGTCCCGGGTCCTTACCGGCCCCAGTCACACCCAGACGCAGCCCTCCGGGTGCTGCAATGCCTGGCAGGTGGCAGTGGGGGTGCCGAGAGCCCGAGGGCAGGGGTGGGCGGGGGCGCAGCCCGCGGGGCCTGTGTCCCTTCCGCGGGTCTTCTCAGAGCTGCCCTTCCTCCCCAGAGGGAGCGCGTGCGCCAGTGGGAGGCCCGCCAGCTTTGGGACATCGAGGAGGCCACTCAGCATGAGCTCACCCTCCAGGACGAGTGACCTCGGTGCCGGCCCGGAGGCGCCGTGTTCTGGAGCCCCCGCTGCGGCCTATAGGCTTGTCCGGCCTCTGTCCATCCGTCTGTCCATCTGTGAGCCCCAGCCCGTCCTCGGGGCTGGCCCGGGTCCCCCTTGGACCACCGCCCTCCCTACCTGGTGCCTCCCGAGTAGGGGCTCCCACTACTCAGACCCCACATGTGGCTCTGGGGGGCGCCACCGGACAGCGGGACGGAGGGAGGGGAGCCCACAGGGGATGTGGATGCCCACCACCCACCCGGCAGCCCCGCCCCCTGCCACCTTCCCTGGTGTGACCCAGGGACAGGGTGACATATGTCGAAAGCAGGGAGCGTGGCGACCTCCTTGGCACATGGGCCGGTGCCGCCCCCGCCCACCCCACCTCGCAGGGAGGGCAGGCCCGAGGCTCCACGGGAGGCGGCTCCATGGCACGGGGGCGGGGGTGGGGTGACGAACCCAACCCCCTGCAGCTCGGGGCGCCTCGGCCCCACCCCTGGGCAGCGTTGGGGTCCCGCCCAAGGGCCGGAGGGGTCTGGACCCTTGTGCCGCAAAGAGGAGGAAGCTGGGCGCCCGGGGCTCGCTACCCCAGGCCCGTCTGGCGCAGACGTGTCGCGGGTCGCCGTGCACACCTAGGCTTTCACCTTACGAATGTGTTCACCCCCCACGGTATTTGGACACACTTGGCGGTTGGTTTTGTCTTTGTGTCCTGGCAACGGGAAGGAGAGCGCTGGGGCCGCCTCCAGGCCTGACAGGCGTGGCCCGACTCGCAGGGACATGGACACAGCAGACACAGCGCTCAGCTGGGACAGTCAGGGGGCACCCCGGAGCCTGGACCGGGCCCAGCGGGCGGGGTGGGGAACCCGGCTCCCCCTGCGGTGGTTCTGAGGTCTCCAACCTGGAAGGCCGGGTCCTCGCGGGGCGGGGCGGGGGCTGCGGTCACTGGGCGAGTCACCCTGAGGCCACCTGCGTGTGCTAAGCGCTTGGACACTCCTGAGTGCCCCGGGTGGGTCCTTCCCATCTCCCCCTTGTCTCCGCTTCTTCCTTTGTGATGACAATTAACAGATTGGGGAAACAGGTTTATTTTCCAAGCCACAACAGCGGAAAGTCTGGCTGTAACCGCACACCACGCAATAAACCCTTCGGGGCCAACCCTCGCCCGCTTTAGTGTTGGGGTAACAACCCCCCGAGCGTCTGTCTGATGCGAAGCGATTCCGATGTGGAACCGAGTGGCTTTCTGCTCTTGCTTCGGTCCTTTGAGAGGTTCAGATGCAGAAGGAGGCCAGGGAGGAGGAAAGCAGGATGGAGGGACCTTGGGACGGGGCGGGGCGGGGGGGGGGTCCTGAGCTTGGAGCCCCAGGCACCCCGGGGGAGGGGTTCTGCTCCTCAGATGCTTTCCCAGGTGCTCCTGGGGCATTTCCTCCCCTGTACGATGGCGAAGCAGACTCTTGCATTTCTACAAAGGGGCCCAGTTAGTGCTGGAAATGCGACCTCACGGGGCGTCTCCCCCCACAGCGTGGATCGGGGTGTGCTCCGGTCACGGGGGGCGCAGCCGGGAAGCCGCCGGAGGAAGGAGCGAGGACTGTGCCTGAGGTTGGGACGTGGTCCCCAGGAAGGGCGTCCCGTCCGTGCCCACCACCTCTGCGACCCCTGCGTCCCCGGGCCCCGGGCCACCTGCAGACGGGAGGGCGCTCCGGAGGCGGGCGCCCCTGCTTGGGCCGCGGGGTCTCCCCGGAAGCAGCCTGCTTTTCCCTCGGGCAGTTTCATTTAACGGGAAAAGAGAACTGACCCCCTTCTAACCTAATCTTTATCTAAAGGACACACTTTTCCCCCTAAAATACGCTATTGACCCAGGGCGTCCGACGCTCACACAGCTTGTCACTGTGTCAGACCCAGTTCGAGGGGCTGCCCACGTTGGGTTCAGGTGACCTGGCTAAGGACATCTGGTTTGTAGACCACTTGCCACGGAAGTCTCAGCACCTGTTGTTTTAAGTTTCTTTTCGCTGCAAAACAAAGGCTCAAAACAGCCCGTGTTTGCCTCAGTTCTGGTGGCTCAGCTGCGCCTCTGCCTGGGCTCAGCTGCGCCTCTGCCTGGGCTCCTGCAGGGGACGTGCAGCAGGTGCTCATGCAGTGCACCTGGGCACAAAGGGGGACCCCAGCTGCGTGTGGGGGTGCAGGACCCGGGGCCCCGTGCCTTCCCAGGCCCGCCTGGGTGTACGTGGCCGCCTCGGCTCGCAGCTGTGTGGGGTGGATACAGACCGTCCGTGCTCCGGATCCCCTGCTCAAGGGCCGGCATGGGGTCCAGCGTGCCAGGTGGCGGCCGAGGGCACAAGCAGGGTCACAGCGTCCCCCACTCACAGGTTTGGGGGCTGCGGGCAGCTCCAGAATCGTGTCTTTTGTGCGAGCCTGCTCAGCACCAAGCGTCTTGTACTAACGTCTACCAGTTCTGTTAGAGCCCTACAGGCCGCTGCGTGGGCTAAAGGGTCCTAGCGTTACGAGCTCCCTGCTAGCTAGCGGCATCCGAGTGGGCGCTCGCTGCAGCTCTGCTAGCTGTGTGATCTCCTTTAAAACATATACTAAAAAATAAATTTAAAATAATAAAACAAAATGCAAACCGCCCGGAACAGGGACACAGTACCTCCGCGTTCTCACCGCGCGTCCCTCACGGAGGCTCTGTGGACATGTGTCTGCCTGTTCCCTGGGGTTGTAGGGTTGTAGCCCTTTCTCGGAGGATTCGATAAATGGCCTTTCTGTTTCTCCGGGGGGGGCGGGGTTATGCTCTTCATAAGGACTTTTTAAATTTCTCTATTTTGGGGCAGCCCCGGTGGCGCAGCGGTTTGGCGCCGCCTGCAGCCTGGGGTGTGATCCTGGAGACCCTGGATCAAGTCCCACATCGGGCTCCCTGCATGGAGCCTGCTTCTCCCTCTGCCTGTGTCTCTGCCTCTCTCTCTCTGTGTCTATGAATAAATAAATAAAATGTTTTAAAAAATAAATAAATTCCTCTACTTTGGATTGACTTTATTTGAACTTAGAGATACAACCAGAGGAGCCACGTGTTACGCTTGTGATGACTGATTTTATGTGTCAGCTTGTCTGGGCCGCTGCACCCCCCTGTTCGGTCCAACGCCAGTCTAGATAGCCCCGATGTCGTGCTGAAGGTACGGTTTTGATGCGATTGACGTGTACACGGACCCTGATTGAAGCAGATCAAGTTCCATCACGTGGTGGGCCGCGTCCAATCAGTTGAAGGCCTTAAGAGAAAAGCCTGAGGTTCCCACCCCCCCCCCGCCAAGAGGAGGGATTTCTGCCTTTGGGGGGGCCTTCGGGCTCCAGATGCAATGTCAGCCTCTCCTTGGGTCTCCACGTGCCGCCTGCCCTGCAGACGAGACCTGCCAGCCCCGTGACGGGCCCTCAGTGCGGTCACGTGCTCCTACCCCTCAGGATGGCGCATACCCCATGATGTGTCTGCCGACCTCTGAGGGAAGATGCGGAGCAAATGGGGGCTGGAAATTCGCCCCGGGTCTCGGGGTTGTCAGAGGAGGCACCGCCCTGCCCTCCCTCCTTCCCTCCCTGCCCTACAGGGTGTGCCCAGCCTGGGCCACACCCTCGCTCTCATGTTCTGCAGGGTCTGGCCCAGTCCCTCCCCAGGGAGGGAGACACCCGTCCCCTCCCGCCCCCTCCCATCCCCTCCCATCCCCTCCTGTCCCCTCCCATCCCCAGCAGCTGGTGGGGGGGTTGTCCCTGTGCCAGTCCTGCTTCTCTTGCCCGCCATGTGGGGGTAGGAGGTGGCTTCCCCGGACGGTAGCATTGGGGGTGTCCCGGTTGGGTGGCCCGGCAAGTCCTTCCTGACACTGCAGTCCAGGGCCTCGCAGCCCCTCCTGAGCCTGGCCCTGACCTTGGCCCGACTGTGGCCGGACCTGGGCCCGTGGAACTTGGCTTTAGGGAACAGTCTGGCTCCACCTGCTGTCCCCCCACCGGCCCCCGCCGTCCACCCTTGGTTTCATTCAACCAGGTTCCCTGCCCGGGAGGACACGGCTTGGTCTGAGGACGGCAGGCGGTACGAGTCCCCCTCCCGGGGCCCCGGCTGGGAGCAGAGGCCTTCCCCCCGCCCCCGCGGCTGGCGGTGGGTGCAGCAGCAGAGCCCGGCCAGGAGTCCCCCGCGCCCACACGGGAGGGGCCCACGGTCTCCCGCAGGCAGGTGTGTCTTCCGCACCCGCCCCCCCCACCCCGCCACCCCGTGGTGCTCGGTTAGGACGACTGCAGGGTTTAGTCAAGCAATTTTTTTTCCTTTATTTTTGTTAAATAAGATTCCAGAAAGTATAGTGCAAACACTCGGTAGAAAAGTCGCAATTAAGAAATGTACATTCACGTTAACATTTCAGTCCGTTCACTGGTTCGTTAATAAAAATAGGACCAATTATTGGGTGACTTGTCTCGGTCGGACAATCTTGGAAAAGACTGGAAGGAACAGTGTGGGGTTGACATAAAAATAGACCCGTATTGATTATACAAATCTATTGAGAGAAGCCACCCGGTGACAGTGAGCTGCCATCATCTGACCCCGTCACCCGGGTCCGTTCTCGAGCGCTGGCGGGGAGCGTGTCCCCCCACACACCTGCCCCGCATCCCCGAGGGCTCGGCCACACCCAGCCCAACACGGACGGACGGCGCAGGGGCCCACACGCCCTTTCTTGGCGATCACCAAACTCCGGGGGGGTGGGGGGGTGCTGGGGTTTACCTTCAGCGAGAATGGAAGCTACTCGAGGTGGTGGCGACTGTTACGTCATCTTCCTTGTGCAACGCGGCCAGCGGTCGTGCCGTCGTGTGGCCAGCGGGCGGGGGCCCCAGGCTGCGCTGTGTCGCGGGGACGCTCTGCGGCCAGCCGGCAGATGGCCCGAGGCGGGCCTGTCCCTCCGTGCATGTGCATGCTGCGTGTTTACGTTCACGGTGGGCTTCACACACACGGGGTTTCACGGCATGCAATTCTGAGTGCGTGTGGTGTGCAAGCCTGTGGTTTGCACAGGGTGAAGGCAAGACCGCCCCCCCCCGGGATTGACACTCGGGAGTGTGGGCTCCTCGGTGTGTGCGAGAGGCGGCGGTGGGCTCCCTCGGGATTCCCGCCACTAGGGACGCTCCCCTGAGACGTGGGCTTCGTGCCCAGGGCCCGGGGGCTGCTGGTGGAGGCAGGAAACGAGTTCTGGCTGCTGGTGGGCCCATGGCCCGCGCCGTGAGGAGCGAGAGCCCACGGACACGGCGCTGCGAGTGGCTGCTCCGCAGATTGTCTGCACAGCACATGCGGCGGCGAGCCCCGGAGGCCCCCCAGATCTCTCGGGGGGCTGGTCCCGGACGACCCCTCTGTTTAGACCTCAGCTCTCAGCAAACGAGGCGAGCTTCAGAGGTCCGAGCGGAAGGAGCAGAAGGAGCCAGTTTCCTACCAGCCTCCTCGATCCCCATCTTGCCTTCCCCACGTTCTCTGGAAAACCTGCCCTTGGCTGTCCCCCGACCCTCAGGAGAGGACACCGGCCACCCACCCGGAGCCCGGGGCCTGAGGCACCGGATGGCTGCACCGCCAAGCGAGACAGAGCAGAGACGCCCAGCTGCACCCACAGCCTCCCGGGGCCCACGTGCCTCGGGCCCGGGACTTGGGGGCCCCTGGGCTCCAGGTGTGCAGGGAAGCGTGTGTGGTCTGGGGGCTCCTGGGGGCCCTCGTCGCCCTAGGTGATGCCAGAAGGCCCAGGCAACTGTCCTCCCTGCTGAAGGAGGCTCTGTGCCTTCCCAGGACAGACTGAGGCTGGAAAGTGGGACATGGTGGGGCTCCTGGGGCTGGCCTCCAGGGTCCTGGGGGGACCCACGGCTGGGGACGGTGTTCTGAAGGAGGCCGAGCCCGGGGCACACCCAGGGGTGGGCCGGGTGGCAAACCTCTCAGAACCAGCCTGCCAGGGGCCCCCCACTGCGGCGGGCCCCCGGGTGCAGACCTTCACAACCAACGCAGGGTCGGCAAAGAGCCGCTGAGCACGGTGGAAACCGAGGCTTGGGACAGACAGGCCTGCCACTGTCCCTGCCCCGGGCATGGGTCCCGGCCCCGGCGCTGTGCTGTGGGGCTCGCTCAAGTCATGGCCTCTCTGGGCCCGAGGCCTCAGGACACCGCAGGGGCCGTGGGTGGTGACGGGTGCGCAGGGTGCGGGCGCTCTGAGGCTGCCGCGTACATGGGTCTCAGTCACAGGGACCACGCGGGAATTCCAGAGGAGCCGCGTTTTCACTGCACATGCGATGACCACTGGCCTTTCCTGCAGCTTTTGTGCGAACCTGCAGAACCCAGCGTGGGGCAGGGGCCACGCACAGATCTCATAAAGGACTAACGGGCTGTTTCTAACCCACCCCCCGCCGGTGGTGGTGACAGGTGGCTGCCCCCGCGGTCAGCACTGACGGCCAACGTGTGCTTCCGGACAACTGAGAATGTCACCCGAGAGGGCCCCCGTCCGTGGACGTCTGCACGGCAGAGGGACAGTGGACATGGCCTGGGGCGGGGGGCTCAGCGTGGACCAGGAGCAGCCGCGGGCAGGCCCTGGCTCCCTCTAGCCCCGCCTCGGGAATCCCCGCGCCCGCACCCCCGGACTCCCTGCCCGGCCTCCACGGGCACCAGAGGCCCAGGCAAAACCAAACTAAAAGCCGCCGCACAAAGGGGAGGTGACGCGCAGCGCCTGACACCCGGCGCCTCTGCGACAAACTGCACACGGGCTGTGGGGGAAACATCCGGACAAGAGCCTTCGCTCCTCGCCGGGGCCGCTGCTGGGCCCCTGGCCACGTCCTGCCCTGGGCTCTCGGGCCGCCCCGCCCAATGCCCACCCAGGGCAGTCTGCTCCCTGCACGCTCCCTCCATCTCGGGACACACAACTGCTTTTCACTTTGGTTACGCTAGACCGTGTGCATGCGTGCGCACATGCACCCTCGCATGTGCACACACACGCATCCACACGCCAGATGCATACACGTGCACACCCGCCCACGTGCACAGACACGTGCACACCCACACCATCCACACACACACACAGGTGCACACAACACAAACTCGCACACACGTCCACACAGACCATGCGCACACACATGCACACCCACACGCATCTACACGCACACAGGTGTGCACGCACACCCGCACACGTCCACACAGACCATGTGCACACACATGCACACCCACACGCATCTACATGCACACAGGTGCGCACGCACACCCGCACACGCCCACACAGACCATGCATACACACATGCATCCATACATGCACACAGGTGCACACGCGACACAAGCGTGCATGCACACCTGCAGTCCACACAGACATGTGCACACACATGCACACCCACATGCATCCACATACACACACAGAGGTGCACATGCAACACAAGCGCGCACATACCCCCGCACACATCCACACACGTGCACACCCCCTGCATGCGTGCACACCTGCACACAAACGCACGTACACGCATGCACATATACACGCGTGTGCACACACACAGCTGCAAGTACAGCATGGCTCCAGCAGAGCAGTTAGTTTATCTCTGTGAGCAGAGCTGGCGGGGAACAGGTGGATCATAACTTTGAAGGAAATCACGAAACGCAGGTGTACGAGTCGTTACCACGAGGCTGTTAGTGAGGTCCAGTCCCAGAATGTGGCCTCTGCTATCAGGTTGGTGTCAATGAACCGGCCGTGGCGGTGACCCACGTGCCCCGGCACCACAAGATCGGCATCCAGCGTGTGCACACACGGGCGGGCTTCCGGAGCTGGGGCGTCCCTGGGAGTCCCTGAGGGCAGGGGGGCCTGGGGCTGGGCATGCAGGGAGGAGCTAGGGGCCACGGCCGGTTTGACGGCACCCTGCCCCGCGCTGCAGGCCACACCAGGCCGCCCCACCCACTCGGGCACCCTGGCACCCCTACGTTCTCACAGTCGTGGCTGCGAGGCCCCCACCGTCTTCGGCACAGGGCCTGCCTGTGGCTCCTCCCCACCCACCATCATCATTCTCACAGAATCAGGGACTCCCCTGCCCCCCAAGGGCCTGCCGGTCAGCAGCAGCCCCCCACCTCCTAGGTCCATCCTAGCAGAATCCCCGGCGGGGGCTTATGCACGAGGCTGAGCCACACTGAGCCTTCCTGACCGTCCGCCCCTCGCCCTCTGGGACGGGGGGCCTCAGGCTGCCTGATTTCAACCCCCCAGCCTAAGACTCAGGAAGGCAAATGCAAACCCCAAGATACTGTGAAAAGAAAGGTCACATTTCCACGTGCCGGCCAGTCCCCCAGAGGGTGCTGGGCGCAGACTCCCCGCGTGAACCTGCAGCTGGGGAGGCGGGGAGGCAGGATGTCCGAGCCCGGGGACGCGGCCGCCCGCTCCAGCTTCCGGCCGGCCACCGTTTGCCCTCATTGATTTCACCAAACCAAACATTTTGAAATCCACTGCCTCTAAGAAGATTGATTTTTTTTTTTTTTGCTTTGTTAGTTTCGTCATGTTTTTAATCGAAGCCACTATAAAATTGGGTCAGGTCAGTTTCCGGGGTGACCTTCTGCAGCGCTGACCGGGGTGACCTCTAGCAGCGCTCAGAGGGCTGTTTGGTGCACAGCGGCGGCGCGCCCCTTCCCGACCCCTGGCGCCAGCAGGTGCACGTTCAGGAGGCAGCTCCCTCTCAGGCCCTGCCACACCGGGAGGGGCCGGCGGGACCCTGACTCAGGGAACCACAGGGACACACGCTGGAATGCACACAGGTCTGGGACAAATGCACAAGGCCGCTGGGACCCTTCCTCCTCGAGCCGCAGGACAGAGTGGGGGTTTCCTACCACTTCCAAGGTGCTGATGGGACGGGAGCACCGCAAGCCTATTGGGGGCAGCAGCATGTGGTGCCTCCGGCTGGGTCCTGTCCAGGCGCAGAGCCTGCACGCCAGGCAGGTTACCAGGGAGGACGGGCGTCCTGGTCCCGAGGCACAACGCACCCCGCGGACACGTGGACATGGGGTTCAGAGGGTCACAGAGGTGCACAGAGCTATGCCTTCCTTGCCTCTCCCCTTCCTCGCCCCGAGGGTGACCCGAAGCACACCCCACGGAGGGAGGTGCCTGCGCGGGGTCTACAGGAGGGGCCGGGGCCCCCCGCAGCATGGCTGACCTCAGGCAAACCCGCGCACATGGCTTGTGTTGGAATTAACGCATCTGCTTTGGACCAGGCTTGTCTCCACAGTTCAGTTAGTTATTGCTTCTAGTGACAGAAGGTGTCTGGAAGCCCTGGTGGCTCTGGAGTCTGCAAACCCGCAGGCTCCAGGCGCCTGGCCCGTGGGGGCTCACCCTGCAGGACGCAGACCCCATGCAGCCTGGCAGGCCCCTGGAAGCGTCTGGAAGGTCGGGGCCGCCTCCTACTCTACTGAGGTTGGGCATAAGCAGCACACTAGGGTGGCCGAGGGACACGCAGGCCCCCCCCAAAGTGCCGGGGCCTCCGCACACTGGGCTGTGGGCCCCTAGGAGCGTCACACATCTGGGTGAAGCGTGTCATTTGCACGGGGGTCGGGCTGTTCTCAGTTTTGGTGGGAGTGAACAGGTGCCACTTGAAACAGTGCACTATTTACAGAGTGTCTTAAATCATTTAGACAGAACCCTACTCGACAGGCTAACGTCTGTCCGCAAACGCTGTACAAGATCAAAAATAAATAAGGCAATATCATACAGTCTCATCACAAAGAAAGAGGAAGACGTCGTGCACCCGACCCCGAGGGACACTGTGGCAGCTCCCGCGCCCTCGGGGTCAGCAGGGCCTGGACTGCTGATGACACAGGTGGAGGCTGGGGCCTCGCCACCATGGGAGGCTCCGGAGCTCATGCTTCCATGGACCCCGGGTCCGGGCCCGGCGGGCAGGGCTGGGGGGCCGCTGAGAGTCTCACAGGCGTCCACGTGCTCCCGGCATCTGTGGCGTGTGTCTGCGGAGCCACCAGACCTCCCGTGGCTCATGGCCAGGTCCCCGCACCTCTCAACAGCAACCTCATGCTCGGGCCGTCCTGACCGCCCTGCCTCTGCGTCCACTTTGAGGGGGCAGGTGGCCCCAGACGGCGCAGGACCCTGCGACCAGCTGGAGACCCATTGCCTTCATTCCACGTATAAAGTCATCCTTGCCACGTGACAGCACGTCCACGGGATTGGGGCCATGGTGCCATCCACCGCCCCCCTGCGCTGCCCCAGCTGGGGGCTCGGCCACCACTAGCCGGCGGGCGCCGGGTCTCTGGGCCAGGTCCTCAGCCCTGCAGCCCGTGGGCCACCTGCTCACAGGACTCCTGAGATGACTCGGTTTCCTCTGGAGGACTCACGCCAGGTCACTAAAGGCTGCGGGGGGCGTTGGCTGGGCCACGGAGTCCTTCCCAGTGTGGTCACGGCCGTCGCTGGCCCAGCGCAGAGCCGTCTAACCCACCCGCTTCCGTCCTGAGTCCCACACCGCTGGCCTGTCCATGCACCCCCGGCGGCCGGCCGAGCTGCTGCCCTGCAGAGGCCCCTGCCTGGCCACACAGCCCCCGGGGAGGATGACACGCCTCCCGGGCCCACGCGGGAGCAGCCCAGGGCCGTCCTGGGGGCTCAACCAGAGCGAGCCCAGCCCTCCCCGAGGGCCACGCTGCCGTCCTCCCTGGGTCGGGGTCTACGGCCTGTCCTTCCCCGTCCTTCCCCACGCCGGCCACCGCCCCGGGACCCTAGCAGCACATCCCTGGGTCTGCACCTGTCGCACAGGAGGCCCCCGGAGCTCCCAGAGTCACCTGCGGCGCGCCCCCTGCAGACGGAGCCCCAGACTCACTCTGGAATCTTCCGCCCCGGGGAAGCCCTCTCTCGGGCATGAGGTTTGCTTGCATCAATCCATGCGGGCGTGTGCTGTTGTGAGAAGAGCAGGGGCCCGAGAGGCCGGGCGGGATGAGGATGGTGGCACCACCTGCTGTTCCTCCCCCAGTGAGGGGGGCCAGGGTCTGCGGGGCCGATGCCATCGGGGGTCGAGGGCAACGCAGAACGGCGGGCAGAGCAGGATGCTGGTCGTGACACGGAGGCGCGGCTCGGGGCCCCAAGAATTCCAGAAGACCTGCCTCTGGCTCTCAGCAAACACGGGTCCCGAAGGAGGCCGCGCCCCCGTCTGTGCAGCGGCGCTTCTCTGTTCCCCCCGAGCCGCTCGTCGCAGAGCCAGCCCCCCGCCCCCGGCTGCCGCGGCCCACATGCAGGCCTTGCTCCTGCTCTCCCGGCCGCGTCTCCACGGCTCCACGGAACCGAAGCCAGCAGCTGCGAAGGATGTTCTCGGGGTCTCAACGCCGGACGCCGAGCCGACCCCACGGAAGACAGGACCGAGCCGGCACAGTCCCCTGAAAGCCTCAGCATCCAGGCGGGCTGGGCTCCCCCTCGCCCGTCACTGCCCGGCTGCTTCGGGTCACGCCCGGGCGGCACCCCTTCTGCGGCCCAGCGTGGCCCCGGGCCCTGCTCCGTGGGCCGGGCTGGTCCCTGCTGGAGCACCTCAGCCCCAGCAGCCGGCATGGGTTCCGCTAAGCCTCCTTCCCCGCTGCTCTGGGGGGCAGGTGCTGGCCGTGGGGGCACGGGGGGAGCCCCGAGCCCTGCAGAGCCCCCAGCCCGGCTTGGACCGGGAGGCCGGCCATGGGGGCCACCGGGGGCGGGCCCGTGGCCAGTCTGGCCTGGAGGCCGGCTCGACCGTAAGCGCACATCTTCCGCTCTGCGCCCAAGGACCTGGCCTGGGAGCCATTCCCATCAGTCCGGCCTTCCAGGAAGTATGTAAGCATCTCGCCCTTGCCTTTCACGCTGACCTTCCCGCGGCACACGAAGCGGTATGTGCCCCTTCGCAGCAGCCGGTGAACCTCCTCCGTCACCTGCAGCAGAGGAAAGCAAGCGAGCGTCCCCCGGGGTCAGCAGGGGGCGACCCCAGGGGCAGGGCCACACAGCAGGTCCCTCCTGCACCCCCCTGCGGCCTGTCCCCAACATCAAAGAGTGCCAGGGGACCCCAGGGCTGAGCCTGGGAAAGCAGCGCTCTCCAGGGACGGGGGCTGGGGCGCCGCGTGCACGGCCAGGCTGGACGGGGCACGGAGAATGTGGCATCAGGCCAGGTGTGGGCCCCGTGGCGCCCCAGGGCCCAGCCAGAGCCCCAGACAGGGAGGAGCAGGACAGGCGAAGCTTTAGCGCTAACATCGGAGCCTCCCGCTCGCTCTCCCTTCTTGCAGGAAAGAGCTAAACGTCTAGCTTGGGCCCAGCAGAGCAGGGACGCGTAAGCGCAGCAACGATGGGGGTGCTCCTTAACACGGGGAGGGCTGTGCGTGGGGGCGCAGAAGGGGTGGTCTCAGGGCCAGGCGGCAGGCAGGCCGGGGGCCCCGACGGAGGGACCAGCAGCTTCCCCAACTGACAGGTGTCTGGCGCGCTCCCACCGACACTAACACCAGGGCCGAGGCAGGGGCAAGGCTCCCCGTCTGCACAGAGCTCCCCTGACGCGCTCCTCTGCGGACAACGGGGCTTTCGCGGGACAGCGGAGTGCTTTGTCCCTCGGGGTCCAGACACAGACACGCGGGACACGGCGGCGTGGGGCGTGGGAGGGACTCCGCCCAGCACGCAGGGTGGCTTCCAGGGGGTCACGGGGCTTGTGGGACCCCGTGAAGCAGGCCCCTGGGTCAGTGTGGGCACACGGGGCCGTGGTCGCCCAAAGCGCCCTGTGGATCTCCCCACGCTCTTCCCTCCACGCAGGGACTCGCATGCAGGGGCGTGGAAGGCCGGTCCCTGCGGTGTGGCAGGAGGAAGGGAAGACCAGAGGGGGACATGGGGTGGGCACGTGGCTGGAAGCCCAGCACCTGGGGGCAGGCCAAGGCCGTGCAGGGGCCACACCTCGGGGAACGGCCTCGGGAGCCACAGAGGACAGCCCGGTCCTGAGCAGGGGAGGGGCTCGCTGGAATCATAAGTCGGAAACTTGTAACTTCCACGTGGGCGTGGTCGGTGGCCGGCTGGAGGGTGAACGGGGCTTCGCCAAGGTCCCCGGACACGGAGGCAGGGCCCGGACTGGACACGCAGACCCAGGAGAGCTGGGGGCCCTCACCCGGGGTTCACGCAGGTCTCGGATGACCTTGCCAGGCCTCAGGGCAGAGGAGCCCAGTGCTCACAGAGCACCCTGCATCAACCATCCCAGCCCCGTGGGTCCCCAGAGCCCGGCCGCGGCCACACAGGGGGGGTGGACAGGCCCCTTCTTCTCCCAAGGCCCCCAGGCCTGCTGTGTGCGCCCCTACAGAGCCAGGTTCACAGAGCTGGGAGGTCCTGAGGGCTGCCCACACCTGTGCAGGCTGGGGGGACAGCTCCAGTCCTGGAGCCTGGGGGGCTGGGGGGGTGCTGCAGGGCTCAAGGGCTGCCCACACCTGTGCACCCAGGGAGGGGCAGCCCCAGTCCTGGAGCTGGGGGGCGGGGGGTGCTACAGGGCTCAAGGGCTGCCCACACCTGTGCACGGGGGCAGCCCTGGTCCTGGAGCCTGGGGGGCGGGGGGGCCCCATACAGGGCGAGAGGGCTGCCCAGAGGCTCCCAGCCCAGCAGCGCTGGAAACCCAAGGAAGCCGGTCCGTGTAAGGTGGGCAGGGTCCGGGATGCCGGGCGGCTCCCTGCCGTGACAGGACCCCAGTGCCCGCCGCACCCGGCCTCTGCACAGGGCCCACCCCGCGGCCACGGGCACAGCAAGGTGTGCTCAGGCGGACGCCAGCCTAGCCTGCGAGGTGTCCCTGCCGCGTAGCAGGTGGCGGGGAAGGGAGCCCGGGCTGGCCCTGCCCCCGCCCGCAGGCCGGCACCGTGGGCACTGCCAGGAGCTCACCTGGATTCTGCCCTGAACGCCGGTGCTGTCCATCCGACTGGCCACATTGACCGTGTTTCCCCAGATGTCGTACTGTGGCCTTCGGGCCCCGATCACCCCGGCCACCACAGGGCCCACGTTGATGCCTGGAAGACAGCCGCGAAGCACCGTCAGCAGTCGCCCCTCCCGGGGTCGTGGATTCCCAGGGTCCCCCAAGCACAGAGCCCCTCCCGGAGCGGGGACCCACCACGCTGGGAAGAGGCCTCTGCTCCCACACGGAGCCCCGGGCTCCCGGCACCGTCCTGACCCGCACGCACGGTCCCGTTTCCTGGAACAGTGGCCCCGCGTGGAGGCTGCTCTGGGAGGCCTGTAGGACGGCAGCATGCGGCCCGCAGGCCCCTTCTAGAAGGGACGGTGGCTCCCAACGGTTTCCCAGGCTGCGAACCCGCAGGCGCTCAGCGTGTGCAGCCCAGAACTGTTCAGTCTTTCGGGATGCTCCCACGTGGGGTGCAGAAGCCCCTTCTCTTTACGAGACCTGCCTTGCAGCGGGGCTCCCCGGCCCTGCTGACGCCACGCAGTGTCCCCGTTCTGTACCTGCGCAGACTTTTCTGGGCTAGCCCGGGGATGCTAGTGCTCTCAGTCACTGGCATCGTCAGCGGCCCAGACTCTGCGGGGGGGGGGGGGGGGGGCGCTGGGGCTGAGCTGGGACCAGACAGGAGCCCGAGGGGCCACTCCCCCCGCGGCTGCTGGGGCGCGGACCCCACAGGGCCTGCCTGCTGGATGGAAGGGCCTGTGCTCACAGCCGGACGGATCCCACCGCGGGGCGAGCAGCACCTGTGTCTCCCGACACGTGGAGCTCCGGCCCGAGGACAGGCCGGAGTGCGGCACCCGGGGGATGGGCACCAGGACTCAGCTGTGCTCGCAGCCCCAGAGCACCCCTCACTCCGGCCGACCCCCACTCTGGCCGACCTCACACTCAGTTCTTAGGTTTTTTTCTGAATTTAGAACCACCACAAGCAACCACTTGGGAGCACCCTCCTCCGGCCACACGTGGACTCCGGTGCTTCAAAGGCACCCCTTTGGGTCCCAAGGCCTAGGTGCCAGCTTTCAGAGGCAGCGGTCCCTGCGTCTCCAGGCCTCCCCCGCCCCCCAAGGCCTGAGCCTCCTTCCTGGGACCCAGACGTTGGTGGCAGGGGCGGGGGGCAGGGGGTTTGGTGGGGGCGCGTGGAAGCCACTGGCCCGGGGGGGTGGGAGCCCGCAGACACCTACCGACGCGGAGCACGAAGTCGTTGTAAGACTGGTAGTTGATTTCGTCCAGGACGTCGAACATCTCAATGGCGAAGTCCGCCAGCGTGCTCAGGTGGGAGGAGATGCACTTCTTTGCCTGCACACGAGCGGACGGAGGTTACCACGGGGCGTGTGCAAGGGCAAGTCTGGGGGCCGGGGACACTCGGCAGGTGCCCCGCCATGCCCCCGGGGCGATCAGGGACCTGACCCCGCATGCACAACAGCGCCCACCACCCGCGGGCTGGGGGCCCGCCTGGCGTCAGCCCCTGGACGCACTGGACCCCGCTGTGGGCAGAGGCGAGGGGCGGGGGCAGCCACGGTGAGCGACACCAGGCGCCACGGCCGGCCTGTCGGGGTCCAGTCTCCCCGCACACGGAGCCCGAGGCTCTCGCGGCTTTGTGCTGTTAGCACGGCCTCTCGCGTGTAAAACGACGACGACCGTCCACTTTTCCCTTTTGGCAGGAGCCCCGCAGGCTGCCCTCCCTCCCGCGGGCCCCTCCTGACCGCCTCCTGCATCAGGAGCTTCGGTAACCGTCCAAGCGCCCCAGTGACCCACGGGGTAGGTCCGCAGGGTACGCGAGGCCTCGCTGCGCGTGTGTACATCCCGTGCGTTCCCAGAGGCAGGATTCCCTGCACCCACAACCGTAGTTTAGCACAAAGCAGCTCCACTGCCCGCCCCGGTGCCCAAGCCCGCGTGTTTGTCCCCCGCCCCCGGCACCCCCGGCCCCTGGGCCTTCCGCTGTGTCTACAACTGTACCTCTTCCAGAATGTCCCATAAATGGGATCCTAGAGTATCAGCCTTTTCGGGTGGGCTTCTCGCCTCAGTGGCTCGCACCCCAGGCCGCTCCACAGCTTTTCCGAGCTCCCTCCTTGTTAGCGCCGAGTAACGTCCCCTTTCTGGATGGGCCACAGTGGGTCGATCATCCGCTCACCCAGCGAAGGGCATCCTGGTTGCTGGCGAGCTCCGGCGATCACGCATAGAGCTGCTGTGAACATCCACATCAGGTGCTCACGCGGGCACGGGGGTCGCCTCCTGGGGTAAAGGCCAAGGCGCGTGGCCGCAGGATCGCACGGTAAGAGGATGTTTAGCTCCGGGAGAACGGCCAGCCTGTCCTCTGGGTGCCCCCTCGGCATCCCCGCAGCAGTGAGTGCTCCTGCCCCTCCGCGTCCTCGCCAGCCCGGGGCGTCCTCGGGGCTCTGGGTCTGGGCCCTTCCGGTCCTTCATCTGCATTTCCCCGATGACACGTGACACAAAGCATCTCTGTATGCTTCACTTGTCCCGTGCACCTTCTTCAGCTCTTTTGCCCACTTTTTAATCGGGTGGTTTGTTTTCTTACTTGTTGCATTTTAAGATTCTCTGGACATTTCACTCTTATTTTTTTTAAGTCGGCTCCACACCCAACGTGAAGCCCCATGCAGGGCTTGAACTCACCACCCTCAGATCAAACCCTGAGTGGAGATTAAGAGTCAGACACTTCGCCAGCTGAGCCACCCAGACACCCCAGGAGTTCTTTCTGTATTTTAGGTCCAAGTCCTTTACAGAATTTTAAATTCTTAATTACATCCAACATAACCATGTTTTCTTCCACGGATCATGCCTTTGGGGTTGTACCTAAAAACTCATCAAGGTCACCTACATTACCTCGTAGGTTATCTTCTAGATGTATGATGCGTCTGCTCTGATGTGGAGGTCTGAGACCCATTTTGAGTTGATCTCACACATCTTGCATTAGCATCTATCTAGACATGGGGAGACGTGCAGGTGTCCCAGGACTGTTCCCTGAAGGCTGCCGTTGCTCCACTCGCTCTTCCGTCAGGGATCCGTTGCCTCTACTGGTGGAGGGTCCCCGTCTGGGCTCTCTACTCGGTTCCACGGATCCAGTCGCCTCGTCTTCCCCTACACCACACCGTTGATCACGGCACCTTTCCATGCGACCCTGAGGTCAGCGGGATCGGTCCTCCGACCCCCTTCTCTTTCTGCTGTACTACGTTACCCTACTCCGGGTCTTCCATCTCCGTGTGATGTCAGACTACGGGGGTTTGTAGATGTTCTTTATCCAGTTGACAAGGTTTCCGTTTGCAGAGTTTGCTCACTTGAATTCAAAAAATTATTTTTTTTTAAATCAAGAATGAGCGTTGGATTGGTCAATGGTTGTTCTGCATCAACCGACATGATCACATGATCTCTCTTCTCTAACCTGTTGATCTAGTAGATTTCAGTAACTTTTTTAAATGTTATACCAGCCTTGGCGCCTTGAATAAATCCACCCTGTGTGTGGTCGATTGTTCTTTTCATACAATGTTGGATTCAACCGGCTAATGATTGCTGAGGACTTACACGTCTCTACTCGTGAGAAATACTGGCCTGTGATCCTCCTTCCTTGTCGTTCCTTTATCTGGTTTTCATGTTACCGTGATACTGGACTCACAGAATGAGTTAGAAACTCCTACTTTCCGGAAGAGATTTTGGAGAACCGCTATAGTTTCTTCCCTAAATGTTCAGTGAAACATTCCTGTTCTTCCTCCAAACATGCTGTTTTGGAAGATTACTAGTTATTGATGCAATTTCTTGAATAGATATGGGCCTGTTAAGATTTTTTACTTCCCCCTTGTCAGAGTTTTGGTAGGTTGTGATTTTCGGGGCATTGGTCCATTTGATCTAAATCATCACACTTGTGGGCACAGAATTATTCCTTTTTTTTTTTTTGACAGAATTATTCCTAACATACCTTTTCATCCTTTTATTGCCCACTGGTTCAGTACAACTGGCCCGACTTTCATTTCTAATATTAGTAACTTTTTTTTTCTCATTTAGCGTAACTAGAGATTATCAACTTTATGGGTTTTTCAAACAGCCAGCTTTTAGTTTCATTGATTTCCTTTTTTAAAAAGATTGTATTTATTTATTTATTTATTTATTTATTTATTTATTATTTATTTATAGCATGAGTGGGAGGAGGGGCAGGGGCAGGGGCAGAGGCAGAGGGAGGATTTCAAGCAGACTCCACACTGAGCACAGAGCCTGATGCAGGGCTCGATCTCACTACCCTGAGATCATGCTCCCAGCTGAAATCGGGACTCAGACTCTTCACTGACTGAGCCACGCAGGTGCCCCATCATTGCTTTTCTTTAATACTTGCTTTCAATTTCATTAATTTGTGCTCCCCCCACCCCATGCTTATCAGAGGCTTATACTGTTCTTTCTGTAGTTTCCTAAAGTGGAAGCTTACATGGTTGATTTTGGATCGTTCCTCTTTTCTAATGTATGACTTCAACGACATAAATTTCCCCCTAAGAGCTGCTTTTGCTGCATCCCACAGACCTTGATAAACTGCATGTTCATTTAGTTCAAAACATTTTCAAAACTTCTAATATTTCTTCTTTGATTCATGTCATTTAGACAAGTGTTGCCTGATTTCCAAATATTCTGGGATTTTCCAATTCTCTTCCTATCAACAGATGTCTAGTTAAATTCCATTCTGTTCTGAGAACATACTTTACAAGATTTCAACTGTTTTAAAGTTGTTGAGGTATGTCTCGGAGCCCAGAATGTGCTCTATCTTGGTAAAAGCTCCACATGAGCTTGAGAAGAACGTGGGTTCTGCTGTTGTTGGATGAAGCTGTCTGCAGATGCCAATTCTATCTAGGTGCTTGATGATGCTGTTCACACTCCAACCACCTTTGCAGATGCACAGCCCATGGGATCTGCCAACTACTAAGAAGCGTGCTGCAGTCTCTAACTGTAAGAGTGGGTTCATCTAGTCCCCCTCATGGTTCCATCTGTGTTTTACTTTGTGTATTTTGACGCACTGTTGTTAGGTGCATGCATGTTGAAGACTGTTACATCCTCCTGGAGAACTGACTCCTTTATCATTCTGTAGTCTCCCTCCCTTTATGTGTCTGATAATTTTCCTTGACCTGAAGTTTGCTGCATCTGAAATTAAAATTGCTACTTGAATTTTGTTTTATTAGCGCTAGAACGGCATCTCCTTCTACATCCTCCATTTTTAAGGTATCTGTGTCTTTACATTTAAAAGGTATTTCTTGTGGCAGATACAGTTGGGTCTTGTGTTTTTGCCCACTCTGTCTCTTTTAATTGGCATATTTACATTCGCATCTAAAGTAATCATTGATATAGTCGGATTAGTACCTCTTGTATTTGTGACTGTTTTCCATTCATTGCATTTCTTTTTACATCTTCCTTTCTTTCCCTGCCTCTTTTTTAAGGGGCAACCTGAGGACTTTATTCACAGTTCTGCACTGGGGGAGGGGAACACTCCATGGTGCTGAGCTGGCAGGACTGGGGTGCAGCTGGTGGGGAGGGGGCAGGGCTGGTGAGGAGGGGATCAGTGGGGCAGGCAGGGCAGGGCCAGGGGAGGTCCCCAGGACAGGCCTCGTGCTGACTTTCCCTGGGAGACTGTCTGGAGAAAGCTGGCCCCTGAATGGACAGCCCACAGGCCACTGCCCTGACCCAGTGCTGTGCTGACTGGGGCTCAGAGCAGAATCTGCCCAGAATCTCAAAGAAGCTTGGGACAGAGCTGAGACCCAGTTCCTGAGCAGCAAAGCCCTGGACAGCACTCACCTTGGTCCCGGTCGTGGGTGCCAGCCCCACCGCAGCCATGTAGGTGCTCCCGATGGTCTTGATCTTCTCCAGGTCCTTGTAAAAGTCTTTGTCCATGAGCTTTGTTTAAAACACAAAAGTGTTAAATGTGATGTGACATCTGAGAGAAGCCACTGCAGGAGCAACCCCAGCACAGAAGAGTCTGTTCTGGGAAGCAGAGGGTCTCTTCAGTCGTGGGCACCAGACAAGGTCGAGGCCGATGTGAGGGGCGCCAGCAAGGGCGTGGGAAAGAGGTAGGGGACGGAGGCCAGCACCCACCACCAGAACTCAGTGCCTGCGGGCCCTTCTCCATGGCGAGGGTCAGTTTGGACCCCCAAGGGGACCGAATGAATGTGCTTCCTCCCAGCTCTGTGTGCGGGGAATGCGCCACATTCCAGGGCACCATTCAGGAGTGGTCCTCAGGGGACGGCCGGCACCCTCACCTCGTCAAAGTCAGCGATGATCTCATTCAGGAGGCGCAGACACTCCACGCCCATGTTGTTGCCATCCAGCTCGATGTAGAAGTCGTCAAAGTTGGGGATGGAGGCGAACATGACGCCCACCTGCGAGTAGGACTGGTAGTACAGGTCCTGGAGGCAAAGGTCAGGTCAGAGGCGTGCCAGGCAGCACGGTGGGCAGGTGAGGGGGCGGCAGGGAAGGACCGGGGCCTGCCGAGCTACCCCGCGAGCCGGAGGAACAGGACGCCCTGGAAGCTATGTACGGTCAGAGACGGCCAGCCTGAGCCTTGGCTCTGCACCTTTAGGATCTAAACCGCTGGCCGAGCCTCTTTATTTTGGAGTCAGCATTAGTGGGTCCCGCTCTGTGGGTGGTTGCAGAGCTCCACTCAGTAGGCCGCCGCGGTTAGGAAGCTCTGACCCCCCCCCCGGCTGGCCCGAGCATGGGTCCCCGGAAGCCCATTCTCCCCCATGCGGGGTGACAGGCGCTCTGCTCTCTCCTGGGACAAGGGCTTCCTTGCCCCTGGAGCCTCCTGAGGTCTGGCCCCCACCTGCTGCCCGGGGAGCTCACTCAGCCTCAGTGTGGCCCGGGCTCAGCAGCAGCCATGCTTTGCGATCTTAAGCAGAGAAGTGGGGGGCACGTCCCTCTGGGTGGGAGCTCCAGCCACAGGCCTGTGACCCCCGTCCGTCCTGGGGGCAGCTGCTCGGTGGGGCGGGAGCCGGGAGCAGGTGCTCACCATGTTCCGGGGGTTGGACATGAGGAAGTGCTGAGCGACGTGGGCCGGCAGGAGGTTGAAGAGAATCCTCTTGTTGTCCAGCTTCACCCTCTCCATGTCATCCCTCTCTTCCTCTGCCTGGGGGACAGACCCTCCGTCACCCACCGGCTTCTTCCCCTTGAATGGCCGCCTCTCCCAGACCAGGCTGAGCACGTCCCGCAGCCCCTTCCAGCCTGGCCCTGCATGGGCATCACCTGGTCTCTGCAGAACCAGCAGTCCAGCCAGGCTCCCACCTTGAGCTTTGATGGGGCTCCTCAGCCCTTCCCTCCCGGGTGGCATCTGACGCCCTGGACTGCCTTCCCCAGGCCTGCTGGGTCAGCTCAACCAGACCTCTGGCCCCTGACGTCTCCCCTTCGTATTTCTCTCTGCTGGCCCTGACCTGCTCCTCGGCGATGAACCCCACCTGCCTATGCTGCACCTGTCCCCTGGCTCTAAATGACATCCGCCTCACCACTGTTAGCGAGGGCCATGAATCACCTTTCCTACAGCACCCAGGTCTTTCCAATCATCCAAACTAAACTCCAAGGGTGCTGATCCCTGGTCTACAAGGCGCCTCTTCACCCCCCAGAGGGTGGGTGCCTCTTCTCCAGGCAGAGCGGCTACATCATTGTCACAGGGATCCAGAGGAGCCACAAATTTCTGGGTAAGTCCCCACCCTGATCAGCTGTAACCTCCACAGGACAGATAATGGGGGGCTCCACTCCATTTCTAAAGTACACTCCCCACCACCTTCTGGGACCCAGACACCTGTAGCAGCTCTGAGGCACGAGCCTGCTCCCAGGTCATGCTGCCCCCCAGGCAGCCCCTGATGTGCCCTAGAACATTCATGGGCACTGCCACTTGTGTCAGTCACTCAGGATGCCCACAGCCAGGCAGGCAGCTCCATTTCCTCTAGAATCTCCCCACTTCCAGCAGGATTCACATCCTGGGCACTGAGACAGGGAGACCTGTGGGGACCTGGGGTTGGGAACAGATGCAGCGCCACTGGAGCTCGGCTGGGCATAGGCTCATGGGAGCAGGGGGCGAAGGCCAATGGGGCCCCCTGGCTATGCTGCTGGGGAGGTGAAGGTCCTCTGAACCTCAGGGCCTTGCACAGAGTAATGAAACCATCATCCACAGCTCCGCTCCTGAGCTGAAGCAGCCAGAGGGCCATTGGTCATTCACTCTAGCTCCCAAACCTGGCCCCCAGCCTGACCTGAGAGGGGCCATTTGAGGAACATTTCAAGGGCTGCATCAGCTCTGTGGACACTGGCCTTTAGGGGTGCTAACAGTGGCAGAGCGATGCCTCGTCGGGAGCCTGCAGCCTGGTGATCAAAGCTGGGGCTTGGAGGCCCCACTCCGCACTTCCTGTCTTGCATCATGGCCAGGTGACATGCCCCATCTTCCTCATCATAAAGTGGATGGAAGGTCCTCAATTTTAGGGCCCTGCTCTTACTTATCAAGGCTTTGGAGCGTGTTTGCTACCTGCTAAGCCTGGAACCATCCGCTCCTATTAATTCAGTACAACATCTACCAGTTATAGTGAGAAGCAGTGACTCCCAGAGGCAGAGCTGCAGAAGCCCGGCCTGAGGAGGAAGATGAATGGACCATAGGGGAGGGCGCAGCCAGGATGAGGGGCCCAGTCAGCAGCCCTAGGCCTCCTCTGGGGGCTGTGCTGGGAAACCACCATGGGTGGTCCACTGGCCCATTAGTTATCAAGGAGCCTGGCGATGGGATGGGCTTCATCCTCCTCCTCGCAGCATGTAGTCAGGCAGCAGGGGGCACAGGAGAAGGAGCCCAGAAGCTACCAGACCTGGTGGAGATGGGCTAGGCTGTCCTCTGTGGAAGGGAGGCTGCAGCCATGGGAGAAATGGAGGCGTCAGAAGGAAGCCAGGAACCCCTCCTAGGAGCATGCAATTCATTACCTGTCAACGGGTGTGCAATGACTGACACAAAAGAAAGTTTTTTACGGGATAAGATAAAGACGAAGTAGATATTTTTAAGATGGCAGTTTTATTTGCTAATGGCACTAACCATTTTGCTCTCCCCAAAATACTGTCAGTGTTGAAGAAAGCAACGTAAGTGAATGCACTTCAACTTTGTAAAATAAAAGAATCTTGGTTTATCATTTTGTGATCAAAAACTTTAGTTCAAAATTCATTTTCTTTCCACTGACTTAGAATTCACTGACATCTATAGCAAATCAGGGTAGCAAAAACCGTTGTCTGTTTTTCAATCCATCCACAGATGCAAAGGTCTATGTTACATGACGGATAAATGTCCATCTTCTTACAAGTTAAGCAGCAGACGGACGCCTGGGTGGCTCAGTGGTTGAGCATCTGTCTTTGGCTCAGGGCATGATCCCGGAGTCCTGGGATCGAGTCTCACATCGGGCTCCCTGCAGGGGGGCTGCTTCTCTCTCTGCCTCTCTCTGTGTGTCTCTCATGAATAAATAAATAAATAAAATCTTAGAAAAAAAACAAGCTAAGTAGAAGAAGTTGTAATATATTTAACAAATCAGAGGAACACCCAGTGAAATTCTCTTTTTTGTAAGATTTTCCTAACCAGCCAGGAAACTCTAAGTGTTGGTGAGAAGGAGCTGGTGTAGCTGACACACACTATTCCTGCCAGCACATGAGAGATAAAACCAACACCCATTCTCAAGCTGTTCCCCCTGCAGCAGAGCTTCTTTCAAAAGACATTTCCCTTCTCATACATCAAAATCCGACCCTGGACATTAAGGGACAGAATGTGGGAGCTGACATCTCAGAAAGTACTTCCCAGGGTACACTTACAGTTACGTGGAACCCGAAGAGGGGCTCGCAGGCTGGGGCCACTGTCTCTCCATCAGTCGAACAGAACAAAACAGCACAACCTGATGGGTCCCAGATCTGCTGGCACAGTGACCAGTGGGCTAGATGTGCTGTGACTATCACCATGACTCCCATAAAATGCTGCAAAGATTTCTAATTTAACCAACCAGACCAGCACACCCCTCCTAGTGCCTGGAATGAAGGACATGCTCACTCAAAATGAACAGCCGGTCATGCTCTTTCTGGAAAGTGACATCCCTGCATCCTCCTGGAAGTGACATCTGGCTGGAGGCAGATGGTCACTGCCAGCTCATTCCTCAAATAGTAGGAGAGGCATTTCTTAATTTCCAGAGCACTCACTATGAACAGAGCTGCTGATGCTGCACTAGCATCCTCCGGAGAAAAGAACCAACAGAATATATGCAGACACAGGAAGAGATTACCAGGACGTGGCTCACAAGATCACGGAGCTGAGCAGTTCCACCTTCTGCTGTCTGCAAGCCGGATGCCCAGGAAAACAAGTGGTGGTTCCTGTCCAAGCCCAAAGGCCTGAGGACCAGGAGAAACAAGGGCAGAAGACCAATGTCCCAGCTCAACCGTGCAGGAGGAGGTGCTGGAATCCAGCTCTGCCTTTTTGTTCTATTCAGGCCTCAACTTGAACTTATCTAGGTCCCAAAAAAGGGATCAAAATGATATTTATGGCATAAAGAAATACTTAGCACCCAGAAACTAAAATTCACAATTCATAACATCTAACTAAAAATTAGCAGACAGGGAAGCAGAAAACTATAGCTCATAACTAAGAGTTGACAACTATCAGTTGACATCGACCTATAGGCGTACAGTCGGTGGTCTGAGTTAAACAATTTGTTCAAAAAACTGGAGGAAGGGTGCCTGGGTGGCTCAGTGGTTGGCTTTCTCCCTTTGGCTCAGGTTGTGATCCCAGGGTCCTGGGATCAAGTCCCCCATCAGATTCCCTGCAGGGAGCCTACCTCTCCCTCTGCCTGTCTCTCTTGTGAATAAATAAAATCTTAAAAAAAAAAAGCTGGAGGAAACATGGTAAGTAGATACAGAGGAGATGTGAAAGAGACCCAAATCTACATTCTAAAAATGAAAACTACAAAATCTGAGATGGGAAATGCACAGACGGGATTAGCAAAAGTAATATTAGGTGCTGCGGCAGAAATGAGGATAAACGTGAAAAGCACCAAATGTGGAAGGCACTGAGAAGAGGGAGGAACAGAGTGTGCCCAGAGCATGAGAGAGGTGTGGGACACTGTCCAAATGCCTAATGCACACACAGGCAAGGCCCTTGAAGGACAGAGACAGAAAAACATCAGAAGAAATAAGGGATGAAATTTTTCCAAATTTACTGAAATCTATAAACGCACAGATCCAAGATGCTCCACAAACCTCAAGCAAAAAATGACATCAGGGTACATCACAATCAAGCCACTTAAAACCAGGAATAAAGAGAAAATCTTCCAAAGCCACCAGATACAAGGACACATTTACTCACAGAAAGATGGTGGTTGATGAATCGCTGGAAGCAATACCAGACAAGAGACAAGAGAATATCTTTAGAATGTGAAAGGGAAAAGGATCGTCAACCTACAGACCTATAGCAGACTTATCTTTCAATCATGAAGGCAAAATAAAGATGTTTCCAGACACATGAGAGTTGGAAGAATGAATTGCCAACAGACCTGCAAGAAATGTTAAAAGTGATCCGTCAGGAAGAAGGCAGGTACCAGATGGAAACCTAGATCTTCACCAAAGAATGACAAGCACCAGAATTCACAACTCTGTGGATACATAAAAATACCACTTCTTCTCATAAAATATCCTTAAAATACAATTAAATAAATTTATGGTGGAAAATATATTTTGGAGATTATTATATATTTCCAAATAAGATCTATGACGTCAGTACCAAAAACCTAGGATGGGAGAAAGATGTGTGCTGTTGTAGGTAGAATAACATCCACCAAAGAGAGACAATAATAAGTATTCACTGAAATAATACCACAGGGGATGGGGGGGTGCTAAGATGGTGGAACAGGAGGAGGGCCCCATGCTTGCCTCGTCCCTCAAACACAGCTAGATATGTATCAACTCATGCTGAACACCCAAGAAGTCAATCTAGGACTGACAACAAACTGCACAAGAGGGAGAGAAAAGGCCACATCATGGATGGTAGAAGGTGGGGAGACGTGGTTTGGGGAGAAACAGATTGTGGGCACTGCAGTGGGGAAAGAACCCTGGTCACAGAGTCAGGCAACAGACAGACGGGGGTGGGGGGTGGGCACACAGGCCTATGCACAGGAACAATTCCCCAAAGCCAATGATGGGGAAAACAAGAGAGGCTGATTTTCACAAGATTTTACAACTGGCGGGATTCAAAGACTGGAGTTCTAGAGGTCCACAGTGTGGCCCGTATGGAGCCCCGTGGGCACTGCAGTGAGCACCCCTATGGAGAAGGAAGGTGCAGAGCCCGGGAGTGGAGGGCACAATTGGAGAATCCCCTAGGACACACTGGGAAAGACAGTTCCCCCTTCTTGGAGCACATCTGGGAGAAGTGTCACTGCTTCTCTAGGGACAAAAGACTTGCAAGCATCAGTCCTCTCCCCAACCCGTCAGCATAAACTAACTTCAGTAAGCAGCACAGCACCAGCACTGGCAGCCTAAACCAAGCCCTGCCCCCTGTGCTGCAGGCGCTGCTTTTCCTGGGCGAGTGAGCCTGAGAAGCAGAACAGTGGGTCCCTCCCCAAGAAAACCAGCACAAACCCCCTGCACACACCACATCTAAAGACCACAGAATGCCGCAAAGCTTCAGCTCTAGTGCAAACAGGATCTAGCCTCTTTTAACAAGCAGACCAGAGCACACCTAGTTAAAACTTGCCACATGCTGGACAAGGTCCAAACACTGCCCACTGCAGGCAAGGAGACACTCCGCAGACAACTGGCATGAAGGATGCAGCCGCCAGAACACCGCAGCACAGTGCACACAGCACACACCAGGACACTTCCGGAATCCCAGGCCCTGGACATTGTATGACCTCTTCTTCATAAAGCCACTACTCTCAGGAGCAGGAAACATACCAGGCTTTCCTAACACATAGAAAACAGAGACTGAGACAAAATGCCAAAACGGAGGAATTCATCCCAAATGAAACAAGGAAAGGTCACAGCCAGGGATCTAATCAAAGCAGATGTAAGTACTGATCCAGAATTTAAAGCAACAATCATAAGGATATTAGCTAGGCTTGAGAAAAGCGTAGAGGACACCAGAGAGTCTCTTACTGCAGAGATCAAAGACCTAAAACCTAGCCATGCCAAAATAAAAAATTATAGCCGAAAACTTCCCTAATTTAGGGAAGGAAACAGACACGCAAATCCAGGAGAAACAGAGAACTTCCATCAAAATCAGCAAAAGCAGGCCAAAACCAAGACACACTGTAGACAGAGACAAAACACAGAGACAAAGAAAAAATCTTAAGAGCAGCAAGAGAAAAGAAGTCCCTAATCTATAAGGGAAGACAAATCAGATTAGCAGCAGATCTCTCCCCAGAAACTTAGCGGACCAGAAGAGAGCGGCATGATATACTCGATGTGCTGAAAGGGAAAAATCTACAGCCAAAAGGATACTCTATCCAGCAAAGCTGTCATTAAGAATAGGAGAGCCAAAAAAAAAAAAAAAAGAAAGAAAAAGAAAAGAAAAAAAAATAGGAGAGACAGAGTTTCCCAGACAAACAGAAACTAAAGTAGTTTGTGACCACTAAACCCGCTGGGCAAGAAATATTAAAGGGGACTCTCAGTGGGAACGACCAAAAGTGACAAAGACTAAAAAGGAACAGAGTAAAGTCTCTGTAAACAAGACTTGACAGGTAATATACTGGCACTAAACTTATATCTATCAATAATTATTCTGAATGCAAGTGGACTAAATGTTCCAACCAAAATACACAGGGTATCAGAAGGGATTTTAAAAAGACCCATTGATATGTTGCCTATAAGAGCCTTATTTTGGACCTAAAGACACCTGCAGATTGAAAGCAAGAGGATGGAGAACCATTGGACATCAAAAGAAAGCTGGTGTAGCCATCCTTACATCAGACAAACTAGATTTTATTTTTTTTTAAGATTTTATTTATTTATTCATGAGAGACAGACAGAGAGAGAGAGAGAGAATGAGAGAGGCAGAGACACAGGCAGAGAGAGAAGCAGGCCCCACGCAGGAAGCCTGATGTGACTTGACCCTGGGTCTCCGATCACGCCCTGGGCCAAAGGCAGGCGCTAAACCACTGAGCCACCCAGGCTGCCCAGACAAACTAGATTTTAAACCAAAGACTGTAACCGGAGATGAAGAAGGACACCATATCATAATAAAGGGGTCTATCCATCAAGAAGATCTACAATTGTAAGTAGTCATGATCCCAAGTTGGGGGCACTTAGATATATAAATCAATTAATAACAAACATGGAGGAACTCATTGATAATAATACAAAAATAGTAGGGGCCTTCAACACCCCATTCACAGCAATGGACAGATTATCTCAGCAGAAAATCAACAAGGAAACAATGGCTTTGACTGACACACTGGATCAGACGGACTTCACAAATTCATTCAGAACATTCCATCCTACAGCAGCAGAATACACATTCTTTTCGAGTGCCCATGGAACATTCTCCGGAATAGATCACGTCACAAATCAGGCCTCAATGAGTACAAAAAGACTGAGATCATACCATGAATATTTTCTGACCACAACATTATGAAACTTGAAGTCAACCACAAGAAAAATTTGGAAAGAACACAAATATATGGAGGTTGAAGAACATCCTACTAAAGAACGAACAGGTTAACCAGGAAATAAAAGATAAAATAAAAAATACATGGAAACAAATGAAATGAAAACACAACAGTCCAAACCTTTGGGATGCAGCAAAGGCAGTTGTAAGAGCGAAGTATGTGGCAATGCAGGCCTTCCTCAAGAATCAAGAAATTTTTCAAATACACAATCTAACTTTACACATAAAGGAACTAGAAAAGGAACAGCAAATAAAAACCTAATGCCTCAAAAAAACAAAACAAAACAAAAAGCTAATGCCTCCAGAAGAGGGGAAATAATAAAGATTAGAACAGAAATAAATGATTCAGAAACAAAACCAGTAGAACAGATCAATGAAACCAGAAGCTGATTCTTTGAAAGAACTAATAAAAGTGATGAACCCTATGGCAGACTTATCAAAAAGAAAAAAGGGCTCAAAGAAATAAAATCACAAATCAGGGAGGAGAAATAACCACCGACATCACAGAAAAGCAATTAAAAGAGAATATTATGAAAATTATATGCCAATAAATTGGGCAATCTGGAAGAAATGGATAAATTCCTATAAACATATAAACTATCAAAAGTGAAACAGGAAGAAATAGAAAACTTGAACAGACCCATAACCAGCAAAGGATTGAATCAGTCATCAAATATCTTCCAAAAAACAAGTCTAGGGCCAAATGGCTTCTCAGGGGAATTATACCAGACATTTAAAGAAGAGTTGATACCTATTCTCAAGTTGTTCCAAAACATAGAAATGGAAGGAAAATCTCCAAACTCCTTCCACAAGGTTCACATTACCTTGATCCCAAAACCAAGGACTCTAGTAAAAAAGAGATCTATGGGCCAAAATCCCTGATGAACATGGATGTAAAAACAAGATACTGGCAAATCCAATCAATAGTATATTAAAAGAATCATTCACCACAATTGAGCGGGATTTATTCCTGGCTTGCAATTGCAAGAGTGGCTCAATATTTGCAAATCCATCAGTGTGATACAGCCCATTAATAAGGAAAGGATAAGAGCCATATGATCCTCTCAACAGACACAGAAAAAGCATTTGACAAAATACAGCATCCTTTCCTGAAAAAAACCCTCAACAAAATAGAGACAGAGGGAACACACCTCAACGTCATAAAAGCCATATACAAAAAAACCCCACAGTTAATATCATCCTCAATGAGGAGGAGAGCTTCTCCTCTACAGGCAGGAACAAGACAGGGATGTCCACTCCCACCACTGATATTCAACATAGTCCTGGAAGTCCTGGCCTCAGCAATCAGACAACAAAAAGAAACAAAACCGGTAAGGAAGAAGTCAAATTTTCACTATTTACAGAAGGCATGATACTTTATGTAGAAAACCCAAAAGAGTCCACCAAAAAACTGCTAGAACTGATACACAAATTCAGGAAAGCACAGGATACAATGTCAATGTACAGAAATCTGTTGTATTTTTGTACACCAGTAATGCAGCAGAAAGAGAAATCAAGGAATTGATTCCACTTACGATTGTGCCAAAAAACATATGATACCCAGCAATAAACCTAACCAGAGAGGCAAAAGATCTATACTCTTAAAGCTATAGAACACTCATGAAAGAAATTGAAGCGAACACAAAAGAATGGAAAAAATTCCATGCTCATGGATTTGAAGAACACATATGGTTAAAATATCTATACTACCCAAAGCAATCCACACAAGTAATGTAATTCGTATCAAAATACCACCAGCACTTTTCACAGAGCCAGAAAAAACAATCCCCAAATTTGTATGGAATCACAAAAAAACCCAAATAGCTAGAGCAATCTTGAAAAAGAAAGCAAAGTGGGAGGCATCACAATTCTGGACTTCAAGCTGTATTACAAAGCTGTGATCAAGACACTATGGTACTGGCACAAAAATAAACACATAGATCAGCGGAACAGAATAGAGAGCCCAGAAATGGATACTCAACTCTATGGTCAACTGATCCTTAACAAAGCAAGAGACAATATCCGATGGATAAAAGACTGTCTCTTCAACAAATGGTGTAAGGAAAACTGGACAGCCCCATGCAGAAGAATGAAACCAGACCACTTTCTTACATTCTACAGGCCAAAATTAATTTAGTCAAAATAAATTTGAAACCATAAAAATCCCAGAGGAGACACAGAGTAACCTCCCTGATATTGGCCATAGTAATTTCTTCCTAGACGTGTCTCCAGAGGAAAGGGAAACAAAGCTAAAAGTGAACAATTGGGACCTCATCAAGATAAAAATCTTCTGCACAGTGAAGGAAACAATGAAACTAAAGGCAGCCTACAGAATGGGACAAGATGTTTACAAATGACATACTTGATAAAGGGTTAGTATCCAAAACCTATAGAGAACTTATCCAACTCAACACCCAAAAAACAAATAGTCCAGCTAGGAAATAGGCAGAAGACACGAATAGACATTTTTCCAAATAAGCCATACAGATGGCCAACAGACACATGGAAAGATATTCAACATCACTCATCATCAAGGAAATACAAATCAGGGATCCCTGGGTGGCACAGCGGTTTGGCACCTGCTTTTGGCCCAGGGCGCAATCCTGGAGACCCGGGATCGAATCCCACATTGGGCTCCCAGTGCATGGAGCCTGCTGCTCCCTCTGCCTATGTCTCTGCCTCTCTCTCTTTCTCTCTCTGTGACTATCATAAATAAATAAAAATTTAAAAAAATTTAAAAAAAGGAAATACAAATCAAACCATGATGAGACATCATCTCACACCTGTCAGAATGGCCAAACTTTACAACACAAGAAGCAACAAGTGTTGGTGAAGATGTAGAGAAAGGGAAACCCTCTTTCATTGCTGGTGGGAATGAAAAGTGGTACAGCCACTCTGGAAAACAGTATGGAGTTTCCTCAAAGAGTTAAAATAGAACTACCCTAAGATCCAGTAATTGCACTACTATGTATTTACCCAAAAGATACAAAAATACTAATTCGAAGGGGTACATGCCCCCTGATGTTTATAGTAGCATTATCAACAATAGCCAAACTATCAAGAGAGCCTAAAAGTTTATCAACGTTCATGGATAAAGATGTGTTCTCACCCCAGTGAGAATGGTGAAAATTTACAAGAAAGGAAACAACACATGTTGGAGAAGATGTAGAGAAAGGGGGACCCTCTTGCACTGTTGGTAGGAACGTGAACTGGTGCAGCCACTCTGGAAAACTGTGTGGAGGCTCCTTAAGAAGTTAAAAATAGAGCTACCCTACAGCCCAGCAAGTGCACTGATGGGGATTTACCCCAAAGATACAGATGCAGTGAAACGGTGGGACACCTGCACCCCAATGTTTATAGCAGCAATGTCCACAATAGCCACACTGTGGAAGAAGCCGAGATGTCCTTCAACAGATGAATGGATAAAGATGCGGTCTATGTATACAATGGAATATTACTCTGCCATCAGAAAGGACAAAAACCCACCATTTGCTTCCATGTGGATGGAACTGGAAGGTATTATGCTGAGTGAAAAAGTCAATTGGAGAAGGACAATAATCATATGGTTTCACTCATATGTGGAATATAAGGAATAGTGAAAGGGATTATAAGGGAAAGGAGGGGCACTGAGCGGGAAAAATTAGAGAGGGAGACAAACCATGAGAGACTCCTAACTCTGGGAAAGAAACAAAGGGTTGCAGAAGGGGAGGTGGGTGGCGGGATGGGGTAACTGGGTGACTGAGGAGGGCACTTGATTGGACGACCACTGGATGTTACACTATATGGTGGAAAATTGAATTTTAATAAAAACAAATGTAAAAACAAAAACAAAAAAAGATGTAGTCTATATATATATATGATGGAATACTACTTGGCCATCAAAAAGAATGAAATCTTGCCACTTGCAACATCCTGGTTGGAGCTAGAGCGTATTATGCTAAGTGAAATAAGTCAGTCAGAGAAAGACAAACACCATATAATTTCACTTATGTATGGAATTTAAGAAATGAAACAGATGAACACATGCAGAGAAAAGAGAGAGAGGCAAACCAGGAAACAGATTCTTAACTACAGAGAATACGCTGAGGGTTGCTGAGGGGAGGGGAGAGTGGGAGTGGGTATTAAGGAGGGCACCTGTGATGAGCACTGAGCAGTATGTGAAAGTGATGGATCACTAAATTCTACCCTTGAAACTAATAATAGCTATATGTTAACCATCGAATTTATATAAAAGCTTGAAACCTAAAAGGAATAATAATACAACAAAGAATGCAGCTAATAAAAAGAGGAAGGGAAAACGAGGAGGGAGAGCAAGAGAGACAAATTATTACTGTTAATAGAGTAATCAATGGAATAATAAATACTGTTTTATATTTTAATAGAATAACAAAAATATTTAATCCAAAGCAGGCAGAAAAAGAGGGAAAATGCCACAAAGAACAGATGGGCAGACGTGACAAATAGGAGACAGCAAGATAAAAGTTTCAAATCCAATGCATCAATAATCATATTAATTATAAATGGTCTGAACAGCTCAATTTAAAAAGCAGAGATTTATAAGTTGGATAAGAAGGCAAGGTCCAATCATATGTTGGTCCAACTGTTTTTTGCTTATGAGAAACCCACCTTAAGTAAAAATGTATAGATAAGTTAAAAGTAAAATGATAGAAAAATTTATAAAGGGAGCTGGATTACCTATACAATATCATGTAAAGTATACTGCAGAGCCAAGCACATTACCTGGGAAAAGCAGCTCTTTCCATAGTGATAAAGGGGACAAAGGTTCCAACTTACCAAGAGGACAGCCTCATCCTAAACATTTATTATGAACCTAATAATGAATTGCCAAAATACATGAAGGAAAAATTGGTAGAACCGCACAAAATTCTGTCCACAGGTACAACAGGAGATTTCAATATCATTCTCTCAAAAATTGGTAGAATATCTGGGCATAAAGTCCATTAGGGCATAGAAGACCTATGAGCATCCTCGGCCAGGGTGGCCTCATTGGCATTCATGAAACACACCGTCGAAAAAATAAAAAATAAAAAAATAAAAATAAAAATAAATTTTAAAAAACCACACCATCCAACAGCCACAAAATGAAACATGGATGATAGAGTTCGCAAAAATGAGTTCAGGAGCTTAACCGAGCCAGCCACGTGCCCCTCTTTCTCAAGAAATCTAAAAGAATTCAAGGCATAATCTCTGACCACAGTATAACTAAGGAGAAGTCAGTAACAGAAAGATCCCTGAGCAATCTTCAACAAAAGAATGTATGTCTTCATAACTCTTTGCTGAGGAAGAAGAAAGAAGAAAGAAGAAAGAAGAAAGAAGAAAGAAGAAAGAAGAAGAAGAAGAAGAAGAAGAAGAAGAAGAAGAAGAAGAAGAAGAAGAAGAAGAAGAAGAATAACAACAACAACAACAGCAGCAACAACAACAAAAAAGATCTTTGAGCCAAAGGAAAATGAAATGACATTTAATGTCAAAATTTGTGAATTAAGCAGCACTTGGAGGAAAATGTATAATAAAACCCCTGAGTTAGAGAAAGTACAAATCATCTTGAGAAACTAGAGAATATGAGTAAATTAACCCCAAAGTTACCAGAAGAAAATAAAGATCAGAGTAGAACAGTGAAATTGGAAACTCAAAATAACAGAGAAAGATCAGTAAGACCAAAAGCTATTTCTTGAGATCAATAAAATGTATCAACTTCTAGTCACATTGATCAAAAAAAAAAAAAAAGAGTCTACACAATCCTACATCAGGAGAGAGGGGATGTCACCACAAATCTGACAAATGGTAAAGTGGGTAAGAAGGGAATAGTAAAAACAAGTTTGTGATAATCGAATGAACAACGTTCAGGGAATGACATAAATTCCCAAAGCTACCTCAAAAAAGAAAAAAAAAAGGAAAGTCTTATGGCCCTTTATCTTTAGAGAAGTTCATTTTAGTTCAAACCTTCCTACTCTAAAGACAGACATACAAATCCAAGTCGAAGGCTTCACTTCCCAAAACGTCTGAGGAAGAAATGGTACCAATTCTACAAACTCTTCCAGAAACCCGCAAAGGAAGGAACAGGTCCCCCCTGGTGAGGCCTGCTTCGCTCTGACCTCAAAGCCTTGTCTGGCCTAGAAAATGGGAGAACGACCTATATGTTGGCAAACTGAACACCAATAGGAAATAGATTTACAAAAATAAATAAATAAATAAATATAATTAGTTAATTAATTAATTAAAGAAAAGACAATGAGAGAACCACATTATTCATGAGCCCCGACGCAAATCCCCTCACCACGTTTTGGCAAAGCGAATCCAACAACGCACAGAACCGTTCCCGCGTGACAGCAGGCCCCCGCCGGGCCACCTTCCCCCCGAGTGCCGCCAACACGGCGCCACCACCGATGGGAATCACCCTCCCGAGAGGCATTCCCCGTGCAGGAACAAGCTGCCCTACTATCACCCACACTGAGGTCGGCACCCGACGGCCTGCGGAACCCACAGGAAACACGGCTCAGGCACACAGGCATTGCGGTGGCCACAGACGAGGAGGAGGCTCAAGCATGCAGGCTCCTGGGACCACCCGGGGTCCGTAAATAATTAGCCCCCAGGCCTGGCCTGACCGTTCCACAACGGCATGAGACACTGTGATGTCTGCGTGACAGGCTTATGGACCCACAGAGCAAACAGCCAAAGTCAAGAAATGTCCTTGTTTTGCTGGGTTTACAGGAAGGTGAGGTGGCCTTTCCCATTACACCTCCTTGGGAAAATATGTCAGTGTGTCGCACGTAGGCACCCCTTCCCAGTGACACGTGGAGGGTCTCTCTGCCACTGAGCTCCCCGGAAAACTCACCTAGAGGTGGGGGCCCGGGGTATTGCCAGTGGGGAACCCCAGGGCAGGCCCAATCACTGGGCTTACACCATCTAAAGGGACACCGAGAAGAGCGCCTGCCAACCCAGGCGGGGCACCGCAGCCTCTGACTGTGCCGCTGGCCGCACGGCAGGTGCCTGGTGAACAAGCCGGAAGCCAGATGCGCACACCCCAGGCCAACCCGGCTCTCCAGCGCACCCTGACTGCTCTCCTCAAGCTGAGTAGCTAATCACAACTAAAGACCTGAAACCAGATGGGCCAGCTGACCGTGGGGTGGGCACCTCTTAGGGACCAGCCAGCCCGGTCCCCCTGGACAGCCATCCGCAGCCAGACAAGAGTCCCTTGAGTCCCCTGGCACAGCCCACGAGAGACGCTGTGCTCCGTCACCTGGTGAGGCTGTGGCAAACAGCAGCAGTCGGGTCTCCCTTCTGGGAGCCCTCGTATGCGGCCATCTGTCTGGCATCGGCTCCGACCTGAGACCTCTGGGCTTGGCCATGGTGGAGCATCAGCAGGCCAGGGGAGAACGTGGCTGGGCCCCTCCTGGCACGGTACAGAGGGCCAGCCGGGTCCCTTGGCTGAAAGCTGTGAGTCTTGTCTGGTGGCCTGCCTCGGGGCGCCTGCAGTGGCCCTAGACCCGCCCATCTCAGGTGAGCCGATGGTCCTACCCCTGACCCACCCAATCCAGGCTGTGGTCGGGCCCTCACATGGGATGACGGTGGCAGCTCAAGTCGCTTGTGGGACAGAGCCAGCATCGGGTGCGTTCCCCGGTCTGCAGGGAGACTCCAGCCAACACTGTACACCCGCCCCCCAGGGCGTCCCAGCCCCTTGGACAGGGGTCCAGAGGGCTCAGCATTCCAGGGCCTCTGCCCACCCAGAACCCAGAATCCAGTTGCACGGTGAAGACGGCACCGGGCAGCGAGCCCCTCAGATAAGGGGTCTCCCCAGGACTCGGGGGCGTGGGCTGCCCAGAGTAGACACGGGATGGGCAATGAGCAGTGAGCAGAAGCACATCCACGGGGATGGGGCAGCAGGCGTAGGGAGTGACCGCTGCTGGGGACAGGGCTCTCTGGGAACGTGAAGATGCTCTAACACTGACCATTGCGACGGCGGCCCAAGTCGGTAAATACACTGGAAACCACCGAACTTCATACTTTACAGGAATGGGGCGTGAAGAGCGTGGTTTTAACCTCAGTGCGGTTACGCAGAAAAGAGTAATTAGGCTACGTTGTTCCCCGGCATACGGACGTGTGTGCAGACCCCCTATGTACTCGGGTACGCACACGCGCATGCACACAGGGCTTCCCTCCTCTGTCTACCCGGAGGAATGGAATCACCCTTCATGGTCCCGAACACGCATCCAGCCCGTACATCCTTAGTGGGGACCTGTCTTTCCCAGGTTAACAAAACCAGAGTAAAGGTATCAGACTGGCCTCCTGCAGGTGGAGCGTCCCAAGAGATGAACAAGGCAGCGTCCGAGGCCGCCCAGCCACACCGAGCGCTTACTGCATGCCAGGCCCACCGCCAAGCCCGTCCTGGTGGGGAACTAGTCACTGTATCCTCACCCAGGCTGGAAGGTTTTGTGTCACCTGGACCGGGCCACAGGGCGCCCACACGGCCACCAAACATCACTTCCAGGTGTCCGTGCTGGTCTCTGCAGCCCATGGTCTTCTTCAGCGAGGGCAACCTCACCCCCCAATCCTCTGGGCTCCACCTGTCTGGCATCGAACACTGGCTCTCCCTGCACTCTGGCCCCCAGGGGGGCCCCAGGCTGGACATAGCACTCCCAGGATGAGGTGACTGCCCCCCTGCTCCAGACACCATTCAGACCCCGGCTCCTCCCTGCTGGGCCATGTATCAGCCGCCCGGACCCGAGCACCTCACATCGCTGCCCTGCTCCCCACCTGCAGGCCCATGCCCTGGGCAGGGCTGCCATGAAGACCAGACACCATTAAATGCCTCGGATGCTAGAGAGCGGCTTCATAATACATCAGGATTAGAAAAAACTCCTGAGAGCTCGCATCCACCGTCTCTGTTCTAGGGCATGCCCCTGCCCACTTCTAGCCGGGGAAGCCAAGGGAGGCCCTCCACTCAGGGTCCAGACGTCTGCAAGTTGCACGGGTGGACTTGCCCAGCAAGCCGGATGGCCTCCCCATCCGGAGGTGAGGGACACAGCAGGGGACGAGGGGGGCCCCTCGCGCATGCCCAGCTGGCCCAGACGTGCACTGGTGTGCTGGTCGCCTGGCAGGTGCACAGCCCATGCCTCCGGTTGTCATCCCCTCCCTCCCCGGCTCGGGGCCGACAACTCGCATACCTGCACCCGCACACCTACTAACTTGGGTGGGCGGTGCAAGAGTCAGTGTTTTCTGAAGACTCCCATGACCCTGGAGAGACCCGCTGTCCCGTGCAGCGCAGCAAAGGCTGAGCCACTGTGCGCGGCAGCCGTACTGCCGGACGCCTCGGGATGGGGAGCTCACTGTTCAGGATGCCACCAAACTCCTATGCCTGTCAGGCGGGGCTCATAGGGCTGTACTCAGCTTCCCCTGGTCCCCATCCTGCCCCAGCACTAGCCCCTCCACCCGCACGGCCCCTCCCCAGGGGCTCCTTTGCCGCACCCCACCATTCCCGAAGCACACAGAGCGCATCTTGCCTGTGCTGTCCAGAGGTAGTCCAGCTGCAGCGTGACATCCACCTGCCAGGGGTGCAGGGCCAGCGTGCACGAGAACAGCAGGATGGCCATGATGGGCTTGAAGCCGCGCCTGGACACCGCGCCGCCCCTGGGGGGTGGGGGGGGTGAGGAGGGAAACCTTGTCAGTACAGAGGGCCCAAGACCCGTGCACGCGCCCCCGGGGCAGGCCAGTCGGCAGCACCTGCCACCGGCCCGGCTGCAGCACCTCCCGCCCGAACCGAGGCCTCGCTGGCCCTGGGCCCAAATGGACACATGGAGAAGCCGCGGCAGCAGCGCACCTACCCCGAGGCCCGGGTGTAGCCGCTGAGCTCCAGGACCAGGATGTAGGACGCGGTGAGCACGAGGAGCAGGATCATTTTGGGCAGGGAGGACACTCGCAGGAAGATGGCCAGTGGAAGCGTGCCCACCAGGCCGCAGAGCAGGGCGTGGGGCGCAGACTCGCAGGGCGCAGCGGGCAGCAGTGCGCTCTGGCCGCCGGGCGTCAGGACCACCAGGGTCCTGTTGGGGCTGGAGCTCCAGGCCCAGGGCAGACAGCCCACCTGGAGGGGGCGGAGGGGTGGAGGGGGCAGGGGCGGAGGGGGAGGGGGCGGGGGTGAAGGGGAAGGAGGAGCAGAGAAAGCAGGGCCAGAGGAGGCAGGGGCAGAGGGGGCAGGGGAGGAGGGGTGGGGGGGAGGGGGCAGAGGAGGTAGCGGTGGAGGAGACAGGGGTGGAGGAACAGAGGAAGAGGGGGCGGTGGGGGCAGAGGGAGCAGGGGTGGATGGGACGGCGTAGAGGAGGCGGGGGTGGAAGAGGCAGGGGTGGAGGAGGCAGGGGCAGAGGGAACACAGGGTCAAGAAGAGGCAGGGGCGGAGGGGATGGTGGGGAGTGGAGGCAGCAGGGGCAGAGGGATCAGGGGCAGAAGAGCAGGGGTGGAGGGGCAGGGGTGTTGAGACAGGGGCAGGGGTGGCAGGGAGACGGGGGCTCAGGACCAGCCGCCCTCAGCCCCCCCTGCACCGCCCCCCTGCTGCTACAGCTTCCTGTGGGAAGGAGGGGATGCCCCCAGGTGCCGCCCGCCCCCCCTTGCTGTGCCCTCCAGGCTCCCCCAGTGCAGGCTGGAAGAAGCAAGAGACCCCCTCGCCCCCCCGACACCCCTGTGCCCTCTCAGGCTCCCCTATTGTCACTGCGGCCCTGCCTCCCTCCTGGTACTCAGCGCCCCACCCCCTGCCCTGACTCCTGCCCCAGCTTCTACTGTGCACTGGGGAGGGGCTGGGTGTCCCTTCACCCGGAGTCAGCCCCCCGCAGCCCCACACCTCGCGGGGCTCCCCCCGCTACACCCTGCCGCCTGCGGACATGCTCACCACACATCCTTGGGCCACGGAGTAGATCAAGACCACTATGAAAATACACAAGACGGTGCGGATCTGGATGGTCAGGCATCCGGGAAAACACTGGGCAGGAGAACACATGACCGTGAACACGCGCTCCTAGGGTCGGTCCGGGCGCAGAACGGCCACCGCACAGGACGGGCCGCGCCCTGGTGCCGCCGGCTCCCACCCAGCCCCCCCACGCATCTCAGCTGTGCCCAGGCTGCCTCTCCCAGGTCGAAGCTGCCAAAATTAAAAGAAACAAAACTACTGTCTTTCAGTGAAAAACAACCACACCCACCACCGTGTGCCCCACACTGTGACTCTGGCACTAGAATGAACTGATTAATTTGAGATTTTTATTACATTAAATCCTTACTATGTCATGTATTTTGCAAGTTCATATATTGTTATTATATTAAATTAGGATTTACACGTACTTGTGTCTTTTTTTAGGTACTTTAAATTTTATCATTTTCTTCACATAGATTTTAAACTGTTTCTGTGGGATCCCTGGGTGGCGCAGCAGTTTGGCGCCTGCCTTTGGCCCAGGGCACGATCCTGGAGACCCGGGATCGAGTCCCACATCAGGCTCCTGGTGCATGAAGCCTGCTTCTCCCTCTGCCTGTGTCTCTTCCTCTCTCTCTCTCTCTCTGTGTGACTATCATAAATAAATAAAAATTAAAAAAAAATAAAATAAAATATAAACTGTTTTTGTTACTAGAAATTTTATTTTAAATCTATTTGGGTGAACCTGGGCAGCTCAGGACATGATCTCAGGGTCCTGGGACCGAGTCCCACGTAGGGCTCCCCACTCGGCAAGGAGTCTGCTTCTCCCACTCCCTCTGCCCGTCCCCAAAATTGTGCTCTTTCTTGCACTCTCTCAAATAAAATCTTTCTAAAAGTGCCCGCCGTGCTTAATAGAAGGCAGCTTAAATACATTTTGCAATAGTCAACACGTGACTTTGTGGATAAAAGCGCAAAGCTCTTTTTAGATTCACGCTCGTGAAATTTGAAACAAAAACTAAGATAAAGACTGCAGGGACCCTGCACAAGACGCTGATGAGACCAGCAGCCAGCCAGGGCCGGCCCCCTCCGCGGCCCTCCCCTGGGGAAGTCTTGACCGTCCTGTCCCCACCAGCTGGCCTTCTGGGTCCAACGGGGCTCCCTCAGCGCAGCCACAGTTCCGGATTCCATTCAGGATTCCTGAGCCCGACGCTGCCACACTGCGCAGACACGCTGGGCCCCCAGATCTCAGGGAGAGGAGCCCCCTGCGGTGGCGCCAGCCCCGACTGCTCACACCTGGCACTGGCCACCTCCCTCCCTGTCCAATCTCGGGTCTGCCCCCGGCCAGGACTGAGATGTCCCCTGCGGACTCTCGCCCGGCCAACAAGGCACACGCAGCTCACGCATTCGCTCAGCAAACACGGGGGGGGGGGGGCTCCTCCCGCTGTGGACATCAGGAGCCCCTGGGGGCACTGCCCAGGCCTGGCCTCTGGTGGCCTCTGGTGACTGGAGGGCCACTGGCCGACGCTCAGCAAGCTGTGCCCGGGGTGCAGGGAGGCTGAAGCGGGAGGCGGCCTGGCGTGTGCAGGCGGGGCTCAGAGGCGGGGGCGGCCTGGGGGGTGGATGCGCCGTTCCCATTGGGCAGGCAACCGGCCAAGCGTGGCGGGTTCCCACGACGATGCTGAACGGGGGACACAATCTGCCCCCGTGGCTCCTCCGGTCTGGCCCTCCCTCCGCGCTCTACTCACTGAAGGGGACACGTGGCGGGCGCTAGCCGCTCCCGATGTCCTACGGGCGGGCAGGGACTCACGAGTCCTGGATGCACTCACCCAGGACAGCTCTGCTCCCGCCGCCCACGTGCCAGCGCCACACGACGCTCCGCGGAAACGAGAGCGCCAGCGAGCCGCCGGGGGCTGGCCTCGGTCACCTCCGGCCCCGGGCGCCCGCTGAGCGCCTGTCACACCGTCCACACTGCGGGCAGCCCGGTTCCACTCCCTCGGCTGCCCGGGCGCCGGCTCCCCCGCACTCCGTGCACAGCGCACGGTGACATCCAGGGATCCGGTGTCTTGGGACCCAGGCCTCGGGGCCACTGAGCGCAGCGGAGCACACAGGGCTGGGCACACCGCCTCGCCGGGTGCAGAGAACACGCCAGGGCTAGGACGCGGGCCCGCAGGAACCACGGGGCACTGTGGCCTCGCGCGACCTGCCATCCTCCTCGCCGGCCCTGCTCAGGGTCGCAGACCCCTGGCTGGCCGGGTGCTCCGTGCCAGGACCCCCACCGCACGAGAACGGAGACATGGGCCGTCATCCGCTCACACTCGCAGGGCCCCAGGGTTCCTGCCACTCCCACCCCCCCACCCCCCGCTAGCCAGGCGTCTCCCCTGCCCCCTGCCCACCCTGGGGACCTCAAGGTCCACCAGCGACAAGCCCACAGTGGACACAGACCAGCTCGTGGGCCTTCTCCATGCACGAGCTCGCAGGCGGGCGGGAGCCCCCAGAGCAGCCGGCTGCCCTGAAAGGTGACTCCCAGCCCCAGAGGGACGTGCGGGGACTCGGAAGGAGCAGGACCAGAACAGTGTGCCAAGGAAGCCACCGCCCCGACACACGTGTGTGCAGAGACCGGTCTGAGTGGGTGGAAAGTGCCCGTGACCCGTGTGATCGGCTCCCACGGGGACCTCGGCAGACACGGTGTGATGATGCGGGCGGGGACGGCCCGCTCTGCGGACACGGAGGAGGTGACATTCAGGACACGGGCCTCTCGCCTCAGCCGACCTGACTGTGGCCAGCGCCGAGGCCAGTGGTCCCCAGGGACGCAGGGAGCCCCCGACCCGCCGAGCTCCTCCCAACCGGGGACCCGGGAAGGGATGCCGGGAACGAGGGTCCCTCCCCGCCCAGTGACAGGCCCCAAAGCCAGCAGACCCCTCGCCCCAGCCATGCTGCTGAGCCCACTGTGACCCGGTGTTCTCACGGGAGGGGGGGGGGGAAGGGGACCCCACGGCCTGGAGCTGCTGCTCTTGCCACGACCCCACCCCCGCCCCATCCTGATGCAGCAGCTTCACCGACGCAGAAATGGCCTTTTGAAGATTCAGGGATGGTGTCAACTGGGCAGCAGCCGCCCTTGCAGAGCTGGGGCGCGTCCTCCTGGGCGCTGGGGTGCTGTCCGGGCCTGGCGGCGCCCCGTGACCCCCAAAACGTTTGTCGAAACGTCAGAACTCTCAGCCTCGGTCATAAACACAGCGAGAGGCGCACGGTGAGACCAGCCCAGATCTGCTGCCTGTGACACGGCACCGGAGGGCCCAGGGTTCCTCCCCCAGCACCGGCCCCGAAGAGCCACCACCCCTGGCCCACAGCCGCCCACGGCGGAGGGTCGCAGCGTGACCGGAGGGACAGGTTCCCGACCGAGGACTCCAGAGGACCCGGTTCAGCAGCACCAGGTCTTGAAAGCTGGACGGTGGCGGAAGGGGAAGTGGGCGGGCTGGGGCACCAGGACTCCACGCGCCGGGGCAGGTGACGGCCCCCCAACCGCCCCACGGGACCCCGCCGACAGCGAGCCTGCGGGCCCCTGCCCTGCAGCACGTGCTGCCTGCAGCCGGGAGCCAGCGGGCGTGCGTGCCCTGGGACCTCCGAGGCCGCGGTCACTGGCCCGGCAGCAGCAGGAGGACGGGACTGACGCCGCAGCTGGGAGCGGGGGTGGCCAGGACCGGGCAGCGGGGCCGCGCCCGCCCGCCACCTGCTTTCTACTCGTGTCCTCTGCTCTCCTGGCCTGCAGCTTCCAGACTCCCCCGGGGACGGGCACCAGCCCAGCCGAGGAGGAAGGCCAGGTCCTGGGGAGGGACCCTCCTACGCGGGGTGCTCGGACACGCTGTTCCCTGGGGCTGCCTGGAGACGCCAGGGCGCAGGGAGGGCAGCTCGCGGGCTCTCTGCGGGAGATGCCACGGGAGCTGGCTCCTCTGTTGCCTGCAAAGCCACGGTCCCGTCAGCCAGCACACCCACAGCCCTGCAGGAGCGGGGACTGCCAGCGCGGGTGCTGAGACCCGCCCCCCGGCTCGCCCCCAACTCCTGAGCCTGCGCACGCGTTCGCTCACACGCACAGGGGTAACGTGCTCTTCTGAAAAGTGGACGCTGCTGGTCGCAGAGACCGACGCGGGCGCCACCTGCGTGCCACTGGCCACGCGTGGACTCCACGGGGCCTGTCCTAGCTTTGAGGCCGGTCGCTGCTCATCTTCACGGTCAGTTTGCTTATACACTCATGGAGCAAACACATGCGTGGAAAATTGTTGTAATACAGAAAAAAAAAAAAAAAACAGCACATCTGCCCCAAACCCGGGAGAAACCCCCCCGGAACGAGAAGCACAGCCATCAAACGTGGCCCGGCGGGTTGTCTGTGGTTGCACATCCTCGGGCCACGCCGTCCACTCAAAAGGCAGCTGTGCCAACTCCAGCAATGACCCTGTGAGCACCCGTAAGCACATCACATGCGGAACGTCGCCAAGGCCACCAGGAGCGATGCCACGGAGCACAACAGGACACCTGCCTCTCTGTGGAGGGTGCCATGGCCAGGACCCCACGCATCGACCTAGGCACACGGTGCTGGTGACCCGAGCCTGAGCCTGTGGCCGAGGGTGTGTGAGACAGGCAGCCGTGGCCGCCGTGGCCGCCTCCCTGGGCTCGACGCAGCCTGATTTACACGGGCGCCTGGAGCTTACGGCGCAGGACAAGTGCTGGACGAGGCTGCGTCCACCCCTTCTGCTCACAACACGGCGCTGCCCAGCCCCCAGCAAGCACCCTCAGAGCAAAGCGCACCCGAACCTGCAGAGGCTCGTGGACAGTCCCTTCCTGCCCAGCGGCCAGCCCTGGCCCCACCGCCCCCCACCCAGGGCCGGCTGTCCTGCTCCCACTGGCACTCGTGGCCACCTGGTCCAGCTCAGGCCCCTCCTAGCTCTCACCCTGCACCCTCATGCCCGCTCTCTGCTGGCCCACGGCACTGCAGGCCCCCCCACCCCATCCCCACCTCCTGGCCTCCTCCTGGCCTCCTCCTGGCCCCAGTGACCCTGTCCCTTTGTCCTGCAGCTTCTCCCCTTGTGTGCCAGGCTCCCGCTACTGGTGCGTATCAACTCAATTCCAACCTGCATCACAGACAGGGGCGTGGAGGCTCAGAGGCCCCAGTGCCAGCAGCCCCCAGCAATGCGGGAGCCTGGGATGGAGGTCCCAGGGGGCCACGGAGCTGGCCCAGCAGCCCAGATGCCCTGCTGTGGCCGCCTGCCCTGTCCCAGAGGAAAGCCCGTGCCCAGCTGACTCGGGCTTTCCCACGGAGGCCCTGCTACCACGGACCCCGGCTCACCCACATGCACAGCTTCGCCCACCTGTACCTCCCTCCACTGAGGCCAGGCCCCACCTGCTGGCCGCCACCCCTCCCCACCATCTCTGGGCCACACCCCGGGGGGGACACTCAGAGCTAGCGCAGAGGCACCAACGGACACGAGACTCCGAATTCCACACGCTTCGGCTGAGCCACCTCTGCCAGTGTACAGGACACACATGCACACACATCTGGACCACATGGATAATAGGTCAGGGAGAAGTACAACAGGCACCTGGACCCAGGTAATATGCAGGTACAGGACACAGGCACACAGCACCTGGGCCACGTGGATTGCAGGTCAGGGAGACACACAACAAGCACCTGGACCCAGGTGATGTGCAGGCACAGGACACATGCACACACACCCCTGGACCTCAGTGATGTGCAGGTACAGGACACATGCACACATAACTACCTGGATCCAGGTGATATGCAGGTACAGGATACACGCACCCACACTCCTGGACCCAGGTGATGTATAGGTACAGTACACACACACGCACACACACACACACACCTGGACCTGAGTGATGTGTAGGTACAGGACACATGCACACGTGCACCTGGACCCAGGCGATGGCAGGTCTGGACATACGCACACACACGCACCTGGACCCGAGTGATGTGCAGGTACAGGACGCAGGCCACCAGGAAGCAGATGCAGAACACCAGGAGCAAGAGGACAACCACGTTCCTAGAACAGAAGATGCAGGGTCACTGCGGGCTGGGGCCAAGCAAGGTGTGCCCGACAAGTGCCCGCGATTCCAACCCCCTGCCTCTCCACCAAGTCCCTTTCTGTCTTCCCCCCAGCTCCTAACCAGCGGGGCCCATGGAGAGGTCCTCCCTCATGGAGGACCTGCCTCTGGGCACTGCCCTCCTGGGCCAAGTCATCTGGGAGCAGCTTTTCTAGGAAAAGCTTGATCCCCACATGGGGCCATCAGGTGGTCACCGTGTTTACAGCATCTGGGGACGGAGCAGCTTCCTGTGCTTTCTGGAAACTCTGGAAACCAAAGGAGAGCCACTCCACCAGGGGGTCTAAGAAACTGACCTCTCTGGAAGGAAAGTGGACGTTCCTCCTGAAAACAAACACTGCCAAACTCTCCTTGACTTTGGGTAACTGATTATTACTAAATTACTACGTTTCTCTTCCTTTCCAGAGGCCACTATTTCTCACTTTAACATATCTGAAGATGACGTGCACCTAGAAATCAACGTCCCTCGAAATCTGCCCTGAAGTCGAGGGTACACGTTGGGCGGATGGAAAGGCGCTGAAAATATCTTGTGTCTTAGAACTGTGTAAACGACACACGAGAACCTGAGCGTGAGCGTCCCACACGTGTGCCACCAGGGCCTGCCTGACGGCTGACTGCAACCAGGGGACAACGGGCTGTGGCTCGTGCGGTCCCGGTGCCAGGGACCACGGGGGCAACGAGCAGACGAGGAAGGACCTCCGGCGCCCTCCTGCCCCGACGGCCAGGCCCGTCACACTTACTGCGGGATGATGAGAAGGTAGACGAGGCCGAACAGGGCGGTGAGGATGAGCGCCAGCACCACGGCACTGATGAAATACTCGTCCTGGAGCTGGTGGTACTGGGAGACACGGACACCACCCATCAGTGGCTGCAGCTGCCAGGACACACGCAAGGTCCCCACAGGGGCACCCGAGACCCGGGGACCACGCCGCCTGGAGACGGGTGGGCGGAGTGGCCCCCGGGGCCCCTGCCACCTACCTTGCGCTCGCGCTCAGCCTGCTTGTACTTCAGGGTGAAGAAGTCCAGGTCTGCCATCTCCAGCTCCATCTGGCGCGCTTCCAGGAGGCGGCCGATGTACCTGTTGACGCGCGTGCCCGGCGTGGTGTAGACGACGTTCGCAGAGAACGATGAGCGGTTTCTGAGTTTCTCCGATGCGGTTCTCAATGCCCTCCGCTGCCGCCATGGAGGGAAAAAAATAAAGGTCAAATCCTCCGCTCATTGAAGAAAAAGCTCTTCCACTCCCTCAGCCTGCTGTCTGGGGGGCCAGGTGCGGGAACGAGATGCGGTCGTGCCTCCAACACCTGAGATCCCAGGTGACTTAGTGCATCATTGGCCCTGAGACGCCTGCGTCTGCAAATACGGGCACACGACGTTCATGTGGCACTCCGTGTGGATGCGGGCGGAACCCAGCACAGAGCAAGAAAACAGAAGTTGGTTCTTAAAAAATATCAATAAAATTGACAGATCTCCAGCAGGCATGACAACGAAAAAAAGAAAGAGAGACTAACAAGCGTGGGGATGAAACAATTCTACTATAGACTCTGCTGACGTCAAAAAGGTAATAAGGAAATACTGTGAACAATTACACACCTTAATTTGACGCCTCAGATCAATGAACGACTCGGAACACACACGCTACCACAACTCACCTAACATGAAAGATTATGAGATTAGCCCTGTAATTTACTAAAGAAATTCAACTCATAACTGTAAAGTTCCCGAAAAATGAATCTCCAGCTCCAGGTGGCTTCACTGGAGAATTTTACTCAACATTTAAATAAGAATAAACACCAATTCTGTATCATCTCTTCCAGAAAACAGAAAAGGTAACACCTTCCAACTCACTTTATAAAGTCGGAATCATCCTGATACCAAAATCAGACCGAGACAATACAAAAAAAGGAACACGACAGGCCATCTCTTTCAATACCGGTGCTACAATCCTTAGCAAAACAGCAAATAGAATTCGGCAGCCTAAAAAAAAAAAAAGAATTCGGCAGCCTAAGAACAGAAGCACGCACCATGACCATGAATAGAGATGCAGATCCTTTGACACATCTGCCCATCGACGCAATACACCACAGAAAAAATCCCATGGTTGTGTCAATTGACACAGAAAAATTTGACAGTTGAATCTGACAAAATTCAACACTCATTCTTGATAAACAAGATCAGAAAACTAGGGAGGGAGGGGAAGTTCTCCAACTTGACGAAGATCTACAGAATCCTGAAAGCTACTATAGTACTCGCTGGTGAAAGATGGAGAGCTTTCAGCAACCCCAGCCATTGCAATAGGGCAAGAAAAAGAAAAAAAGAACATCAGAAAACTGGCCCTTTGCAGATGCCACAATGGTGTACATAGAAAATTCTATGTAGGGGAGGAAACGACTCTAGAACAAATGAATTCCATAAGGTCACTGGATACAAGATGAACATAAAAAAGGTATTTCTTGGGGCACCTGGGTGGCTCAGTCAGTTGGGCGTCTGAGTCTTGGTTTCAGCTCTGGGCATGATCTCGGGGTCCTGGGATGAAGCCTCACATTGGGCCCCCTGCTCAGCAGATAATCTGCTTGAGCTTCTCCTTCTCCCTCTGCTCCTCCCCCTGCTTGTGCACTCTCATTCTCTCTCTCTAAAAATAAGCGTATTTCTTAAACCAATAATCAGCATGTGAAGACCAAAGTTAAAATTCAGTGCCATATGTACTCATGGAGAAAAACGAAGTACTAGCTACAAATCTAACACGTACACAACTTGTATGCTGAAGACTATACGATACTGATGAAAGAAATCAAAGATTTCAATGAACAGAGGGACACACGTGCTCATCGATAAGAAGACATGACACAGTAAAGCTGTCGATTCTCCTCATATTGATGTGCACAGGTTCTTAAAAAAAAAGATTTTATTTGCTTATTCATGAGAGACAGAGAAAGAGGCAGAGACCCAGGCAGAGGGACAAGCAGGCTCCATGCAGGGAGCCCGATGTGGGACTCGATCCCAGAACCCTGGGTCAAGGCCTAAGCCAAAGACAGATGCTCAACCAAAGAGCCACCCAGGTGCCCCGCGGTGCATGGGTTTAAGGTAATTCTTATCAAAATCCTAACAGGAATTTTTTCATAGATAGACAGGCTTATCTTAACTATAAATGGAAAGGGAAGGGGATGAGAATAGCTCATTTTTCTCAAAATCACTCAACCCAAGGTTAAGACTGATTGTGTAGCTACCTACCCTGGTTGGAGCAGTACAGCGCTGGTGACAGGGGAGACACAGAGATCTAAGAATAGAGAGCCCAGAAACAGCCTCACACCAGTATGGTCAATGATTTTTGACTAAATGCAAAAGTAATTCAATGGAAGAGGATAGTCTTGTCAACAAAGGGTGCTGGACCAACTGGTCGTCCCTGTGCAAAAAAGGAAATCTCGACCTAAACCTCACATGTTATAAAGAGAACTTATCAAACTCAACACCCAAGAAACAAACAATCCAATCATGAAATGGGCAAAAGACATGAACAGAAATCTCACGGAGGAAGACACACACGTGGCCAACAAGCACATGAGAAAATGCTCCGCATCACTTGCCATCAGGGAAATACAGATCAAAACCACAATGAGATCCCACCTCACAGCGTTGAGAATGGGCAACATTGGCCAGACAGGAAACGACAAATGTTGGAGAGGATGTGGAGAAAGGGGAACCCTCCTGCACTGTTGGTGGGAATGTGACCTGGTGCAGCCACTCTGGGAAACTGTGTGGAGGTTCCTCAAAGAGTTAAAACTAGACCTGCCCTACGACCCAGCAATTGCACTGCTGGGGATTTACCCCAAAGATTCAGATGCAGTGAAACGCCAGGACACCTGCACCCCGATGTTTCTAGCAGCAATGTCCACAATAGCCAAATTGTGGAAGGAGCCTCGGTGTCATCGAAAGATGATGGATAAAGAAGATGTGGTCTGTGTATACAATGGAATATTCCTCAGCCATTAGAAACGACAAACACCCACCATGTGCTTCAACGTGGATGGACCTGGAGGGCATGATGCTGAGTGAAATAAGTCAGTCGGAGAAGGACAAACATTATATGTTCTCATTCATTTGGGGAATATAAAAAATAGTGAAAGGGAATAAAGGGGAAAGGAGAGAAAATGAGTGGGAAATATCAGAGAGGGAGACAAACCACAAACGACCCCTAACTCTGGGAAACGAACAAGGGGTGGTAGAAAGGGAGGTGGGCGGGGGGTGGTGGTGACTGGGTGACGGGCACCGAGGGGGGCACTTGACGGGATGAGCACTGGGTGTTATGCTGTATGTTGGCAAATCTAACTTAAACTTAAAAATGTGATAAAATATATGTATATATAAAAGATTAATTCAAAATGCACCATAAGTTTAACCAGAAAACATGTAAGTATAAACTTTTAGAAGAAACGGGATAATCTTTAGGGTTTGGGCTACATAGAAAATTCTGAGAACACCAGAAACACAGTCCAGAAAGGAAAAAATATCAGTAAATTGGACATCTTTGAAATTTGAAACCTCTGTCCTGGGAAAGACACTGTGAACGGGACGGAAAGACAAGCCACACGTGTGACAGTAGAATCAGATCCAGGATTCATCGAGAACTCCAAAAAGTCAACAGTACCAAAAATAAAAAAAACTACTCCAATTACAAAGCAGACAGACATTTGCCAACAAAGAAGAGAAAATATATGGACAGAAACAAGCACTTGAAAAGGAGGCTGGCATGACGAGCCACCTGGGAGATGCCAATAAACGCAAGTCACTAAACATGTGTTAGAACAGCCAAAATTTTCTAAAAAGAGACCGCACAAAGCTGGCTGGACGCAGAGAAGCTGCGTCTCGCACACGTGGCTGCCGGGAACGTGGTATGGGACGGTCTTTCCGGAAACAGTTTGGCGGTTTCTTAAAAAAAACCAAAACCCAAAAACAAGACCCATCCGCGGCACAGCTGGGCATCTGTCCCAGATAATAAGCATTTACGTCCCCACGAAAGAGAACGCGAGCGAATGTTGCGGTTTTATTTTTAACAGTCACGGTCGGGAACAAGCTAAACGTCCTTCAACGGGTCCCGCAAACCGTGGCCCGCCCGCCCCGCGGGATGCCAGCCGGCCACGGGGGACGGGGGACCCGGGGCGCAACCCGGGGTCCGCGTCCACGATGTCCTCAGTGCTAGGTCGGCACGGAGAGCCGTCCGTGGGGGGCCCGGGGGCTGGGAGGGGGCAGTGTGGCACAGCAGAAGGGGGATCGTGGCGTGAGGGAACGTTCCGGGCCCCGAGTGTGGCCTCCAGGACGACCCGGGGCACAGCCACACGCACCACCCAGCGGCGCCCGTCACTAGCTCAGGTGCACACGTCCTGGGGAGCTGCGACCTCGGGGAGCCCGCCGGGGGCCCCAGTGTGCACACTGCGTGGCGCCACCGCGGACGTGCGTGCGGCCAGGGTGGTGCATCACTGCCCCCCTCCGGAACGCGGCGAGAACGTGGAACGGGTTGGGACAGAGCCATCACCCACGACCCCTGCTGGGCAGGTTGCTACCACGCGACCAGCAGCAAGCGCGACCGTGCTCCTCACGGCCCGGCTCCTTCGAGGGCAGGACCTCCACTGCGCCCCCCCAGCTCCCGTGCCCCGTGGCGAGGCCTCGCTTTCCCTCTTTGTCGTTCTTCCCTGCACTTTCCACAACAATCGTGTTTCCTCGGAAAACAAGTCAGAGCCAAGGTCACAAGGAAACGTGCCCGTTTTGGTGCAGACTCTGGCCGCCTGGGCCTGTTTCTTGACCTGCCGGAGGGCAGGCTCGAGGCCTGGGTGCAGAGCCCTGGGTGCGGGTGAGCCGTGCAGCCCCGAGGGCGCCCCTGACCTCTCTGCTCCAGCTTCCCGGTCTGCGACCCACAACGAGGGGGGGCACGGCGTGCTGCCAGCGGGAAGCATCGGAGTCCACGCAGAGACCCAGGTGAGGCAGAGCCGCCGGGAGCAAGAGGCCCTTGTGGGATGTCGGGAGGCCGGGCTGGGCCGGCTGACCCCGGGCAGGAGAGGTGACCCGGACCCGCTCTGCTCGCCACCAGGCCTTGCAGGGACATGGGGGGAACGGGCAGGAGAGCCAGCTTGGGGGCTGACATGGACTTGCCTGCTCTGCGTCCTTCCCGCCAGCTGAAACGAGGATGCAATGACCGGAGCCCCAGCATCCCGGCTGGCCCACGTGGCGATGACAGCAGGCAGGCAGGCAGGCCGGAACAGGGTCACGGGTCTGGCTCAAGGTGATCATGAAGCTGCCACGTGGGCCCCCACCTGCCTGCTCTCTGGGTTCACTTTAAGCATAAGAAAGCTAACCTGTCTCCTGGTCAAGACCCACGACCGCGGGTTTGTACAACAGCACGATGCCCACGCTGACTCACAGCGGCCCTGAGCGCACACACGTGTGACAGGCATTTGGGGGGCTCAGCGGTTGAGCGTCTGCCTTCAGCTCAGGGCGTGACCCCAGGGTCCCGGGATCGAGTCCTGCATCGGGCTGCTGCAGGGAGCCTGCTTCTCCCTCTGCCTGTGTCTCTGTCTCTCTCTCTCTCATTGTGTTTCTCATGAATAAATAAATAAACCTAATAATAATAATAGTAGTGGTAGTAATAATAATAATAATAATAATCCAGGGTGGAAAAGAGGCGCCAAAGTCATAGCTACAACCATTCGTCCAGAAAACCGAGAGAGCCAGCCCTGGCCACACACGAGGGCGCCTGCGCAGGACTCAGGCCTGGACATGGATGACCGGGACACAGGGCCAGTGAGAGACCCCATCTCAACGGGGACATGGACCCTGGGGGTCAGTGGGGACAGTGCCCGTGGGCAGAAGGGCCTGCCCGGCAGGGTCACCCGACAGCCACCTCCCCAGCTGCCCAGCTGGCATCCTGGCCCGGCCTCGGTGCCTGTCCCCCGCCCTTCAGAACCACCGGCCTTGTCACTCCCCGTCTCCACCCCGGGGGCGACCCCAAGGTGGGAGGCCAGGACCCGCTGTCCCCGGCAAACAGACAAAGGACCAGAGTCGGCAGGAGCGCACGGCCCCACCTGGGAGGCATCCCGCACTGCAGAGGTTCAGGGGTCAGGGGCTGGGCCAGGATTCAGGGACGCGGCCCTGTGCTCCAGGAGGGGCAGGAATCCAGCAGCGACATCAGACGACAGGGAGGGAGGGAAGGGCCGGCGCGCACGTGCACAGGCATGCGTCCTCGTGCACACTCGGCCATGCACACGCATGGACACTCACGCAGGGACACTTACAGAGGCACAAGAACGTGGTAAGAAAGGGAAGCTGCCAGGGGCCCTCAGGACGTGGGAACCCAGGCCGGGCAGGTGGCAGATGCACCCAGGGAGCTCGCAGAGCCCGTCATCCTAACTGCAGCCATGCAGGGCCTGAGCGAGATGGGCAGGAAGCTTCCCCCCAAAGCCCCACCAGTAAACACCGACATGGGGAGACCCTGCCCCCGTGGGGGGGGACGGTGAGGACCACGCTCTCAGACCTGGCTTTGCGCCGACGGGACCCGCTCCCAGGAACACTCGTGCACATGCCTGCCCGCCTGGGATGTCCAAACCCCCGGCCACACACATGAAGCCCCCGGGTATGGGGGGGTGCGGGGAGTCAGTGTCGATGGAATTCACGTCCCAGCAAAATTCTCACAAACGTGAGCTCACGGCCAAATCCACAAAAACCCTCAGAGGCCATAAACCCCTGGGAGTGCAGCCAGCAGAATCTGGCTTCTTCCTGAAAAGCCCCTAAAACTGCGGGGATGGAATTCCTCGTAACTGCACAAAACCCAGGACGGCGGGGCACAGACGGCACGGTGTCGGGAAACGGGAATCAGTCGTGGACGGAGCCTCGCTGGGCTGGGGTGGCCCAGGTCGCGAGGACACAGGAGGGGAAGGGGCGGCGCGCCAGGCTCTTCCTGCCCCGACGGAGGACCGGGGTCGCCCCTGGAGGGGCTGGGGTCTCCGCCCACACCCCCAGACAGGAGGCCCATGTGGTTGAAGCAGATGCTGGGACCCGCACGGGGCGGCACCGTCCCCCAACCCAGCAGAAGAGGAGAAAACCCAAGGATGCCTCTGACCAACCCAAGGGGAAAACCAGAAACTCCCGGGAGCCAGGTCATGAGGCGGGGACCCCAGGGGAGGCCGCTTTCTGCAGACTCGACGATCTAGCCACGGAGGAGAGGCAAGCAGGTGCGTGGCAGGAGGCCACGGACAGGACGGGGCCGAGGGCGGGTCTGTGGGACGGCGGCCGGGGCTCACAGGCCGTGGCCAGGGCTCCGGACCTCTCGACAGAGCATCTGAGGACCGTGAACCTCCAGACGGCAGCGGGGGTCCGAGCACAAATTTACCGAGAAGCACGGGGAATGCCAAATGGAAAAAAAAATGCAAGAGGATAGGAAGATTTTCACGGGGAAACGAAAGCCACCCAGCCCGGACAGCAGCCACACGGTCCCGAAGCACACGGGACGGCGCGGGCGGCCCTCCTACCTTGTCGTCATCCTCACACGTCATGACGTTGGAGAACGGGATCTCCGCCTTGAACATCTTCCGGCAGTGCATGAGCTGAACCAGCAGGTAGCACACGGTCTTGAATTTCATCCTCTTGGCTGGCTTGATGTCGGACAGGATGAGCCCCGGGAATATCTGTGCAGAGAGCGGCCCGGGGACGGCCCGTGAGCAGCCCCGAGCTGCCCCCGGGCCAGGCACGACCTCACGGGGACATGGACACCAAACAGGCGAGCGGGACCGGTGGGCCGGCTCCACGGCACACGGCTCTCGGCTCCTCCTGGGGCCTCTGGACCCAGAGCGAGGCCCCGGAGCTGGGCCTGCAGCAGTGGGGGGCTTGGGGCCCGGCCAGGGAGGGATCCGGAGGCCTGGACGTCACTGGCTGGCAGGGCCGCAGCCGGCCGAGGACCAGCACCCAGAGACCCCCGGGGCCCTGCCCCGCAGGCCCAACCTGCCTGGGTGACTGCTGCTGTGCTGGGGTCCTGGGCGACCCCTCACCCGGCCCTCCTCCAGGCCCCCGAGGGCTGCCCCTGCTTCAGGAGTGAGCTCAGGGAGCCCCTCGGCCATGGGCCCCAGGTCACAGGGCCTGCACAGCCCCAAACCACAGACACGCAGGACGGAGAAGCTTCAAGCTCTGTCTCGCAGCCGACCTGCTTATGCCCCCGAGCCGCTGGTGCCCCCCGACCCCGCCGGTGCCCCAGAACCCCCACCTGTGCCCCCAGACCCTGCCTGTACCCCACAGCCCCACCTTCTGTGCCCCCTGCCCCTCACCTGTGCCCCCCACCACTCGCCTGTGCCCCCATTCCTCGCCTGCACCCCCGCCCCTCACCTGTGCCCCGCGACCCCTGCCTGTGCACTGAGACCCCGTCCTGTGCCCCCAGACCCCACCTGTGCCCCGTGGCCTCCCCTTCTGTGCCCCCCACTTCTGTGCTCCTCGCCCCCCGCCTGTGCCCTGCATCACCCGCCTGTGCCCCCCGACCCCAACCTGTGTCCCGCACCCCCTGCCTGTGCCCCCAGCCCCTCACCATGCCCTGAAGACCCTCCTCTGTGCCCTGAAACCCTCGCCTGAGCCCTGGAAGAACTAGGCCCCCTTAATCACACCCAAATCCGTTTCCTTGGGCACAAAGCCCTTGAGGGCCCCCTCTGCGGGTCACGGGCCCTCCCGCGTGCACGGCACCCTCAGCCCTCAGCAGCCCCACCACTGACCTGTGCTGCTGGAGAGGAGTAGAGGCCCAGGAAGGTCAGTGGGGGGGCAGTTGCAGGGCCCCGCCCCCGAGAGGACCCCGGGCTCCGCCTGGGGGTCCAGGAGCTCGTCCACCCCGAAGGCCTGGCCCAGGCCCAGGACCAGGCGAGTGGGGCCCCGTCCCCCTCCCGGAGCCTACCTTCCGCCGGTGAGACGGCACGATGAAGAACGTTTCGATGTTGTGAGCTTTCAGGAAGCTGTTCCTCTCGTGCCCGTGGCCCGGCTCCACCTCGTAGTCACCGTTCAGACACGCCAGCGTCGTTTTCGTGATGTGGACCTTCCTGCAACACAGCAGCCCCGCCATGCCCAGGGCCTGCAGGCGGCGGCAGGCGGCCCTCCCCGCGGGCGCGTCCAGGACTCAGGCTCCCTGTGTCAGGGGCAGCCCAGGCACGTGGACACGCAGTGCCAAGTGACCACAGTGAGGCCACGGGGCCTCCCTTCCTCGGGTGAGCGCAGGGGACGAGCAGAGAGAAGCGACAGCACCAGGCGGTCCGAGCCTCGGCTCCTGCAGAGGCCGGGGGTCCTGGGGGCCCCCGCAGGCCCCTCCCAGGTGGCTCCGAGAAGCACCTGCACCAGTCCTTTGGCCCGGAGCGCATCGCCTCCCCTCGACTCACCCGGGCAGGCCGGCGGCCTCCATGACGTTGGCCAGGGTCACGTCGTTGGACCACACGTCGTACTGCCACTTGCGCAGGCCGAGGACCCCGCAGAGGACCCTGCCGGTGTGCAGCCCCACACGCATGTTCAGGTCCACCTCAGTGGCCTCGGCCACCGACCTGCAAGAAACAGGTCACGGGCATGAGCTGGGCCCTCGTGTACACCCGTGAGGGGAGCCCGGACAGGTGGGAGCATGGGGTCCCCGCCCGGCTCTGGGACGCACGGCCACAGTCAGGTGCCAGAGGGAGCGCTGAGCCAGGTGACCAGCCCCTCTGCCACCCTGGTCTGTCCACAGGTGGCCCCCATGGCAGGTGTGTCCAATGGGCCTTCCGCATGAGCGGCAAAGCCCAACCACACCAGGAGGCCGAGCCACGGCCCAGGACACGGTGGCCCCGTGGTTAGCAAGTCTCCCCAAGGGAAACCACAGACATGCAGGGCCACCAGGCCGCCACCCTGGAGCCAACCCCACCAGCGCCCAGCCCGGGGCAGACCCCCACCCGCCCAGCACAGCAGGGGGCCCGTGAGCTCAGAGACCAACCTCCCTCCTGCTTCAAAATTGCGGTTGATTCCTGTGCGCCCACCTTCTTCCTAGTACGACTTGGCCCAGCTGAGACGCAGCCTCCAGGGAGTCCTCCCAGGCCCTCACCTCCATCCCCCAGGGCCCATCTCCAGGGCCTTTGGGTGCCAGTTGCCCTTGCAGGAACCCCCTCCCCCAGCCCGTGAGGACCACGTCCCCCTTGGCCCACCCTCCGTGGCCGGGCGCCCATCACCGCGCCCCCTTGTGCCCACCGAGGGCCCAGCCCCCAGAACCAGTGTTTCGCGTCGGGTCCGGGGTGCCCGGTGCACGTCCAGAAGTCCGCGTGCCACCACGGGTTACTTGGGAGTCTGAACGGATGTGTCCTCGATACCTATTGACTTTTACACGTGATGAACGTAGTTTCTCTCAATTTTAACTTTATCACTCGTTTCCCAACCTCCAACGAGAGGCGCCAAGACAAACAAAATGAGGTTAAAATTTGGGTTGGGTTTTTTTTAATTGTTTTGTTTTTTTGTTTTGAAATTTGCAAACAGAAAGGAAGACAGAGAAACCTGAATGAGAAAAGCAGGACACGGTCCATTTGAGCGTTTTTAACATTTCCGCCTCTGCAGCCAGGAAGGGGCCCAGGGACGGGGAGGCGGGGACCCACTTGTGGCACGCAGCACCCCAGCCAGCCGCCCACCAAATCCCACAACCCACACACCCTCACCTGCTCTGGAAAGCTCTGCCTCAAACATCTGCCAACAGATGCAGTCACCGAGACACTCACTTCTCAGTAAAAGGCGCGTCAGGGAAGGTCTCACGGAGACGTAACCCCAAACACCAGAGCCGGGGCAAAGCGTGTCCGGCTAATGTCTCCTTGGCACCACAGCGGCACCCGCTTGCTGGTGGCTGTGCGACCCGACGCTCTGCAGCCTCAGGGGCCGGGGCAGAGGAGCCGCGGAGGGGGGCACTGAGGCTCCAGCTGATGGGGACCCAGCAGAGGACGAGGGCCGGCCCGACCGGAGAGCCCCCAACCCCAGCAGCGGCGCCCACCCCGCAAGGAGGGAGCCCTGGGCCTCTGCTTCCACATCAGCGCCCTGCGCGGTCTTGAACACAGAGTGTGCCAACGTTCCCGCCTGTTACTCCGACGCGAACCTGCCTCCCATGGAGTGGAGCACAAGATCGCCCCCACCCGCTGCACCAGGAACACACATGTCCTCCCCACCACCACCCCCAGCCTCAGGAGCGCTCAGAACCCTGGCGGCCAGGGCCTGCACCCACCTGCCCTTGAGGAGAGGCCGTCCATCACCGTGACCGTGTTCATGCAGGGGCAGCAAACACCCAGCCCCTCACACGCCTGTCCTGAGCTCACAAGTCCAGGGACTCTCGCGTTTGCACCCCGACTGGGTGTACTGCCAGAGAGGCAACACCCTCAGGGCGAGGGAGCAGCATCCCCTGACCCTGAGCACCCTGGAACCGCACACAGGCTCTGCAGCAGATGCTCTAAGAATCCTACAACCGGCCCAAACCAGCCCCCGGCTCTGGGTCTCCCCCGTGTGCCGAGGACCCCCAGCTGGAGCCGACCGCGCCGCGGCCTGGCGAGGGGCGTCTGCAAGCACCACCTTCCTGCCGGTCGCCCACAGCTCACTCCAGCCATCCGGGCCGCGGCGGGGCCTCGGGGATGCTGCGCCTTCGGGGCTCCGAGGGAGAAGACTGACAGGCCCTGCCCAGAAGGAAGCCGCCGTCCTCCCCGGGTGCCGCGGGCCCAACGCACAGCAGCACACAGCCCGGCCAGAGGCCAGACACCCGCCCTGGCCACTGCTCCTCGCTTCTTCTCGGGCAAGGTTCGTGCTAACAGAGTTCCAGGCTAAACACAAATACACACGTTTGTGCACGTTTCTGTGTCAGACGGGGGCGGTGCGGCAGGTGAGGGAGGCCACCGGCAGGCCAGGAGCGGCCCCCCAGGAGCCCGTCCCTGCGTGAGGCCCACCATGCGGCAGACGCACACAGGCAGCGCCCTGCGCTGGGGCCCCCGGAGAAGGGAAGAGGGGCTCATCGTGGGCAGGAGGCCGGCTCCGAGCTGTGGCTCTGGTGGCCCTCGCCCCTGTCCACAACCGGGACGGCGCCCAGCCCATGCTCCCAGTTTGTGGAGACAGAGACCGGGCCCCGGAATCCCAGGAGGCCATGGAAGCCTCTGGGGATCTGGAGCCGACGCAGACGGCAGCCCTGGAGGCCAAGGAAGATGCCCACTGGCCCCGGGGTGGGCGGCCTCCGAAGCCAAGGCGGGGTCTCAGGGCCGACAGGGTCGGGGAGCCTGGAGCTCAGCCTCAGCGGACAGGAGACACAGCCAAGGGGCCCCCACCGCCCCGAGTGAACGGAGCAGGGGCAGACAGGTGGCCGATCAACCTCTCCACATGGCACAGCAGCCACGCCGAGGGGAGGCGCAGAACTCCGGGCTGGGGCAGCCAAGAGACGGTCACAGAAATCCCTCCGAGGCCGCCCAAGTGCGGCGAAGGTGGGGCGCACCAGGGCAGGCCCAGAGCCCGCGTGAGCAGCCAGGCGTCCCAGGCACGCCTCCGGGCGCCTTTCCACCCAAGGAGCCCTGGGGGCAGCGGGGGCACCAGGTCCCCCCAGGAGGCTCCCAGCAGGGGCGGCCAGTGTACCGCCCTCAGGGACATCAACGGCACGAGCCGTTGGCGGCAGCCTGGCCAGGCCCTGCCGGGGACACGCCCCTGACCGGCTGACGGGGGAGTGGACACCTGCCTCCCCGCACCTCCCCCTGCACAACCTCACTTTGGCCCAGGAGGTCCCAGAACGACACAGGACGTGATCCAGGCCATGCTCCACACTGATGTGGCCGCGACATGAGAACTGCTGGGCGTGAGCCCCATGCGACGTCACATAAGACAGCACGGGCTGTGACACGAGGGGTGACGCGCGACAGGGCATACGTCACATGCTGACAAAGGACGCGATGTGAACCGCAGGCGTATTCGTGGCACGTGGTGCCCGGAGCTCTGATGGCTGGGACGTGGCCGGGGACACGAGAAGATGTCGTCGCGAGGGGGAGCCTCGGAACCCTCTGGGAGACGCACCTGTGCTTCCTGCCTGGCCCTGCCCGCCTGCCCCAGCGCAGCTCCCCCTCGAGGACAGAGGCTCCAGTGTCTGGATGCACGCTGGCCTCACCGGGGCCTCTCCCGCCCCCAACCCTGGTGCGGGCGCAGACCCGCCACCACTGGCACAGGGACCCACTGCCCGCAGAGCCCCCACCCTGTCCCCGAGGGCGCTGCCCGGCTCCGGGAAGCCGCACCTCCACACCCGTCCACGCTTCGGAGCCTCCTCGTTTGCATCTCTCTCTCTCCCCTTTCTTGTTCCCCAGACAACGCTGCTGCCGCCACTTCTCAGCTCCGAGTGTGGATGCTGCCAGCGCTCCCTGTGAATTAAGCCCGCCCTGCGGGGCTGCACCCACCCCTCTGAGCTGCTGAGACGTGGGCACGGGGGTGCTCCAGCCACCAGCGCAGCCTCCCAGCCCCACGCCGTTCCTACCCCGACCAAGGGTCCCTAACTCTTCATCCTGCTGCCTGATGGGACGAGACAGGCTGGCTGAGAAGTGGACACGGCCGGCCCGCGGTGTCCAGGCGACGCGCACCTGTTCCCTCGAAGGCCCCTCGGCACGGGACACCTGGATGCCAAGGCGCGCAAGGCCGAGCACGTGCAGTTCCTTCAAGCGGAACCCGGCTGACTCCCTGGATGCCCGGCCTGGCTACGCGACAAAGCGTATTTCTTCCCGCCCCACTAACGCCATCCCGACAATGCCCTGGATGGCCACGGATGAAGAAATGCCGTCCCAGCAAAATGCAGAGGAGGGGGTCCCAGAGGCACACGCGCCTCGCCATGCGGCCTGGCTCTCGGAGAGTGGACGGGACAGCGCGGGGGCGGTCGCCACGGGGACGGTCGCCGCGGGGCACTCACGTGATGGTATCGATCATGTCCAGGCCCATCTCCACGCAGCAGTGGGCATGGTTGGTCTTCGGCTGGGTGAGGCCGGACACGCAGTAATAACAGTCGCCGAGGATCTTGATGTGGCGACAGTGGTTCTCCTGGAGGGGGAGGGGGGGCGACAGGAGAAATCCCAGGTTAGTGACCCGCCCGGGGCCTGGGCACCTGCACTTTCACCACCAGGTGCCAGAGACCACAGAGCGTGCAGCACGACAGGCAGGGGACCCCTCGGAGCCCAGGGCAGCCTCAGGAAGGTGAGCGGCCCCCAGGGCCGTGGTTAGGGTCACCCTGGGGCACTCACCCGGCCCTACACCTGCACTCAGCCCGGCTCCCACGCAAGGGCCCCACCCTGCCCGCCCCGCGGCCCAGCTGGCACACCCACACAGCCCCAGCCTGGAGCCAGCTCTCTCTTCCAGGGGGACCAGCACTGCTTCCCTCCTGACCACCACCTCAGACCGTCACCTGCTGGCCCCTGTGCATGGTGCCAGACACCCCCGACACCAGCCCCTGAAGGGCAGGTGCACACACCTGAGTCCTCGCGGCTGGCCTCCACGGGATGTGTGGGCGGCTGTCCATGAAGAGTCACCTGCCGGGGCCCGAGCTGCAAGGGGCGCACCAGGGTCTGCACCCTGACCTCGCCACCCAGGGTCATCTCAGAACTGCCGCTCTGGCACTTTGCAACAGTAAGAGTGTCGCGCCCACATCGCCGTCGCCCGGGGGCAGACTTCCTAGCACCTGTCACACGCTGACCCGCCGCTCTCGGCTGTGATCATCCTCGGACACTTCCGTAAAGCTCCCCTCTACGTCCCTAAAATAGCAGACGGCCTCACAAAACTCCTTCCCGCGAGTGGCTCAGGTCCACGGGTGTGACCACGAGATACGACGGAGACGCTCTCCAAAACGCATTCACGCGTTCGTTCAGAGGGGACAGCAAGCCCGCTACACGTTAACGGAAGTCGCAAACTTCACGAAAAACGATGACCTTTTCCAGAATGAACACAAGCAGTAAGAAGCGTGGCCGTGGTCACACGGGGAGTGTCGCGGGTGCCCTGGGCCCACGGGCGACTGCAGCCCCACTGAGAGCACATCCCCCGGCTTCTGCTCATGCTGCCCTCCGCCTGCCCAGAAGGACCGACCCCTCCTGGTGTTCTCCGGTGCTACAGGTTGACCTGAGAATTCACCGTGAGAGCCCTCAGCTCCCGCCTCCTGCAGCCCCACCCACGTCCCACGTCAGAGGACAGGGCGCCTGCCCGGCCCCCTGGGGCTCCCCCGTGGACTGCAAGCTGGCCGCAGGGACGTCCGGTTCTGACCACTCAGCCTCCGGGGGACCGTGGCAGCCACCTGTTAGGACCCCGCCGGCCTCCCTGCCTGCGGAAAAGAGCTCCCGGGTGTCCCGCGGGAAGGTCGGGCCGGTGGCATCCTGTCCTCTGCTGGTGTTGGGGAGCCGGAGCCAGATGGCCGGAGGCAGACGCCCCCCCGGGGGAGCCGAGGGCCGGGCCCCTGGGAGTCAGCCGGCCCGCGTTCCTCAGCCACGCTCGCCAAGCCTCCCGCCAGCAGGCAGCCCTGGGCTCTCTCCGGGCTCTTGCCCCCCCGTCCCCATCGTCCCCAGTGGGCAGGCAGGCCAGGACGCCCACGCAGGCCAAGGACAGGGAGCCCTCTCCCAACGTCCCCTGTCCCCAGGCCTGGGGCCCAGGGATGGCACCAGGGGCCACCGCCAAGCCTCGCCTGTGTCCTGGGCGTCAGGGCGTCCTCCCAGCGATCGGCCCGGGGCTGCAGACCCCCACCTCCGAGGAGCCCAGGGGTGACGGCACTATTCCTGCAGCCGGCCCGGGTCCTGGTACCTCAAGGGTGATGTGTGCCCATCGGCACCTCAGCAGGGTGTCCCTGTGCCCCCAGCTGTCTCTGGACCCCAGGTGTGCGCGGGCCGCAGGAAGGCAGGGAGGTGCCCACGGGGAGCCCTGGGAGTGAGCACGCCGCCCGCACGCCGGCCTCCAAGGAAGGGCAAAGCCACTTAGCAGGCAGCGTCCAGAGGCCACAGCCTCCTAATTACAGGCTGTCAGCGGCAGATGTGTCCTTGGTGAAGGTCCCGCCGTCAGCCTCCACCCCTCCCGGCTGCCGGGCCGCGGGGCAGGGCAGGGCACAGCCCACGGCAGCCCGGGCTGAAAGCAGCGAACGCCTCACCTCGTCTTCTAAGCTCCAAGTCCCGGCTGCCGTGCGCCAGCTCGCGAGACAGAGGAGGTGCTGCACCGACTTGGCCGTGCTCCAACCTCAAGCCTGAGGGGCAGCCCGGGAGCTGGAGCCAGGCCCCTGCGATGACGACGGGACAGCAGATTCTGAGACCTCCGCCCACATGTCCACGCTGGGGGACACAGCGGCCAGCGAGGCCCGAGGGGCTGCAGGAGGATCCGGGCAGGAAGGCCGCACGCGGGGCCTCAGGGACAAGCTCTGACCCACCGCCCGGCCGAACGGGCAGCCGCGGGGCCTGGACCCACGACGTCAGCCACAGCGTCTGCAGGGAGGAGGCGCGGACCACCATCCACCGCGACTTCGGTTCCTCCTGAACCGTCCGCACAGAATTCCCTTCACCCGGCCCTTGCGAGCCGGCCCCGGGGTAGGATGAGGGTCCTGTGGTCCCAGAGCCTCTGCCCGCCGGAGGGGGCAGGAGCCACACAGGAGCCACGTCTGTCCGGCCGCAGAGAGGCCGTCAGCCCAGCGCCGACTCCGCAGGCCCAGGCTGGCCCGAGACGGCCCCGCGCCCGGTGTGGCTCTGGGCAGCAGGCGGTCATCGTGCACGTCGGCTCCTGGTACCGGTACCGAGGGGACCACCCACGGCAGCACGAAGCCCGACCCCGTGGGCAGGGTGGCCCTCCCTCCACGCACAGGCCTCGGGGTCTCCACCGCGGAACCAAGCCACGCAAATACTTTACACAGTTCAAAAAATTCAATTGAGGGACACCTGGGAGGCTCAGCTGAAGCGTCTGCCTTCAGCTTAGGTCATGATCTCGGGGTCCTGGGATCAAGCCCCATATGGGGCTCCCTGGTCAGCACGGAGTCTGCTTCTCCCTCTGCCTGTCACCTTGCTCGTGTTCACGTCTCTCCCTCTAATCAATTTTTAAAAATCTGAATAAATAAATAAACGGCAAGCAGCGATGCTCAAAACGCAACACCAAAATGAAATAAGCCCTAAGGGTGACAGCGTCGGGAGGGTGACGGCATCGGGACGGCGGCTGCGCCCGGGTGCTGTGACTGCGTGTCCAGTGGGACGTCAGCCGCAAACAAAACAAAGAAAGGCCTCGAGGAACCCGAAACCGCACGCGGGGTCCTGTCGCACGTGTCGAGCGGGCAGCGTCCCTCTGAGCCTTCGATGCACAGAGGGAAAGGACGTCGCCGGCGCCGGGCCTTCCAGCCTCAGGGAGAAGGGACGTGCGGGGGAGAATCAAAGGAGCGGAGCGACTCAGTGGTCAGAAAGAGCAACACAAACACAGAACTCGCCGTTATTCTTCTAAAACAGCCTCACCCCTGCGTCCTGAGACGCCGGAGGACGAGCTGGAAAACCACTTCCCGAGGACGGAAGCAATTGCCGCATCTGTGTGCGGGGCGGGTGGGGGGGCATCTCGCCGTCCGGGGACACGGGCTGGGGGCGGACACGGGCTGGGGGCGGCCTCGTCCCTGGAGGCGGGAGGCGCCCGCGGGGAGGCCCCAGAGCCTGGGGGATGCATCCAGGCACAGCAGGTGCCCACAATCCCAGGAACGCCCGGGACGGAGGGGCCAGATGGCGGCTCCAGGGCGCCCATTCCTCAGTCGGAAAGCACATCGGTGACAAAAGCCAAGCGGGCACCGTTTCTGAGGATCACCCATCAGCTGACGTGTGAACCTTCTTCGATGTAAAGAATCACGAGCCAATAAGTGCAGGAACAATGATGGGAAAAGTTCACCGCAGTGAATCGCCAGGCGCCCCGCTTTCGGGGCAGCTGCCAGGGCCCCCCATGGGACGGACGTCATGGGAAGCAGCCGGCAGGTGGGTCGCACGCACGCAGGGACCACGGAAACCGCGAGCCTTGAACGAGCTGGGAGCCGGCCAAGGGCACGCCAGGGGAGGAACTGGAGACCGGCGGCACCCAGGAAGGCTCCCCAACATGAAGGAACCAGGCAGGGCCCAAGCCCCAGGGGCCCGAGGGCTCAGGGCAGGTGGTGGGCAGGAGCCGCCCCGAGGCCTGTGTCCTGACAGACATCCAGGGGCCGTGACGACCAGTCCCGCTGTGTCCACGGCAGCCCAAGGGTCTGGAGCCCCCACCCCACCCCACGTGCTCTACTCGCCCTGCCGCCCACGCCGGCCGCCAGATCACAGAGGAGGGGACACCGGAGCCAGGGTCCGTGTTACCGACTGTCAGGCCCCTCGCCCACCTCGCCCTTCCGCTGTGGAAACCACGAGAAAGCCCCACCACGCTGCCCAGCCCCCTCTGCGCCCCGCATGCCTTGCCCTGCCCTCTTCAGGGTCTGCGGGGCCGTGACCAGTGGCACGAGCTCTGTGCCATCGGCCAGCGCCCAACGTATATTAAACCCAGACACGTATCCCGCCTGGAACAAGGCTGCCAAGGAGGGAACACCTGACATGACGAGCAGGTGCCGCGGCCCAGAGAGACCCAGAGCTTCCACGCTGGCGATCCACTGGGCGGGTGACAAGGGCATCACGGCGGCCTCGTCATCCTCGAGGGAAGGGCTGGGGCCCAGGCTGTGAGCACAAGGTGCGGTGACATCTAGAACCCGGGAGGAGAGCCCCAGCCAGAGGGGCTACAGGGGTCAGGTGGGGCCGCTGTGTCCTCCCTGCCATCATGCAGAGGTGAGTCCACGCGACACATTCCCCAGCCCCCGAGGGCAGGGCTGGGCCTCTCCCTGCAGCTTCTCTGAGCGTGTGCCCAGGAGCACGCAGGCACCCCCAGGTGAGCCGGGTGCCCCCCACCTTCCCGGAGGCCCACACCCCACAGCCCTGAGCTGCCCTGGACGAGGAGTAATCGTCCCCTCCTGAAATGAAGCTACATCTCTGCACCCAGAAGCAGGCGGGGCGGGGACGACCAGGCGAGTGACTCTGGGGGTGGCGACAGGGGCTGGGCTGTCCCCAGTGCATAGTCCCCCCAGGGGCCTGGGGTCCTCACTGGGACCCCAGTGAGGGTGTGGTGCACTGGGGACTGTGCACCAGAGCAGCCCCCCGGGTACCACGCAGCAAGGACGGGGGATCGTGAACTGGGGCAGCCCCGGGGGACCACGCACTGGAGCCCCCACGCCGCCCGCGAGGGAGTGCGGCCGGGCTTCCACCCACGGGAAACCCCAGTGTCCGCATTCCACACACCGCCTGCTGTTTCAGGGAAGTGTTTATTTCCTGCTCATTAAGGAAGAATTAAATCGGGCTCATCATAATGCAGGAAGCTCCGAAAATTAAAACTCAGCAAGAACCCACAGCCCTGGGGCCCTCGTCCCCGCAGCCCACCCCCGACGGCTCGTGGCTGCGTGTGCACACGCTCTGCAGCCGGTTCGCACCCCTGGCCGTCGTGCACACACCTCCACCACGTCAAGGCTCGCCCGGGGAGACGGTCCCCGAAGCCAAGGGTGGACGCCACCTGCACTGTCTCCTCCTCCCTCGGGACAGCCAGGCCCAGTCCTGACCACACTGCCCCATGCAGGCCCCTCCTGCGCGGGACACTCCAGGTGAGCCCCCACGTGCCCCACAGCCCACCCGCATGCAAGCCTGACGGCGCGGGCACAGCAAGTCTGCGGAACGGGCACCGCTCAGCCGGGGACGCAGCTGCCCGTCGCGTACACTCCTGGCCTGCAGCACGCTCGGGGAGGAGGCCACCTCCGGGCATGAGGCCACCGGGGCTCCTCACGTTCACCGGCCAGGAAGCCAAGGCGCCAGGAGACCCGAGGGCGCCACTGAGTCCTCGCGCTGCCTGCTGAGCCCAGGGGAGCCCGGCGAGGAGGAGGGACGTGGGCACACACCGCAGCGAGCTCTGGCTCCCGGACTAGCTTCCGCGGCCACACGCAGAGGAACCCCGGGCGCTGGAGACGGACACCCTCGCCCTCACCGGTCCTCACGGTCACCTTCCGGCGGCTCCCGGGGGAGCACAGCCCCGCGGCTTGGGCCAGACTCTCCGCGTCCTCACCGCCCCGTCTTCCCTCACAATCCCAACCAACAAGCTCCCCGCATCCCTATCCAGCGGGTCAGGGGGGCCAGGAAGGCTCCCCACTGCGTGTGCGGCGGAGACTGCGCAGACTGGCCAAGCCCAGGGCGGAGTCCCGAGGAGAGCCCCCGCGTGGACACCGTGCGCCCCGACAGGCAATGCCTCCCAGGCTCGTCCAAGCTGGCCGACTGCGCTGGACCCCACGCCAGCCGCGTCCGAGTGTGGACGCCCGCCGTGTGCCAGGCACAGGCCGCCTGGGGGCTGAGAACCGACCAGAGTGCACCAAGCTCCGGCCGGGAGCTCCTGGGGTGCAGCCCCGACGGAGGATGGTCTCCAGCTGTCAGCCCCGAGGGGCGCGTGGGACCCAGGCCGCCTCCACGGCCGGCACAGCCAGAGTCTGGGCCTCCCCACGGAGCCTGGACGCGCGTGGAACGACGTCTGCTTCTCCCAGCGGGGCTGCTCTCCCCGCATCCAGAGAAGAGCCCTGTGCTCAGAGCAGATGTAAACCTAAAGTGGCTCAAGCAATAAATACTGTGTCCATCTGCGGTCCGCCGGGCACAAGGGTCAATCAACCTCCGGAGACCGTGGAGACCAAGCCAACACGCTCACCCTCGGTCTCACTGCCGCAGGGACCCTGCTAAGGCGGGGTGTGTCTGGGTGACCACGTGCAGGCGCACTCACGGGGCTCCCGCGTCCTGCACACAGACGCGTCTCCTCGGAGCTGGGCTCAAGCGGATGGGACGTAGGTTTTAAACACACCCAACACCCTCGGAGCACTCAAGGACAGAGGGTCGTCATCCTCAGCTGCCGGCAGCGACCTCGACAGGGCGGCTGGCGTGTGTGGGGGGTTCATGCTGAAGTTCCACAGATGGAAACATAATCTCCGAGACGACGCGGTGCTGGACAGATGGGCGGACAGACGGACAGCAGGTCACACCTCGCCAGTCACCTGGACAGCTCAGCAGCACAAACCATCCGGAACGAAAGAAAAGGAAGAAGAGGCCAAAATGAAAAAGGATCATCAGTGAGCTGTGGGACGTCAAGATCCACACACGGGTAAACCGGGGTCCCTGAAAGAAGGGGGGATGTGTGAGGAGCAGTCGAGGGCTTTCTCCCCCAGATGATCAAACCATAAACCCACCGAGGCAGGAAGCCCAAAATCCGTGAGGAAGACCTCATGGAGGCACGTCAGAGTCAAACTGCTTAAAGCCAGTGATGAAGAGAAAACCTTAAAAGCAGTCACAGGAAACAGACATCTTCCCCGTTGCGCACGGAGGACCAGAGCGGCGTCCTTGGACAGCACGACCCGATGACCCACAGGCCTGTACGGAACGGGTGAAAAGAATTTCCAAAGATAAAGGCAAAATGAAGACCCTTCTCAGAAACACAGAGACGGAGCGGGGTCCTCGCCGCTGGCTGCCCTCCTCCCTGCAGAGCACCCACCGCAGACCCGCTGGCCACCCGCACAGGCTGGACCCCACCTTCCCTCTTCTAAAGGGAACAGCTCGTTTGCCCAAACAGAAATGGCAACAATGCAGAACGGGGTTTATGACAACAAGGGGAGCACGCACAGCAGCAACCTCACCCGGGCCAGGAAGGGAGGCGCGTGAGGAGGCGCGTCGGCGAGATCCTCGGACGACGTCCAGGAACCTGCCGCAGACCCCGGAGCAGCCAGCCCAGTGCCAGAGCCAACGGTGCACACTCAGGAGCCAACAGAGGTGCAAGGGCAGAGTCACAGAACACACCCCCTACACCCACAGAACGGCAGGAAAAGTAAAACCGCGACACAGAACAGATGGGACAAACCAAACCCGGGCCGACGGCACAGCACAGCAAACGCAGACGGTCAGATTCGAGGGAGAAAAGACAAACCCAGCCCGTTAGAGAAAAAGAGATGAATCCCTTGGGGGAAAAAAGGGGGATGGAAACGACATGCTTCCCAGCAATACTCAAAGGAAAGCTGGAACAGCCGTGCTCACACAGGACGTTAGGTCTCCAGGGGACGAGGGGCATTTCTTCAGGAAAATAGAGTTAATTAGGGGAGCGTGGGTGGCTCAGCAGGTTGAGCATCCGCCTCTTGGTTTCAGCTCTCCCTCTGCTCCTCTCCTGCTCACACGCACACACACACGCTCCGTCTCTAAAAAAACAGAATGGGACCGCTGGGTGGCTCAGTGGTTTGGCGCCTTCCTTCAGCCCAGGGCGTGACCCCGGGGTCCCGGGATTGAGTCCCACGTCCAGCTCCCTGCATGGAGCCTGCTTCTCCCTCTGCCTGTGTCTCTGCCTCTCTCTCTGTGTGTCTCTCATGAATCAATAACATCTTAAAAAAGTTAATTCATCAAGAGGACCTAAGAACCCTAAATGTTACAAATCAAGTAGCAGAGCTTGAGAACACAGGGAGCAGACAGATCTCTAAGTAAGTCGCAGACTCCATACCCCTCGATCAGGAACTGAGAAACCCGGGAGCCAGGACGTAAGGAATGACGCAGAGTAAGAACGTGAGCAGCCGGCCCCCAGCCGGCCTCAGCGCGTGTACACTACGCCCCAGAACACGAGGATGGCACGGAAGCTCAGTGCATCTTGTTGCTCAGGTCCTGAGGAGACCGTGTTCTGAACCGTGCACTTAAGAGGACTCAAATTTTTGAAAAAATGTGTTCTCTGACCACAACAGAATTCAATGTGAACTCAAAAACAGAAAGACATTTGAAAAAATCCCTCAAAACACATATCTCTAAATAAGCCATGGGTGTAACCAAAATTAAAAGGGATATTAGAAAGCATCTTGAACCGAGGGGAAACGAGGACACAGTGTCTCAGCAACGTGGGGACGCCACCTTAGCCAGACACCCGCCTGGTCTGCGGCACCAACTCTTCACATTTGGAGGGGAAAGATCCTCATCAGCAGTCTCAGCTTCCATCTTCCCAAACGACAAAAACAAGAGTAAAAGAAAAACAAGGAACGCACAAGAATCACAATAATAAAAAATCAGAGAAAAACAATGAAACCAAAAGCAAACTCTTTACAAAAATTGATAACATTGATAAACGTGCAGCCAGAATGATGGGGGAGAGAGGGAAGCACAAATTATCACAGTCAGAAAAGGAGGAGGTGATGTCACGGCTGCTTCTGCAAATATTAGAAAGCTAACAGGGAAATACCATAAACACCTTCATTCTAACAATCTCGGTGACTTAGCTCACATGGACAGATTCCTCGAAAGACTAAGAAACACAAAGCTCACTCCGATATATGGACATGTGCATATCGTATATGGATATATCACATACATATAAAAAAACTGATTCTAGGGATCCCTGGGTGGCTCAGCTGTTTAGCGCCTGCCATTGGCCCAGGGCGTGATCCTGGAGACCCGGGATCCAGTCCCACATCAGGCTCCCTGCATGGAGCCTGCTTCTCCCTCTGCCTGTGTCTCTGCCTCTGTGTGTGTGTGTGTGTGTCTCATGAATGAATAAATAAAATCTTTTTTAAAAATCCCTGATTTTATAGATATATATATATAATAGGCCTATTTTTAAAAATTGAACTTGTACATAAAAACTTCCAGGGGCGCCTGGGCAGCTCAATTAAGCATCTGCCCTCCGCTCAGGTTGTCATCTCAGGGTACTGGGAGGGAGCCCCCAGTTGGGCTCCCTGCTCAGTGGGGCGCTTGCTTCTCCCCTTCCAGCCTACTTGTGCTCTCTCGTGCTCTCTCTCTCTCAAATACACAAATTTTCTTAAGAATTGGTTAAAAGTTTCAGAAAGAAAATCTCCAGAAAGTGGAACAGGAGGAAACATGCCCAAACTCTTCCAGGAGACCAGCCTGACCAAGATTCCACATGAAGACGACATAAGGAAAGAAAGCCATAGAACAGCATCCTTCAGAAACGTAACAGGAAGACAGCTAAAACAAATTTTAGCCCACATGCACATACTCACACATGGACACCTGCACACATACGTGAACAAGCGTGTCCATATGCACATGTGTGTGCACAACTGCATACGCACATGCTCTCATGCATGTATGCAATGCACTCGCGGATATCCATACACACGTGCATGCCCCCCCACACAGCTACATGGACATGCCCCACCATGTCCCACTGCAGCCCACACAATCACGTGTCCTCGTGAAAGAGCCAAGTAGTGAATAAAAAGGGACACATCTGGGGATCCCTGGGTGGTGCAGCGGTTTGGCGCCTGCCTTTGGCCCAGGGCGCGATCCTGGAGACCCGGGATCGAATCCCACGTCAGGCTCCCGGCGCATGGAGCCTGCTTCTCTCTCTGCCTCTCTCTCTCTCTCTCTCTCTCTCTCTCTCTGTGACTATCATAAATAAATAAAAATTTAAAAAAAAAAAAAAAGGGACACATCTTATACACCAGCAAACCTGACAACCTAGAAGAGATGAATAAGGGATCCCTGGGTGGCGCAGCGGTTTGGCGCCTGCCTTTGGCCCAGGGCGCGATCCTGGAGACCCCGGATCGAGCCCCACATCAGGCTCCCGGTGCCTGGAGCCTGCTTATGTCTCTGCCTTGTCTCTGCCTCTCTCTCTCTGTATGACTATCATAAATAAATAATAATTTAAAAAATAAATTTAAAAAAAAAAAAAGAAGAGATGAATAAATCTCTACAAACACTCAACCTACCAAGACCGAATCATAAAGAAACAGGAAATCTGCAGACATTTCTAGTACGGAGACTGAAGCAGTGATCAAAAGCCCCCAACACAGAAAAGCCCAGGACCGGATGGCTTCACTAGTGACCTCTGCCAAACGTTTGAAGATCACCAACACTTCTTAAGCTCTAAGGAAGCTCCCAAATTCACTCTATGGGGCCAGCATTACCCTGAACCCAAAACCACTGGACCTGACCAGAAAAGACGAGGATCTTTTACTAATACCAATACCCCCAATGATCCCAGATGCAGAAATCCCCCCAAACAAACATGAGCAAGCCACTTCCAACAGTACATTAAAGGGATTGGACACCACAACCAAGTGGGATTTGTTCCCAGGATGCTAGGATGGTTCGATACCCACAAATCGATCCATGAGATGCATCACATTAACCGAAGAAAGGGTAGAAATACATGATGGTCTCAGCAGATGCACAACAAGCATTTGACAGGACGCAACGTCCTTTCAGGATAAAAACTCCCCACACGGCAGGTGCACAGGGCACGTTTCTCGACACAGTGAGGGCCGGGGATGCCAAGCCCACGGCACACATCGGCCCCGACAGTGAGAACAGGAGAGCTTCCCCTGCAGGGTCAGGAGTGGACAGGGAGGCCACTCCCATCCAACAGCATAAGTCCCAGCCTCAGCAACCGGGCACGGAAAGAAAATCACACACTATCTCTCTCTGCAAATGGCCAATATCTACAGAAAACCCTAAAGATGCCACCAAGAACCTGTCAGAACTAATAACTGAATTCAGCAAATTTTCAGGATGTGAAATCAACACGCAGAAATCTGAGGTGTGAATGAATGCCACAGTGAATGCTCGGAAAAGCGGAGGAAATAATTGTATTTACGACTGCATCAAAGGGAATAAAATACCCAGGAATAAATTCAATGAACAAAAACAGGAAGGCAAGTCTGATGACTTGAGGGGTGTTTGGAACACGTCCTGTCCCCAGAGCAGGCCCAGCAGATGTCCACCGCGTGAGCCCCGAGTGGGTGCCGATGCAAAGGGATGGTGACATCGCAGCTGGGGTGCAAGCCCGGGAGGCCCCGCCTGGGCCAGGGGGAGCCCGATGTATCCTGGGCTGATGAAGAAAGAAGGGGACAGGACAGCGAGCCCCCATGTCACCACACATTTCATGCCGAGAACAAGACCCAGACCATGCATCCCGGGGACAGCCTCTCCGCCCTCCACCCTGCGGTCAGGGAGGCCCACACCTGTCGCCCCCACCCCAAGCAGAAGTGGGCCAGCCAGCACACCCCGCCCTCACTCTGGGGATGCCACGGTCCACACGAGAGGACACTGAGAAGTGGGCTGCACGCAGAGTCACGCGCCGCGTAAGTAAACTGGCTGAAGCCAGGGAGAAGACATCTGCCAACCGTGTACCCACGGAAGGACAAGCTAAGACTCTACAGACTCCTGTCACCCTGGGGGCGGGGGCTGTTGTAAGCGACCCAAGCCGGGGCGGGGGTTGGCGGTAGGCTGGTGGCACTGCTGACCACTGAGTCACTGAGGGAACACGTCCCCTCCGGGACCAGGAAAGACAGATCCGGACAGTGGGGGGAGGGCACACCCCTCACATCAGCAGCCTGTCCTCAGAGAGCCCCGGTGGCCAGTGAATCCTCATCCAGAAGCTTCCTCGTGGAGGGGCAGGGGAAAGGCGCAGGCCCCGGAAAGCTCAGAGCAGCACCCAGAAAGCCCCAGGCCACCAGGCACCCCGGCCTCAGACAAAACACACGTTCTGACCCTAATATGGGAGGCCGTGTCCGTGAGCCCCACACGCCACACGGGACTGGTCACCCTGACTCCTCCATCAGGCTTCCCCAAAACCACAGGTGTCAGGGAGGGAGGAGGCCCCAGCCCCAGAGGCCCCGGAGGCCGAGCCTCAGCTGCTCCCCAGGGCACGAGGCCAGCACCCCCGCGCCCAGGCTGCCAGGGCACCTCACGGCCCGGCAGTGCCCCCAAAACGGACAGAGAGCCAACCCCCTCCCTTCATCCTAGGGAAAGACCCAGCAGCCTTCCCCACACGGGGTCCCGCAGAGCCCCGGCCCGGGACAGCAGCGGGTGCCCCTAGGAGAAAGGCCTCCAGCGCCAGCCCAGTCCGAGCAAGCGGCGAACTCCCAACTGGGCGTCTCAAGATCCTGACCAGCCTCCAGGACACTCCGGGTGGAGGGCGGGGGGCAGCGTCCAAGGGCCACATGCCGCCGCCCCCGAGGCCGAGTGCTCTCCTCCTGACTCGGTCCCGAAACTACAACAGGCACAGCCCGTGTGGCAGCCACCCACTTCACCTGTGGGTCAAGGGCGAATGCTGGCGCCCGGCACTCTGCAGCCCGCGGGGTACCCTCCCCCAGCCCTGCACGCACGTGGGACATCCTCAGGACTCCACTGTGCAAGGCACGCTGGCCCGGGGACCGCTCCTCCCCCTCCCTCATCAAGGGGACATCCGTCCACTCTTTCTACCAAGTTCTTTCCCTGGGTGAAGAGTTCTCAGTCTGCGAACTCCCTACCCCCGACCACCTGCCCAGGACCCCTCTGCGTCCAGAGGCAGGCTGGCCGGGCCGGTGGACGGGGCTGTGTGTCCCCACGTCCCCCCACGTCCTTGTGGGGCAAGGGAGGCCGGCATCCAGGTCCAAGGACACCAGGCAGTCCGTTGCCTCCGCACCAAGACACCAGGCAGTGAGCCAGGCCTGGGCTTGACCTCTGCGGGCCTTCACGTGACCTGCCCCAGGAAGCTCTTAAAACGCCAGCACTCTCCTGCCACAGCAAGGGGGCTCGGCATCGTCAAAAGCCACCAACTGGCTGAGGTGACCTTCAGGGCGGGGCCTCCCCACCCAGCCACCACCCTCGGTCTGGGGCCAGCTCGGGGCGCCCTGGGTGCGCTCGGCCAAGCGCCCTCTTTTGCACAAAGGAGTCGCGGGCGGTGATGCAGAAGCTGTGGGTGACGACAGCCGGGCGGGACCGACGCACTCGGCATCCGCGAGGTCGCACCTGCAACCCCGGAGCCCCCGAGGCTGCTCCAGTGACACGCGAACATCGGGGGCTGCGCTTACCGTGGCCAGTTCATCAAACTTGCCGAAGAGCTCGTTGAGGAGCTTGACCAACTCCTGCGCGGTGCACTGTGACGCCAAGCCCGTGAAGCCCACGATGTCCGCGAAGAGGATGCTGCAAGAAAAACGCACCAGGCTGCCTCCTCCACGGTATGTGGTCCCCAGAGCGGCCTTACGAGCACCCCAAAATAACCCTCCCTGGTTATTCCTCGGGCCGGCCTGGGAGGGGAGGGTCTGTCCTGTTTGACAGGTGGCAGCAGCAGCGGCTGGGGAAGCAGGGGAGGCCCTCGCCACCCCGGGGGGGGGTCCTGCTGACCCCCCAGGACACGGGCAGGGCACAGCTCCACAGCCACCAGACCTGCCCCCAGCCCCGGACGGCCCTCCTCAGCCCTTGCGGCCCCTGGAGCCCCGCTGCGAACCCCTGCGCCTCACGGACGGGCCACCTGGGTCCTGCAGCGGGACAGGGCCTCACCTCGCGGGACAGAAGCCTGCCACGTGAGCATCCGCTTACTACGGAACAGGGCGGGTCTAAACAACGGCACCCGCCACCCGCACAGCCTCCTCCCCGGATGCCACAGCGTGAGGCACACGGCCACACCGAGCTGCCGTCACCGTCGTTTTTGCTGGATACCGAATTCCTGCCTGTTTCGTTCCACCCTGAACACGTCACCCCAGCCCCCACCTCCACCATCCCTGGTGAAAAATCCCACGCTGGTCTTGCCGGCCGTCACTTCTGTCCCACTCCTCTCCTAATCTCTGGCCCTTAGGGTTCAACGACCACGTGGGGGGCTCCGTGTGGGTCCTGACAGGGCTTCTGCAATGCGTACGTTACTGCTTTCCATGAAATTTCAGACCTTTTGAGTCCTATTTTTTCAAAGACTCTCTCTCCTCCTTTCCTCTCCTCTGAGACTCATCCTGGGGGGGCTGTCGCACCGGCCGGCGTCCCTCGAGACCCCCAGCCTCTGTTCTCTCTCCATCCATCAGGCTCCTTGATCTCAGGTGGCTGTCTTCAAGTTCCCCGAGTCTTTCCACAACCTGCTCAGATCTGCTCAATGTGGAACCCCCACCCCGACCCTCTAGTGAACTTTTTATTTTGGTCACTGTATTTTTCAATGCTGGAATTTCTGTTTGGTTGGTTTTTTATAATCTCGACCTTTTTACTGGTATAGTCTACTTGATAAGAAGTCTTTCTCATGCTCTCCTTTATTTAGACACAGTTTGTTCTTTGAGAGTATTTCAAACAGGTGATTTAGGGGCGCCTGGGTGACTCAGGGGGTCAAGCATCTGCCTTCGACTCAGGTCATGACCCCGGGATCGTGGATTGGAGCCCTGTGCCCTGGGTCGGGCTCCCTGCTCAGCGGGGAGTCTGCTTCTCTCTCTCCTTCTGCCCCTCCCACTGCTCATGTTCTCTCTCTTTCACTCTCTCAAATAAATAAATAAAATCTTTAAAAATATATATATGTGGGATCCCTGGGTGGCGCAGCGGTTTGGCGCCTGCCTTTGGCCCAGGGCACGATCCTGGAGACCCGGGATCGAATCCCACGTCCGGCTCCCGGGGCATGGAGCCTGCTTCTCCCTCTGCCTATGTCTCTCTGCCTCTCTCTCTCTCTCTCTCTCTCTGTGACTATCATAAATAAAAAAAAAAAATTAAAAATATATATATGTGACTTAAAGTTTTGTCTAGAAGTCCAATGTGTGGGCTCCCTCTGGGACTGCATTTTCATTTCCATATGAGCTATACATTCACGCTTTCTTGCACACTTGCATATATTTTCACAGAAAATCAGATAATACACTGTGGCAACTCTGAAAATCAGAAACCACCCCCCCAACCTCAGGATTGAAGTTGTTCTTGTTGCTGTTTGTGTTGTTATTTGTTCAGTGACTTTTCTGACAAACTCTGAAAAGTCTGTTTCTATCTCATGTGGGGCCATTAAAGTCTGTGGTTGGTTAAGCTAGTGGTCAGCTAATGACCACACAGAAATTTCCTCCCATTCCTGAAGCCAGTAAGTCTCTCAGTCTTTGATGATGGGCACTCAGCCAGGCAGATGCCAACTGTCTCAGTCTGCTCTTCCTGCTTGCACACATCCTCAAGGTCAGCCTCAAGACCTAAGGACAACCCAGGGTCATCATGGTCTTTTCTGAACATGCACGTCGCCCGACCTGTGTGTGGGATCTTCTGATTCCCAGAAACATTCCCAGAGCCTTTCAAAGCACCTGACAGACATCTCATTCCCTAGTTTTAAGTTTTTAGTGCCCTGCTGCTTGCCTCAGCTGTTATCACTGCCTCTGACAGCTATGATGTTAAACACTTGCCACTGATTGTTCTTAACAAATGTCCCAGGGCAAAAGCTGTTCCAACTGAGTGTTGAGTCAGGTCAAATAAAGACAAGCCTGTGAGCAAGGTTTCCCAGGGAATTCCCAGGCAGTCAAATGATGACAGTTCTCTGAGAATTTTTCAAAGCCCTGACCCCATTCTGTCCCCTCAGGTGGCTGTCAGTGGACAGGTTTTCACTGTAATAGCAGCTGCTGGTTTTCAACGCTATCATGGAGCTAAAGACAGTGAAACAGGGTAAGTTAGAACTCTACAAAGCTTGCTGTTTTTTTTACCAGGATCCAGCTGTTTTTCATAAATAAACATTCCTGGATTCTTGCAAGGCTTTGCTTAATTTCCAGTATTCTGACAACGTTGACTCAGTTTTCGTCAGTATTGTCATTGCTTCTATGGAGTTGAGGATTTTCAGATGTCCTTACTCCACCGTTCCTGATGACATCAGCCTATTAGTTCTGAATGGTGTACTGACTCGGGATTCTAATCCTGGATGATAGGGAACCAGAGAGGGACTCTAACGAGGATGGTGAGGAAGACAGTGAGCTGATCACATCTGGGCCCTACAAAGCCACCTTTGACCCTGTTGAAGGGTGGTTAGGGGAGCCATGGTGGAGCTGGTGCCATCAGGGACAGGGAGCCGGCCTCAGCTCCCTCTCCTATCTCAGCATCGTCACACCTGCACCTGCTGGGAATGAGGCATCCGCCGGGGGATGTGGGCAGAGATTTTTCACATCAGAGGGAAATGGTGACTTTCCACACCTGTGTCTGTTGTCCCAAGTCAGAAAAGAGGGGGGAGGCACATGGGCACCACACACCATGCTCACCTCCACCTGCTGCCCCAGGAAGTCCTTGACATCTGATGCCTTCCCTGCTGTGTGCAGACACTCCACACCCCTCCCCCTGGGCACTCCCTGGATTGTTCTGGTGATCTGGTCTCATCGGGGGCTGGGTCACTTTGCCACCTCCTTACCCACTGAGGAGAGGCAGTGGGTGAATGGGAAGTCTAGGTGGGTATCAGCATCAGCCAATCCCAGGCTGCCCCAGCCCCACCACTCACTGGCTCCACCTCCAAGTGGAGGTGACAGTGCCTGGGCTGCCTGGGCTGGAATGCTGGCCCCACACACTGGGGCCTTAACCCCACTGGGCTCAGTATCCTCCACAGGAGGACAGCACTAGTCCTCAGCAAGAGGCACAGCAGTGGGAGTGAGCATGCTCACCAGACAGCGGCTAGCCACACCGGCTCACACACAGGGATGGCTGAGGCCCTGACGAGGAGGGGCTGGCGGCAGCAGCAGTCCTTCGCTCAGCCTAGATGGACAAGTACCAGCTTGTAGAGACTCAGTCCACAGCACTCAACAAAAACAGAGGAAGTTTTTATCCTGTTGTGTCTGCAAAGGCCCAGTGGCAGGTAGGCCTGACACCAACCAGAAGGACCAGCAAAGAATATCAGGGGTGGAGGGTGCTTCCGGGCCTCAACCACCATCACCAGCCTGATTGATGCTTACATAAAGGGAAATACTCAGCTAGTCTAAGAACTTTATTTTTTTAAGATTTTATTTATTTATTCATGAGAGACACAGAGAGAGAGAGGCAGAGACACAGGCAGAGGGAGAAGCAGGCTCCATGTGGGAACCCCGATGTAGGACTCGATCCCGGAACTCTGGGATCATGCCCTGAGCCATAGGCAGACGCTCAACCTCTGAGCCACCCAGGCGTCCCTAGTCTAAGTACTTTAAAAGGGAATATACGATGTAGTAGAATAAAATTCTTTGTGATAGGATTTGTAAAAACAAGCAAACCTCAGAGCATGTCTGGGGCAAGCTGCTTCATCACCTGTAAAACGGGAACAATCCCTACCTCCTGGGGCTGCCATGAGAGGAACGGGGGAGGAACAGGACACCTACCCCAGGCCCTGGCACCAAGTGGAATATTGCTCAGCTGTTATCCTGACATGGGCCAAGATCCAGCTGAAATGCCACCACCCAAACCAGTTCAGAGACAGAGTGCCAACCCTCTCCGGCCCACGCAGGACATGGGAGGTGAGGAACAGCGGGAAAGAGCAGCTGTGACACCTATCACCCAAGAGGTCAACACCCCCCCTCCATGGGACCTGCTTCCCGGCCAGCAGGTGCTCACCTGGGCCTCCTGACACACACCCGCTCCCTCCTCCCCTCACATCGAGGCCTTCCACCCCCATCTGCCCAAGGCCTCCCACCTCTGCCGCTACCTGCGCCACACACTTACTCCTCACCTCCTGCATCAACTCCACCTCCACCAGCGCCTCCCATTTCCATCACCATCACTTCCATTATCTCTCACCCTTACGCTCACCACCTCCTCCGCAACCTCCCACATCACCTCCCGTCTCAATCACCTCCTCGCCAACCCCCACAGCCCCCATAGACATCACCTCCACTTCCATCGCTTCCCACAATCGCCCTCACTGTCTCCATTATGCCCACCCCGGCAATCACCTCCACCACTTCAACATCCACCTCCTCCACCCTCCTCCTCCTCCTCCTCCTCCACCTCCACCTCTTCCCCCTCCTCCTCCACCTCCTTCTCCACCTCCACTCCTACCCCTCCTCCTCCATCTGTACTGCCTCCCCTCCACTCATCCACCTCTTCCACCTCCTTCTCTACCTCCTCCTCCTTCTCTTCCACCTCTTCCCCTCCTCCTCCATCACTTCCACCACTTCCCCCTCCTCCCTCTCCTCCGCTGCCTCCACCGCCTCCATCTCCACCTCCATCATCTTCATCTGAGCTCCCCAAGGCCCAGCACCTGGGCCGCATCAGCGGGCCGCATCAGCCCTACCTCACATTGTCATGCCGCTGGATGTAAATCTTGTGGAAAATCCTTTCGGGGGGCTTCAGGAAGTCCTCCTTCATCTCCATGGCAACATTCCGGGGCAGAAGGCTCATAAGCAGCCGCTCCTGGACAGGAGAGACAGGTCTGTGTGACGCAGCAGGACTCCCCTGCGAGTCCTCGATCACCCCCACCGAGGTGGTGCTGAGGAGCTGCCCTGCACAAGGGGCTGCAGACCCTCCTCACGGGCAGCAGGCGGCCTGGTGCTATAGACCCTGCCTGGCCCCTGGGCCCCTGCAGCCTGTGCCCAGGCCTGGAGTGGCATTACACAGGAAACTCGCTCCCGGAGCACTGGCAAGGGGCCTGCATCACCTCCACGACACCCGGGCCACCACGGCAACCTTCACCCACCGTCCACCCACCCGCGTGCCCCCGCTTCACCGAGCAGAGGTCACAGGGAGGAAACGCCACCAGCCCCAACCAGGATGGCCAGGCCTCACTCCACATCCCACTGCCCAACACGGCCCCAAGAGGGACCTCCGGATGGGCCGTAAAACCCGCCCCTCTGGAAAGACGGGAGTCCCGTGACCTCACAGAGATCGGTACACAACGTCGCATTCCCCGCCCCGCCCGCCCCCGGTCCTATCTTCCGATTTCTTCCTTCTCTCTGGGGGTCAGATGTTTTCTTCCCTCTCAGAGAATGGAATGAACATCTAGGCCTTTTCCAGAGGTGCCCTGCCGCACAGGAGACTCCATCCCTCTCCCGGGGACTCAGTTTCCCCACCTGCTTCATTCTGCCTCTCCGCCTCCCAGGGATCCTCACCCGCCCCCAAGCCCCCTGGCCCGTGACCACCGCTGGCCACACCTGCATCTGAGGCCCTCCCTCAGGGCCTCTCGCTCCCCTTCCCAGCCTGCTTCGGGAAGCAAAGAGATTACATTGAAATCCCAGTAGACCGAGGAAGGAAGCCTGCTCAGAAGAGCAAACACGGCAGAGACTGGGCAAGAGAAGCCGCTCCCTCACTCCATCCCTCCAGCCCCAGGCTCTGCTCCGGGCCTGTCCCATCAACGCAGCAGCTCTAGTGAAGCCCTCGACCCCTGGCATCCCCCAGCCCACAGCAGGCATCGGGTGACCTCCTGGACCACAGCCCCATTCCGTGAGGCCACGTCCCACGTGATGACCTCAGGAGGACGATGAGAGCGGCACAGTGACAAGAGTCCCCCGGAGCCCAGCCTCGGAGGCCTGGGGCAGGGGTGTGAGGGCTTCACCTGTCTGCTCTGGATTCCACAGAGCACGTCACAGGCCTAACCCATGGAGCCCACACCCCTCAGGAGCCTCCCCAGGTCATGCGTCTCCCCGTAAACCGCAGAGGGGAAGGCCAGCCAAGCGCCGCTAGCTGCTGTGTGGAGCCAAGCAGACAGACGAGGCCAACCTGAGTCCCGGACCATGTGGCCCGAGCAAGGCCTGGCTCTGCCCTGAGACCCACGCCCACGGCGGCCAAACAGACAGACTGCAATGCCGCGGCGGGACTTCACGCTACTGCCATGGCCTGTGACCACGCTCAGCACTGGGACCCCTGGGAGAGAGGCTCTGAGTGCTGGCGAGCACACGGACACCATGCATGGACACGTCCAGGCTGACTGTGAGGGGCAGCCCCAGCGCACGGGTGTGGGAGCCGCTGTGTGACTGGTGCCTGGCCAGCAGACGCCGACCCCTTCCTTGGCCGGGGGGCCTCTGGGGCGAGGCTGAGACACAGGCAGAGGGTGCCAGACTGTGCGGGTGGTGGAGGGAGCTTGGGCAGGGCCTCACCCAGGCCACCTCGCGGACAGGCCAAGGGCAGCATCAGCAACACGAACACACCTGGAAGCTGCTGGAAATGCCTCGAGGCACGAGGCCAGGACACTACAGAATGCTGCCCCAGAACACACGTGGGGCTTCACGCTCTCCTGGGAAGACCCAGCGTCACGGGGCTCCACGACCCTGGGCCGCCTGGGCTGCCGAGCTGCGGTTAGGGGCTCGGGGGTGGCTCTGCACCAGCGTGCCCCGTACGGAGGATCCCTGGAGGAGTGCACGGTGGCCTGGCCTTGCATCGCACCTCTGCCCTGTCTGAATTCCATCACACCAGACAGGGAGACAGGCACACCGAGTACTCAGCAGGTGCTCTGTGAGGGGGTCATTGCCCCCCAGACCCTGCTCCCCCTTTGCCTGCCACACCTCCAATTCCCACTGCTCAGGGCTCAGGTCTTAAATCCCTCACCTGCACCTACAAATATGCTACATCAGATCAAACAAGGGAGGCTGCCCCCCACACCCGCCGTGCCCCGCATACCCTCCTCCCTGTTCAGTATTTTCCTAATGCCCTGGAACCCCTCCCTCTCCAAGGACCCCAGCTGAGGGCACACCTCCAGGACCTGGTCTCTCCATCCCATCAGCTGCCCTGCACCGTGGAGTTAGGACAGGGAAACTGAGTCAGCCACAGACCACAGGAGAGCACCACGCTGGTAATGCTGGGCAGGGGCATCTGGTGCTGGAAGTGAGGCCAGGGCAGAGCTGACCGCTGTTCCCACATCCCTTCATCACCACTAGCACAACCGTCTAGCCCCTTACTTTCATCTGGGGCTCAGAGACCTAAGATAAACACCCCGTTATCCAACCTGCTCTTGCAGCTAGATGTGGCCCAGGAGACAGGGGGTGAAAGGTCATGTGAGAGCTTCTGGAATGGCTCTTAAAGACGGCCTGTTCTTCCTTTTGTCCCTCTGTTGCTGGGGACATGGTCTTGATGTCCAGCCCTCTACCTACCATCTTGATTCACGAGGACGAGGGCCACACACCAGCAGTGGTGGACCAGTGAAGAGATGGAGACTGGGCTGGAAGGGCTGCATGGATCAGCCCTGCCACCTCAGCCATAAAGAGGCTCCCTGGAACCCGCACACGAGGGGGAAAGAGTGCTCACACTTGCATAAGCCACTGTCACATGAAATTCCTAAGGACAGGCTGTGGCTGTCCTTCTGACCAGGGGCTCAGCATCAGCTGCACCCACGAGATTAGGGATGGTACGTAAAGCCGACACACATAACCAAGAGTAAAAGCACACAACTTCCCCACAGGGAGCAAAGCGCCATCTGGCAAGATCAAGCACCCATCCCCGATTAAAAACAGCAAAACCTGGAACAAAGTAGTTTTCTGACATCATAAAGATATTACCTGCAATCCACGTCCAATCTCAGACCCAGCCCGAAAGCCCCAAGCAGCAGTAAACACTGCATCAGGAGCCGACAAGCCTGATGTGTTCTGACCAGCAAAATGAAACACAAAGCCAGAAATCCAAAGGACAAACTCATGAACGTGGATCCTACAAAGTCTCCCGGCGCCCTACAAACACCAAAACGTTACTTAAGATAAATGTATTAGGGACGCCTGGGTGGCTCAGTGGTTGAGCATCTGCCTTCCACCGGGGTGTGACCCTGGGGTCCTGGGATCGAGTCCTGCGTCGGGCAGGCTCCCTGCAGGGAGTCTGCTTCTCCCTCTGCCTCTGTCTCTGCCTCTCTCTGTGTCTCTCATGAATAAATACATAAATAAAATCTTAAAAAAAAAAAAAGAAAATAGGGATCCCTGGGTGGAGCAGCGGTTTGGCGCCTGCCTTTGGCCCAGGGCGCGATCCTGGAGACCCGGGATCGAATCCCACGTCGGGCTCCCGGTGCATGGAGCCTGCTTCTCCCTCTGCCTGTGTCTCTGCCTCTCTCTCTCTCTCTCTCTGTGACTATCATAAATAAATAAAAATTTAAAAAAAAAAGAAAAAAATCACGCAGCACATGAGAAGCAGAACAATCTCAACAAATGAATAAAGACAATCAACAGACAGCAACAGCACGATTAACAGAATAATCACCATACCTAACGAGATTCTAAAGCAGCTATTGTAAGAATCATTCGATAAACAGCCACAAACACACCTGAAAAAAATGAAAGAAGAAAAAGGAACTCCAGCAAAGAGATAAAAGATACAAAAGAGACTCCGATACAAATGTTGGAGCTGAAAAAAAAAAAAATAATGAAATAAAAAGCTCGACAGGTGGCAGAGAACAGAGGAGAGCCTAGTGACCTTGCAGGCGGAATGACAGAGATTGCCCACACGGTTCGAATTACCGCAGATTTCTCATGGGGGATCGTGGAGGCCAGGAGACGGCGGCCGGCTTCTCGAGTGCAAGAGAAAAGAACTGTCTACCCAGAACCCTTCGGGAATGAAAGAAATCAAGAGGGAAAAGTAGGAGGCCTTGTCACCAACAGACCTGCCCCAAGAGAAAGACCTGTAACCAGAAAGAAAAGGAGAAAAGGAAGCATCTGGGCATAGGGGAGGAAGAAATGACATAACATAAGCAAAAATATCCATGAATAAAACTGACTTCCCTTCTCCGCTACGTGCTGGTTGACGCAAGCCGTACAGCACTGCCTGGTGTGGCTCAAATGTATGCAGAAGAAATATTTAAGACCGTGTTGTCGCAGGTGAGGCTGAAGGCCGCGGAGGTGGGGTTTCTGCACTTCGCCCCATCCGGTAACATGTCGACAACAGTAGAATGTGACATTACGTGTCTTTAGTATAAAACCTCAAGCAGCACTGAGAAAGATACGCGCTCACGGGCACAATGATATATCAAAGCTGAATTCTAGAAATGCGTTCGACTAACACAGAGGAAAGCAGGAAAAAGAAACAAAACATAAAATGACAAGTGGATGCTCTGACATAATAATTACATGAAAGACAAGCGTTCTAAACATACTAAAGACAGACATCGGCAGACTGATTTTTAACAAGTATGACCCAGGGACGCCCGGGGGGCTCAGCGGTTGAGCATCTGCCTTTGGCTCAGGGCGTGATCCCGGGGTCCTGGGATCCAGTCTCGCATCGGGCTCCCCACGGAGAGCCTGCTTCTCCCTCTGCCTGTGTCTCTGCATCGGGGTGTGTGTGTGTGTGTCTCTCATGAATAAATAAACTCATTTTTAAAAATATTTAAGAAGAAAAATAAATAATAGAAAATCTGGACAAAGATTAGCAATGATACAGAGCACTCGAGAAGACCATCAGTACGTCAACAACAGGTATAAAACACCTCGCCCAAGAAGTGCGGAAAACACGTTGTCTTCAAGCACCCGTAGAACTCACACCAAGACAGGCCATATCCTGGACCATGACACGAACTTCGGCGTATTTACAAGAATTCAAATTCTAGAGCATGGTCTTTGAAAATCACGGACTCAAACTAAAAATCGGTAGCAGAAAACAGGAGAAAAATCTCCAAATATTGAGAAACTAAGCAAAAGGATTCTAAGCAATCCAGAAGTCGAAAGGAGATGTCAAAGGAAAGTTTTAAAAATACACAGAACCGAATGAAAGTGAGAATACCACACACCAGTATCTGTGGCGCGCAGCTCTGAAAGGGAAATTTATGAGACTATTTGCTCATACTAAAAAAGAGAAAGTTGTCAAGTAAATAATCGAAGCTTCCATTTACAGAATCTGGAAAAAGAAGAACAAAGTAAAGCAACTTTAGAGGAGGGAATAGCATAATACATACAAGAAAAAATCAAAGAAACTGAAAACAGGAAAACAAAAAACAAAAAAAATCAACAAAACAAAAATGTGATCCTTTAAATACAGCAGTAAAATACGCAAACCTCTAGCAAAATGAGTGAGAGAGAGACTGATATGACATAATTAACAAAATCAGGAAGGAAACGTTATCATTACAGACCCTGCAGAAACCGAAAAGATAAAGGGAACAGTAGTAACACTTCACACGTGAATTTGACCATTTCAAAGATACGGACAAGCTTCTCAAAGAAGCACAAGCCACTACAACTCACGCAGTAAGATGTAAATACTGTGAATAAGACACCTGAATAGCTCTGTAATCTATTAAGTAAACCGAATTCTTAATTTTAAAATTCATATACCAATAAAAAAATAAAGAAATAAAAAAAAACAAAAAAAAATAAAGAAATAAAGAAATGAAAAGAATAAAATTCATATAGAAGAAATCTCCAGATCCTGATGGTTTTACTAAATATGCCTGCCAAGCACTGAAGAAAATTTAACACCAATTCTACCTAAAATTCTCCAGAAAATACCAGCCTTAGCAAGATTTTTCTAGATATGTCTACTCATGTGAGTGAAGCAAAAGCAAAAATAAATTATTGGGGCTGTACCAAATAAAAAGCTTTTACACGGCAAAGGAAATAATTAACAAAATGAAAAAGAAATGAAACCTACTGAATGGGAGAAGGTATCTGCAAATGGTAGATTCAATAAGCGGTTAGTATCCAAGATATATAAAGAACCTAGACAACTCCACATCGGAAACCCAAATTATGCAATTAAAAAATGGGCAGAAAATCTGAATATAGGGATCCCTGGGTGGCGCAGCGGTTTGGCGCCTGCCTTTGGCCCAGGGCGCGATCCTGGAGACCCGGGATTGAATCCCACATCGGGCTCCCGGTGCATGGAGCCTGCTTCTCCCTCTGCCTGTGTCTCTGCCTCTCTCTCTCTCTCTCTCTGTGACTATCATAAATAAAAAAAAAAAAAAGAAAAAAAAGAAAATCTGAATAATCTGAATATACATTTCTCAAAAAAGACATCCAGATGGCCAACAGGTGCTTGAAAAGATGCTCAACATCATTAATCCTCTGGGGAATGCAAATCAAAACCACAATGAGATACCACCTTACCCCAAGGGAACACACCCCAACTCCTTATATAAAGTCAATATTATCTGATACCAAAACTGGATCAAGACAAAAAGTAAACTTTGTCAGGGGATCCCTGGGTGGCCCATCGGTTTAGCACCTGCCTTCGGCCCAGGGCGTGACCCTGGAGACCCGGGATCGAGTCCTCCGTCGGGCTCCCTGCATGGAGCCTGCTTCTCCCGCTGCCTGTGTCTCTGCCTCTTTCTCTCTCTCATGAGCAAATAAATAACATTTAAAAAGAAAAGAAAACTTTGTCAGCTCTGCTTCCACGGTGTCCAGGCAATCATGGGGATGACAACACACGGGGTAGCGGCAGCCCCTGCAGAGCCCCACACGTGGCACATGGATGCGCCAAGGCGTCCAGACAAAACCCGCTCCCCGCTCAGCGCCAGGAAGGGCTTGGGGGTGACCGCCCAGGAGCACAGCGCTGGGAGCAGGAGCCGCTCCCCACATGTGTGTGCGACCTGCACGTCGGCGACTCTGGAGAGTCACCCTGCGCCCACATCCCCGGGACAAGCGGGAGCGGGAATGGCGCCTTCCCCGGACGCCCACATGGCTCATGGGTGACCACCGGGCCCGGAGACGACGGTCACTGCTAAGTCAACATCTGGGTGGCCACGGGCTTTCCGAGCCCTCTGTTTGCTTCTCGAATCAGTTTCGATCCTGGAAACTGTGCGGGAACTGGTGCATCTCGGAGTTTTCAAATCTCCTGCTCGCGACGAATCCTGAGTGTTTCCCTTGTGTCTGCTTTTAGCGCGGCTCTACCTGCCGCCGAGCCTTCCGTCCCTAACACCCGCCTTATGCCCTTTCTTTCTTCTTGATCAGCTGCTCTAAGGCTTTCCCATTTTGAAGACCTAAGGTTGGACGTCTTTGTTTTGGAAGCGAAAGACCCTCCAAGTCCCTTTGGAGTATCTGACCCCCGGGGCCCGCAAGCCTACTCCCGTGTGACAGACCCGACCCCCAGGCCCCAACAGAGAAGACATGGCAGGTCAAAGTCCGGACTCACCCGCTCTTGGGCCAGCCTGAGATGCACGGACATGACCCTCACCCTCCTGTTCCAAAAGCACCGTGTGAACCACCAAGAGAAATGACTGAAATGTCTGAAACATGGAACTATTGAATTTCTACACCAAGAGAAGCAAGGCTAGAGAAACACAGGTGGGGCACGGGGACACCCCGGAGGAGACACCGGCCTCTCCACGGTGAGCGGCCCGTTCGCACCCACGGGGGCAGAGCGTGGGCCAGGAGGGGTCAAACACATACGCCACAAAGAAATACGAAGGGCAGCCGTGTGGAGAGAGGCCCTCCCGCGTCAGTGAGGGCCAGGACGCACAGCAAGGCCCGCCCGGAAGTGGGGGATGGACAAAGAAGACCAGACTCCTCTCCGGGACGCACGCCGGACCCCGACCACCAGGCCCGCCTCAGCCGGCCCCCCATGGACTGGCGGGCCCCGGGCCCCCACTCAGAGGCCACCGCTACCGGAGCCGCGCGCGATCGCAGGTAACTTCCAAGGAGAACATGGAACACGGTGGAACCGGGAGACCCCCCCGGAGCGAAGTCGCGCCTGCTCTCCCGACGACACAGCTGAGGCCTGCTCCCAGGCGATGAACAAGGGTGCTCGGGAGGAGTCACGTTTTCAAAACACGGAGTCTGAACGTCGGGGCCGAGAACACAAAGTCCCACGCGCACGCCGGGGAGGAAGGCACAGCGGCCTCAAGTTAGTCAAAGCACCGGTGGATCCGTCCGTGGGAAAATGCAGAAAATCTAAATATCCAGACCCAGAGTGACAACACGGTAAGAGCAGTCACCGGGCTGACGAGTCGGGGTGACATCTGCCACCTTGCAGAGTTGTGCGCCCGCACGCCGGCCCTGAGCCTCCCGGTGTCTGGGCTCCCCCCTCTGCGGGATGAGCCCTTGCTGGTGGAGCTGCCACGAGCATGCAGACTGGCCCTGTGACGGCACGAGTGCGTGTGACTGCTGGCCCCTGGGGCCGGGGCCTGGGGTGCGGGGAGAGCGCAGGCCTGGGAGTCTGCATGCACGTGGGGTCCACGCCGTGGCCACCACTGCAGCATCGCACGCGGCCGACCCCAAGCTCGGGGGCCCAACAGGCCCAGAGCCTCACGTGGTCGCCGGGAAAGGCAGCCACGGGAAGAGAAGAGATGAAGACAGACACACGCCGAGCACGGAAAGAAAGACGTCAGAAAGGAAACGCAGAGGAGATGGAAGACGGGAGAAGAGCAAAGGAAAACTCAGAAGAGAAAGACATAGCGGCGGCCCCCAAACGTTGCTTCTTCCGGGATGTCGGGGAGGCATCCAAGGGGGGTCCCCGCGCTGCGCGTGCAAGCGTCTCAAAAACGGCCAAGAGACCCTCAGTTGGCGGGGCTGATGTCGGAGGAGGCGCTCAGGGACCAGCCCGGGGACCCCGGATCGTACGCACGTGTGTGCATGCACACGCACGCTCAGCCACACACTCGCCTGCACACATGCGCACACACTTACACTCACACCCGCACACGCACCCACACGCACCCACACGTGCAGTTACGCACACATCCACACATATGTGCACACACCCGACGTTTGCATGCATATGTTCACGTATCCCCACATACATGTACACACATGCACACACTCACGTACAGACACCGGCATGCACAGAGTCCACACGAATGCAAATCCACACGCGTAGACGTACACAGACATGGGCACTTGCACACATGCTCCACATATACATATACACGTGTGTACAGACACAAATGCACACGTTTCCGCACATGTGGCCCACACCCATGCATACCACGCATGTGCACGTACGTATGCACGCAGACGTGGGTCTCCCACAGACAAGTCCATCCGGATACGCACACACAATCTAAGCATACGTACGTCATCTGCTCCTAAACCACAACCTACCTTCACTGTACACACTAGGTATCGTTATAGTATCTATAAATAAACACACGCGTGTGCACGTTTTAGAAGGACAGCCCGGACCCCACGCCCTGCGTCTGCGATGCGGTGGGCTCTCACGTACGGAGCAATCCCACCCGCCACCCCACAGAAACAAGGTTCAGCACCGACGCTGCGGGGAAGCCTCGCCGGGGGCTCCCAGCCCACCCGGCACCCCTGACGGGGACGAGCCCGGGACTCCGGGCAGTGCGCACCGGTCCGGGTCGCCGTCTAGGTGGGGGTGGGTGGTCCCACGGCCCCAGGAGGCTGTGGCAGGGGCCGGGCAGGGGCCCCCCAGGTTCACAGCCGAGCTGCTGGCCAGGGTTACCGTGACAACCACTGTCACAGGGACACCCCCGGGTCCGCGGAGCTTTAGCCTCTGGACGGTGGGTCAGGGCCCACCACAGCTGTGCCAGGGCCGGTCAGGACCTGCCTCACCACCCCCCCACCACCCCGGCTCCAAGGCAGTGGATTCCAGCTGGATCCCACCCAACCTCCCCCCACAGGTGAAACTCCCACCCTCCGTGCCGGCCTTGGAGCAGCTCAGCCCCTGCAGGGCAACAAACCCACGGGGCGAGCTCTGCAGCTCTCCCTGCCCCCTCCCAGCCCTACAGGATCACCTGGGCACACCGTCTGACCAATGGGGAGACTGAGGCTGGGGCCACAGAGGGTGGCAGGTCCTCCCCCGCCACGTCTACGGAGTCCCCACTGCCGCTGCCCTGTCTCCTCTTGCCTGAGGCCCCTGAGCATCTCCACCCCAAGCTCCATGCTCCCCACTGGGTGTTCCCAGCCCTGCACCTCGGGCCCACACTCCGCCGTCCGCGCCCCCCACCCGGCCCCATGCCCCCAGCTGTGCTGCCCCGTGCCCTGCAGGGGAGAGCCCCCCGTGCCCACCTGCTTCTCGTTCTCGTCCTCCAGCCTCAGCCGGTCTTCAATGTAGCTGCGGGCCTGCAGGAAGGCTTTCCTTTGGGAGCGCTCGGCCAGGACCCTCACGAACACCCCGTACATGTTCACGCTGAGGAAAAGCAGGGCGTTGGCTCCGAGCTGGAAGGGAGAGAGCACAGGGCACCTTACGCGGGGGCGCGAGCTCGGCGGGGCTCCTCACCTCCACACCCAGCCCGTGTCCCCACCGCACTGCCCAGGTGGCCGCTACCCGGACCACGAGCCGGGGCGGCAGGTGCACCCCTCGTCCCGAGTGGGCCGCCTCATGCGGTGGCAGCACAGCACGCAGGGAGCTCTCCGTCCCCGCAGCCAGGCTCACCTGCCGCGCTCCCTCCTGGCACCGGGACGGTGCCCCCTACATGCCGCGCAGCCAGAAAACTGCTGTCCCGCGAGGGTCCCCGGGGAGCCACCCGTCCCCATGTGACCCGCTCCCTGCCCTGTGACCGGCTCGGCCGTGCTGCTGCGACCCTGGTCATCTCCAGTCCCAGGAGCCCACCGCTGCGCCCTCGCTGGAGCGCTCCTAGCCTGAAGCAGGCTCACGGCGCCGGGGAGGTGCTTCTGTGGTGCCTGCAGCAGCCTCCCACCGGGCCCGGGGGCACCAGGGGCGGCGTGGCCATCGGGGGCCTGTGCCACATCCCGGGGCATCGGCTCAGGCCACCTGCTCAGCCGGGGCTCAGCTCGTGCCAGTTGCTCCTGAAGCCACGAGTCGGGGGCGGTGGGCAGCGTGGGTGCGAGAGGCCGTGGACGGGGTTCTGCAGGGTTAAGGTGCTTCACGTGCCCTGGACGCCGTCATGGGCGCCTTTCCACCCCCCCCCCCCCCCACATGCTGACAGGTCCCCGCGCGGAGCACACACCTTTTCCGGGCCGACACACGACCCGTCTGGCCTCTCTGTGCCCCCACCCGGCCTCGACCACACATGTGGCAGCAAGGGGACCTGCGAGCCACACGCCCTCCCAGCCCGGTGCCGCACTGCCCCCATGCGGGCACCCCACTTGGAGGCACAGAGTGGGAGATCGGGACCCCACGGGCTGCCCTGCCCTGGGCCAGAGGCGGGACATGGGCCAGCAGGAGGCCATCGGGCCGGGGGAGAAGCAGACAGCAGAGCGGCGGGGCCCAGGTCGCTGCCCTACAAGCACCTCATCACTCCTTCCCTTCCCCCCCACCGCGATGATCCATCCAGGGAAACTGAGGCCCCCTGGCCGGTCAGCCCCGTGAGCGCTGGTGAAGCTGCCCACGTGCAGGAGGAGTCCGTGTCCAGCGGGCCGGGGACGGGGGGCTCCTCTGCCTGGCGCTCTGCATGCACCCGGCCCAGGGCCTCCCTGCACCCCCACCTGCCGGCCGGCGCTCCCCTCCCTCCTGGCGTCGCCCACACCCCGTGGTCGGGCACAGCCCTGCCCGATGGGCCGCAGGGCGCCCTCAGCGTCGGCCACCTCACCAGCCACCAGTGATGGGGGTGATGCCTGGAGCTCACCTGCCGACAGGTGTGACAGGGGGCGAGGGAGTTCACATGGGGAACTGTGGGGGTGGGGGACATGCCACCCGAGGCTGGGGCAGGGCGTATCGGGGTCCAGACGAGCACCCCAAGACCCACAGGTTGGCAGGGCCACAGCACAGGGGGGCAGGAGCCACAGGGCCGGCCAGGGAGGGCCCGGCGTAATCTGCTGCCTCTCTCGTCTGGCCTCTGGGTCCCCGCCAGGACGCCGGCCTGTGGGGGAGGGTGCCCCGAAACCCTGCTTGCCCATGCCACCCCCTCCCCCCGTGAGGAAACCCAGCCCTTGTGGCCGCCCCATCCCGCTACCCACTCGGGTCCCCGGCACTGCCCTCCTCATTGCTCCACGGCACGTCAGAGCAGCCATGCCCACTGCTGTCCCACCTGCACCTGGCGCAGGCCGGGCCGGGCCACAGGAGTGGGGCGTCCGCACCCCTCACGCACCATGCTCCGGCCTCCCTTGCTGCAGCGCTCCCCAAGGGGGGCTCCAGGCAGGGGTCCCAGGGAGCGAGGCCCCTGCCCTGGCCGCTTTTGGGCCACTGCCCCAGGCACCACCTGCTGAGCGGTGGCACCTGGCGCACAACCACAGGGGTTCCCGGCAGGTGACTGGTCCTCGCTGCCCCCAGCGTCATTGCCACCAGCGGACACCGCGGCACTCAGGACGTGCGGCCCTGGGCGGAAGGGACGGCTGCACACTCTGCAGCCCTGAGCTTCTGGCCTCCTGTACCTGCCCTCACCCCCCGGCCTCCTGTACCTGCCCTCACCCCCCGCCTCCTGTACCTGCCCTCACCCCCGGCCTCCTGTACCTGCCCTCACCCCTGGCCTCCTGTACTTGCCCCATGCCCCCGGCCTCCTGTACCTGCCCCATGCCCCCGGCCTCCTGTACCTGCCCTCACCCCCGGCCTCCTGTACCTGCCCTCACCTCCGGCCTCCTGTACCTGCCCTCACCCCCGGCCTCCTGTACCTGCCCTCACCTCCGGCCTCCTGTACCTGCCCCTCGCCCCCGGCCTCCTGTACCTGCCCTCACCCCCCGCCACCTGTACCTGCCCCACACCTGTGGCCTCAGCACACAGGCTCCTCAGGACTGCCCCGCCCTCTGCTTTCCAAAGCCCACACTGCTCTGGACACAGGGCCCTGTCAGGGCCTCGAGGCTACAGGTGTCCCGCCCTGGAAGCCCCACTCCGTGTTCTCTCCTCCTCCTGCCCACCCCCTTCCCGCCGCTCTCCTACTCTGGGAGAAACACGCAGTCCACGTGACAGGCCCTGCTTGGTCTACACCAGGGCTCTGGGTGCTCCTCGTGCAGGAGAGTCCTGCACTCGCCCCACCTCCCTCGGGGCCCGCACCTGCCACCCAGGCCACAGGACTCCTCTGCCCTCCGCTGGGACCCGCGGGCTCCGCTGCATCCCCCTTGGCAGCTGACACACCGACCTGCGGTTCTTCCTCTCGTCTGAGGACAACACGCTTCTCCGGGCCCCTGCTGCCCTGGCCCGTTCTGCGCCGTCCGCAGGCAACACCCCGGGAAAGGCCCCCGCCCCCTCGGCCCCCCCAGCCCACCCGCCCTCGCGGCGGCCCAGGCTCTGCCCAGGTCAGGTCCCAGCACCCAGCACCCCTTGGGCCTGTGCACGTGCCTGGGACCTCTCCACCGACAGCACCTGTCCCCCCCCCACTTCCCGGACCAAGGAGCCACACCTCCAGCCTGGCCCCGCCCCAGCCCGCTGCCCCCCCGGAGGGCTCCCCGACCCCTCCCGCTGCTCACCCCAGCAGACCCCTGAGCCTGGGATGAGCCACTCGCGAAACAGGCACCCTGGTGTTTGCTGAATGAATAAGGAAGGGCACGTGGGTGGTAGGGGCAGATGTGCGCCACCACCTGCTCCCCGCTGTCCTGGATGAGACCCCACGAGACATTTCCCAGTCCTCACATCTGCGGTCAGGTGGGTGGGTAGGCAGGGACCCCAGCTGTCCCATGACCCACAGGACATACAGAGGCAAGGCCTGGAGGCAGCCTGACGTCTGAAGTGACGTGCTTCTGGAGCATGCTGAGCCTGGGGAGGCCAGGGGGCACCACGGGATACGGGGACACGGCCTGCACACACGTGCATATGCGGACAAGGTCTCTGAGCCCCGGGAACAGCACCGGGGGTGGGGACAGGCCCGCGTCCCTCCCAGGCACTCCCTGTCTGTCCCCCGCAAGCCTGCAAGGCCAAGAAGCCTGAGTCCACTCGCACCCCTACCCTGCCTACGTGGGCTGCAAGGACAATCCCGGAAGAGCTCCAAGCCTGTGCCGGGTCGTCAGGGTCCGCCGGCGGCCCGAGGCCTCTCCTGGCTCCTGAAAGCACCAGCGCCCCATGGCCCTTCCTCACCTGGGGGTGCAGGGTCGGCGTGGAACTGTCCCCAGTGCTCTTCCTGACTCCTGATCCCCCGGGTCACAGGTGGGAGAAGATATGGTCCCTGTGCTCAGCCCACACCCTACCCGGGCTCCCCGCAACCCCGCCTGGCCTCCCTTACAAACGTGGGACGGACGTCGGGCTGTGGAGCGTGGGCCGGCTCTCAGAGCTGGTGAGTGAGCAGACTTGGGCCTGTGTGAGCCTTGGGCCTCACTGCGCTCTCCCGCTGGGCCCTGCTTCCAGTGAATCCTCTGGACGATCACTGGCCGCGAAGTCAGAGGCCTGGGTTCAAATCCAGCTCTGCCCAGTGCCAAGGGACCACATGCAAATGGGACCACCACTCTCACCTGCAGCGTGCTGACGTGGGTAACACCCCGCTGTCCCCCCCTCCCTGCCACTTCCCAGTGAGTGAAGAAACCAACAAGGAACTGCTCCACCACAAACACCATCTCCTTCCATAATCAGGGTGTCACCAGCCGGAATCAAATCTGTGGACATACACGCCCCATTCAAAACATCCACCCATCCATCCACCCACTCACCCAGCCACGGACTCACCCAGCCATGGACTCACCCACCCGCCCACTCACCCAGCCACCCATCCACCCACCCATCCATCCACCCACTTACCCATCTACCCACCTGTCCACCCACCCACTCACTCATCCACCCACTCACCTGTCCATCCACCCACCCAGCCACCCACCCACTCACCCATCCACCCACTCACCCATCCATCCACTTCCCCATCCAATCCATCCATCTATGCATACATACATACATCCCCTACCCACTCACCCATCTGTATCATCCATCTATGCCCTCCCACCCATCCATCCTCATGCACTCAACCATCCACCCACCCACCCATCCACCCACCCACCCATCCATCCACCCACCCACCCATCCATCCCCCCACCCATCCACCCACCCACCCATCCATCCCCCCACCCATCCACCCACCCATCCATCCACCCACTCACCCATCCACCCACCCATCCATCCACCCACTCACCCATCCATCCACTTCCCCATCCAATCCATCCATCTATGCATACATACATCCCCTACCCACTCACCCATCTGTATCATCCATCTATGCCCTCCCACCCATCCATCCTCATGCACTCAACCAAAGCACCTATCTATCCGCCATCCATCCTTGCATCTGTCCATCCACTCAAGCACAACAGGAGCAAGGCTTTGGATCTGTGTCCACTCCAGGAAGGGCTGGCAGGGCCTCCTCGCCTTAGACGGGCCAGGTGGCTCCAGGAGTCCCGGGAACCTCAAAGGACAACAAGGGTGACAACCGAACATCGACGTCAAAGCACTTCTGGAGGGGACGACGCATGCGAGAGCTCTGGCTCGGAGGCACACGTGGCCCACCCCAGTCCACACGGCGCAGCCACGCACATCCGCTACAGAGAAGACCCCTCCGTCAGATAGAAGCTGAGGCCACAGTCGGGATGATCTGTCCAAGGCGAAGCTGAATTATGCAGAGTGGGAGCGGCGCAGAGCTCACCGCCCGCCCCACGTGGGCACCACACCGACACCCGTGCGAAGCGTCCGGGCCCTGTGTGAAGCGGCAGGGGGAAGCCGCCCCTGGCCGGGGAGGCAGCGCCACTGTGAAGGACCGGACTGAAAGCCGTGAGCCGGGGCACCTGCTTGCTGCAGGAAAAGCAGCCACAGGGCTGCCGCGTCTCCTGCCCTCGCACCTGACTGCAGAGGACCAGAAGCGAGCTCTTGCGCTGCCTCGGCTTCCAGGAAGCCCCATTCCTGGCCCGGCAGCTCCACGGAGCGCTTGGCTCATCAGCGGGGCACGCAGCTGGAGGTGCAAGGGCCACACGCAAGGCCAGAGCGGCGGGGAAAGCCGCCCAGGGCGCCTCCTGCATGGCCGCGAGGTGCAGGAATGGGTCGAAGCAGACCCCTGCCCCGTGGACCTGGGCAGATGCCAGTGGGACAGGCACGGGGCGGGGGTGGGTGGGGGGTCACCTGGAGACGAGTATGCGTGGCTGGGCAGGTGCACGGCCCTCTGCCCCCGGGTGAGCAGCCAATCCCCGGCCCACAGCGGGCCCCTGGGTCCTCACGCTGCCCTGGGGCTCCCGGAGCGGGGGCGGGCGCCTTCCCCTTGCTGCTGCAGCACGGGCTCCCTGCCCCCGGGGTCACGCCCCGTCTGACGCACAGAGTGACGCGGGCCGTGCCGACCACAGGCATCACCTTGAACCTCACAACCACTGACAAGTCTTGAGACTGAAAACTCAACCACAGAACACGCTTTCAAAGCCAGGAGCCAGGGTTCGAGGCGCGGCAGGAGGGCGGGCCGCCCCCAGGAGGCCGGGCAGGGGCAGCAGAGCCAGCACCCTGCCAGCCCGGAGCGGCGGGAGTGTCTGCAGACCCACTGGGGACACGGCGACCCGGGAATGCAGGGGGCCAGGCGCCACCGTGTCCAGATCGCGCGGAGCCCTGAGGCACAGGATGCGGCTTCACAGAAGCTGGCACAGCCCGAGCGCCCGCCCCAGGCCCCGCACAGCCACCTCCGGATCCAGGCACCGGGCAGGCCTTGGGGTCCCATGGCTCCAGGGTGGCCAGGCTCATTGCCAGTGGGGGGCTGGCCTTGGCCTCACCCTCCCCTCGTCCTCCGTCCAGGACAAGAGTAGAGGCTGGGAGAAGGGGGGCCAAGCCCAAAGGTAGGGGTACCCGGTGGCGGAAGGGGGACCGCCAGGAGGCGGGAGGAGGTGCTCTCCAGACAAGGGGACTGGGGATAAGGACCCAGCGGCAGGTTCTGGGGCGCCAGGAAGCACACACGACGCGGGACTCCACAAGCATAAGCCGGGTGGGGTGTCGAGGCTCCTGGGCTTTGGTGAGGGGTCTACTCGGCAGCAGAGGCCCTGGCCTCGGGCTGGGCAGGAGGTCCGGAGAGGCTCAGCGCGGGTGGAGGGAGCTGGGGCCGGCACCCACCAGGAGGGGGGTGGGCTGCAGCTGCTGTGAGCTTCCCAGAGATGAAGGTGACCACAGGCTGCAGGGTCAGGGGTGGGAGAGGGGGAGGCGTCACTGGCCGAGGTCCCGCGCTCAGCCCCTTCCCAAGCGGCCTGGCCCCTGGGCCCACGGGGACAGGGATGGGCTGTTCGCACATGGGGAGAGGCGGCTAGGGCCGAGGTCACCAGGTGGGCTCTCAGGACAGGTGAATGAGAAGGTCCAAACAGAAGGGCCGTGGCCGAGGAGAAGAGCCCAGCCCGGGGAGCCCCAGGATGCTTCAGAGGGGGCCCCGTGGGCCGCCACAGACGACAGGGGCCATGCACATGACCAGCCCAGCCTCCCCGGGGGCCGCACTCGGGCGTTACAGTGGGGCGGGGACCCGGGAAGGAAGCTCCCAGATGGCCGTGTGCATTCTCAGAGGGGCCCCTTGGAAGGGGAAATGGAACACGGAAAATAACCCCAACTGGGAAGGACCACCTCAAAGCTCTGCCGGTCGCTGACCCCCCGCCCCGTGGTCACTCCCCCCACACCCTCTGGTCACCGCACCCCACATCCGTGGTCTCCAGGACGGCATCCCCGTCCCTCACAGGCCGGGGCCCGGCCCACGTCTCCAGGCTGACCTCTCCCCTGTCGCATCTCCCCATCGGGGCCCGGGTGCACACACACGTGCTCGTGCCCCCGCCAGGCCTGCAGCGTGCCGCTCTCCCTCGGGACGGCGCCTCCCACGGCAGCCTCCGCCTCAAGGGTTTCCCTCTGACCACTGGGCAGCCCCCAAGCCCGAGGCACCCCAAGGTCCCCCGTTCAGCACTCCAACCTCTGCGCAGAACGCCCGGTTCCATCCAGCCACCGCCTGCGCCGCCCAGCACAGGGCGCCGGCCTCCGCGTCGGCAGCTCGGCCACCGCCCGAAGAGGGGGAGCCCTGCCCGCACAGGAGACTCCCCACCTCACCAGGCGCACCCCCTGCGCCAAATCAACGTCCCACCCGGGGCCTCGCCAAGTCCCGTGTTTCTGGTCGGGGGCCCCCTGACGGCGCCCGCACTGGGACCCACCCAGTCCTGCCTGCGGGTGCGGGGTGCTCCCCGCGGGGTGCTGCCTTTCCCATGTTGCTCACGGACGTGGTTCCTAACGCGACCGCTTGCCACCTTCTCTGTGGTGGAATTAAGAAAAGCGTCTGGGACGAGCATCCCCTGAAGGAGGAAAAGCGGAGAGGACAGGGACAGGGGTTGGGGCTGCCCCTGGCCCCAAGGAAGCGCCCTGCTGGCCGCGCTCCGGCGAGTTTCCGTAGCAAAAACAAAACAAAAACGGGTTTCTTAACTACAGATTCTGTGGGGGGGGGGGGGGGCCTGTGAGCTCCTGCTGTCGGGTTTCCCACACGTGACGCGGAGGACCCCGGCCGTGGCCACCACCGCGAGCGGCCCATGCCCAGGGGCCCGGCGAGCCACCGCACGGTTTCCTGTGCGCCCTGGCAGCTCTCCCGGGGGGATCCCAGCGTGAGGGCCTGCCCGCCCCGCTGCGGCTCCCGGGTCTCCACGCGTGTCCCCGCCGGGCCGTGGAATTGCAGCCGCTGACCACAGCCCTGGGACGACCACAGCCCTGGGACGTCTCGAGGCCTCCGCGTACCTTCGGGCCGGCGCCAGCGACAGCAGCCACAGAGGCGCTCTCCAGCCCCTGCCCGCAGCGCCCCCAGGCAGCGAGCCCCCCGCAGCCCCCCGGGGCGCCATCAGCCAGGGGGACGCCCCTCAGGTCAGCAACACCTGCTTCCAAGTAAGGATCGGGACCTTCTGACGTGCGCGGCCCGGACGCACGGTTCCCGGAGCCCCCTCGAGCAGGCGTGCAGTGCAGACGTGCGAGGCAGCCCCCGAAGAGCCCATGGTCACGCGGCACAGGGCCCTAGGGAGACTGCTGGCGGGACGGCCCCCCGAGGCCGTGGGCGCCCCGAGGACCAGGGCAGGGTGCAGGCCTGGCTGCCGGCCACACTCTCCTCTCCCGGGCGTCGGGCCTCACGTCCCCACACTGGGGCACACGGTGCCAACCAAGAGGCTGGTCCGTGCTTCGGAGGTGGCCTCGTTCCTGGAGGCCGGGGTCCGCATCACCCGAGGAGACGCCCGCTCGGCCCCGCAGAAGCACCACCGGTGCCACTGCACACCCAGGAGTGCACGCCCACGCACCCCTGCTCTGCCGCACGACGCCAGGAGGAGGGGGGCTCCCGGCCCTTCCCGTGACCCCGACAAGCCCCGGGCCACGGCCCGTCCTCAGGTCCCCCACGTGGATGGGCACCCTGTGCCTGTGTGCAGGGGATCCTCTCACAGACGTCCTGTCCTCCCGCCCCACAGATCCTTCCATGGGCACCCCCCCCCCGGGTCCTTCCATGGGTGTCCTGTCCCCGCTCCACCCCCACATCCCTCTATGGACACCCCATCCCCCCTCCACCCCTGGGTCCCTCCATGGGCATCCCGTCCCCCCCGGGTCCTTCCATGGGCACCCTGTACCCTCCACCCCCGGGTCCCTCCATGGGCATCCCGTCCCCCGCCCCGGGTCCTTCCATGGACACCCCATCCCCCCCCCCCCCCCGGGTCCCTCCATGGGCATCCCGTCCCCCCCCCGGGTCCTTCCATGGGCACCCTGTACCCTCCACCCCCGGGTCCCTCCATGGGCGCCCTGTCCCCCCAGCCCCCGGGTCCCTCCATGGGCACCCTGTCCCCTCTACCCCCAGGTCCCTCCATGGGCGCCATGTCCCCTCCACCCCTGGGTCCCTTCATGGGCGCCCCATCCCCCCCGCCCCGGGTCCCTCCATGGGCACCCTGTACCCCCAGCCCCGGGGTCCCTCCATGGGCGCCCAGTCCCCCCTGCCCTGGGTCCCTCCATGGACACCCTGTCCCCCTGTCTCCTTCCCTGGGATCTCCTCCCTGGGGATCCCTCAGCAGCTTGATCAGGATGCTGGGCCTGAGCAGCCACACTGCCCACACAGTCACCATCACCGTGGGCCGCTCCTACCTGGTCAGGCTCCCCGTCCAGCCCTGCTCCCCACCAAGGGAAGCGCCCCTAACTGCAAACCTAGACCCAGGACAGCCATACTGCGGTCCCTCCACCCAAGCTCTCGGCCCACAGTGGCTGCAACATTCCCAGAGCAAGGTGGGTCCTGGGTGCTGAGAGGAGAGTGAGCAGCCTCAGACCCAGACATCCAGACCTGCAGGTCCTGGGTGGGCCTCAGGGCTCCGAATGCTACCAACACACGCACGTGTGCACGCAGCGGCCTCACAGGGACAGCACCGGGGAGCAGCGAGCCCTTCTCTGATCAGCGGGGAGCCTTCCTGCGGGCCTGAGGGCAGGAGGCAGCCCAGACACCAGCAGCTCAGAGATCACAGCAGGTCCCGCCACCCGCAGTCCGAGAGCACAGGCTCCAGGGGCCAGGAACACAGGAGGATCCAGGGAGGGCCCTGACGCGGCAGCGAGGGACAGCCTGCCGCCCCCTCAGCCCACGCATCAGGGAGCAGAGGGTGGGAGCTTCAGGGGCACGGCCCCAGGCTGGGCAGGGGTCCCGGCCCTTGTCGCTGACCCATGTTCTGCAACCCCGACCACCCCCCCCAGACGAAGCCCAGGCTGATTCACTTTCTGGGCCATCTCTGAGGCCGCTCAGGGTCACGAAGCTGGAGGGCCCCGGGTCCCACATCCTTCAGCTAAGAACGCGGCGACGTCAACACGGGAACGATGTGTGGGGTGCGCAGCGTGTGCCTGTGCGTGTACGTGGGGGGTGTGTGAAGGCGGACAAGTGTGAGGACGTGCGGGTGAAGCGTGAGGGCATGGATGTGTCTGCAGGTGCATCTGTGGGAGGCGTCAGTGCGTGTGTGCACGCGTGTACACGGGCCACACGGGGGCCGCACGTGCCCAGCCCTACTAAGCGGGCAAGGTCCTTCCTGCCCGCCTGCCCAGCCCCGCGGTGTGAACCGAGGCACCTGGTGCCGGGCGACACGGGGTCTGTACCTCCTGCCCTGACCCGAGCCCCCTGCCTGGCGGGCAAGTGGACCACCTAAGGCCTGAGGCCACGGACACAGGCCCCCGTGTGGCTGCCACCGCGGGGCACCCCGGCCGCACTGCAGGAGGGGGAGAGCGCCGACAGCACAGACGGAGGACACAGTCTGGACAGTCTGGCCGCCACCAGCCGACGGGGCGTCTCTTGCATCACTCGACCAAGCCCAGACGCGGGGGCACTGAGTCAGAGAAAGCTGGCGGGTCACAGGCCCCGAGCAGTAACAAGAGGCGGCTCTCACCTGGCCGAGCGCTGGCCCCAGGCCCGGGGCACAGGAAGCTGCACGCGCTCCTACAAAGCCCCGGAGCCAGCCCGGAGGAAACCGAGGCACAGGGTAAGTACCCACCGCCAGGAGCTCCCGCACCCCTCACACCGCCCGCCACGCCGTCTGCGTCGGGAAACGGGATGAGGACGTTTTGGGCTGAGTCTGCAGGGACACAGCACGGACTGTCTGTCCCCCTGGGAGATGAGCCCTGGCCCTCGGGACCTCGGAGAGGGGACAGGAGACAGGCATCGCCCAAGAAGAATCGCCTCTGGGCAGGCGGCTGGGCAGCTCCCACAGCAGGTGGGGGCAGTGGCAAGCAGACATGTCCCCAAGGATGCCGCTCCGGTCTGAGCCAGGCACAGCACCCACGTCCACTCATGTGACCCCTGCTCCCCGCTGCGTCCCAGGAACCCCCAAACAGAAACCCGACCAGACCACTCTGCTAAAAAGGCTGGCAGAGTGGTGGAAAGGGAGGTGGGCGGGGGGTGGGGTGACTGGGTGACGGGCACTGAGGGGGGCACTTGACGGGATGGGCACTGGGTGATATGCTATATGTTGGCAATTTAAACTCCAATAAAATATAACTTAAAAAATAAAAATAAATAAATAAAAATAAATAAAAAGGCTGGCAGGGCCTCGGCACGGCTTTCCAAAGAAACAGAAGATGCTCCACGTGCCCTGCAGCCCTCACCTGCCCTTTCTGGCTCACCCACCCCCCCGGGCTGAGCCTGACCCCAGGCCCTGAAGGCTGCCCTGGGCCTCGTCCGTCCAGCCTGGAGCACACGGGCCTCAGGAAGCCGCCCTGAGCCCTCCGCCCGCCCCGTCCCCTTCACGCACCTCTGAAGGTCACAGGCTCCCCAGCACAGGCCAGCGTCCCCCCGGCACAGGCCAGCGTCCCCCCACAGACAGTAAGTTCCTAGAAGACAGGGGGCCTCGTTCCCACTGGGCCCCCAGCCCCTAGCCCGAGGCCTGGCACCCAAGCGTGGGTCCCACAGCTTCCCAGAGAAGGTGGTACAACCAGGACAAGTACCGCGTCGTCACAGCTGTCTGCCCAGCCTGTCCCCTGCGCCCCCACCAGGTCCGCAGGTGGGGCCAGACTCCAGCCCTCATAGTCCCTGGGGCCTGTGGAGGCCGGTCCCACACCTGGCACCTGCTGGGGCAGCAAGAAACAGTCCCTAGGCCTGCCCCGAGCAGGTGCAAGCCCTGGTCTGAGGCCAGGATGTGTCCCCTCAGGGTGCGGGCCGCCTGCCCAATTCCTGCTGCCCTGGCCCGGGCCATTCCCCGGCTGCTTCAGGTCAGGGCCAGCCGCCCTGGAGGGAGGACAGCAGACCAGATCCTGGGGAGGGGACCCGAGGACCAGCAGGGCAGATGTGGGAGTGTCGCCTGTGAGGAATCAGGTGTCCCGGTGGGATGCCCGCGGGACACGGCCCTGGAAGCCTGCAGGACACCTGGAGCATGCAGCGATGGGAGGCTGAGCCCCGCCAGCGACCCGAGGCCTAGGGAAAGGGGGTCCAGACCAAGGAGGCTGCCCGTGGGCTCGCTCCTCAGCTCCTCAGGGGCAGAGAACCGCGCTCCCCACCCCCAACGGCCCCGAGCCAGGAGAACCCCACCCCCACCCCCCCTGCCTCCCTCCCCCTTCCAGCCCCCACCCAGCAGCACCTGTCGGCCGCGGCAGGTGGAGGCACCAGCAGGTGAGCCAACGAGGTGAGGAGGCCCAGGGAGATGGGGCAGGAGGACGGGGGTCCCTGCGGGGGGGGGGCCCGGCGGCTAAAGCGCTCGGCGGCGGGGGCGCAGGGCAGCAGGGGAGGGGCCTGTGGGGGAGGGGCGGGGGGACCTAGAGGAGGCGGGGGAGGGGCCGGGCAGGGGAGGGGCCCGGGGCGGGGCGGGGGGGACCTAGAGGAGGCAGGGGAGGGGCCGGGGCAGGGGAGGGGCCCGGGGCGGGGCGGGGCGGGACCTAGAGGAGGCAGGGGGAGGGGCCGGGCAGGGGAGGGGCCCGGGGCGGGGAGGGGGGACCTAGAGGAGGCGGGGGGGGGGGGGGCCGGGGCAGGGGAGGGGCCCGGGGCGGGGCGGGGGGGGGACCTAGAGGAGGCAGGGGAGGGGCCGGGGCAGGGGAGGGGCCCGGGGCGGGGCGGGGGGACCTAGAGGAGGCGGGGGAGGGGCCGGGGCAGGGGAGGGGCCCGGGGCGGGGCGGGGGGACCTAGAGGAGGCGGGGGAGGGGCCTCGCAGGGGAGGGGCCCGGGACGGGGCGGGGCGGGGGACCTAGAGGAGGCGGGGGAGGGGCCGGGCAGGGGAGGGGCCCGGGGCGGGGCGGAGGGGACCTAGAGGAGGCAGGGGGAGGGGCCGGGGCAGGGGAGGGGCCCGGGGCGGGGCGGGGGGGGACCTAGAGGAGGCGGGGGAGGGGCCGGGCAGGGGAGGGGCCCGGGGCGGGGCGGGGGGCACCTAGAGGAGGCAGGGGGAGGGGCCGGGGCAGGGGAGGGGCCCGGGGCGGGGCGGGGGGGGACCTAGAGGAGGCGGGGGAGGGGCCGGGCAGGGGAGGGGCCCGGGGCGGGGCGGGGGGCACCTAGAGGAGGCAGGGGGAGGGGCCGGGGCAGGGGAGGGGCCCGGGGCGGGGCGGGGGGGACCTAGAGGAGGCAGGGGGAGGGGCCGGGGCAGGGGAGGGGCCCGGGGCGGGGCGGGGCGGGGGGGTACGTAGAGGAGGCAGGGGAGGGGCGGGAGGGCGGCGCGGCGTCCGGGTATGGGGGCGGGGGCCGACGGGGTCAGGGAGGCCCCGGGATGGGGCCCGGGGGGCGGGGCCGAGCTGCGGTGGAGGGCGGGGCGGCCGGCAGCGGGACCCAGAGCAGGGCGGGCGCCCAGGGCTCCCGCGGGCACACCTGGGCACACCTGGGCACACCTGGGCCCGGGCCCTTCGGTGCGCAGCAGGTCGCCAGGGCGCCGGGCCCTGAGGGCGGGGACAAGCCCCCCCCCCCCCCCCCCCCGCGGCAGCACGGGAGCTCCCCGCGGAGCTCAGGCGACCCAGGAGCCGGGAACCGCCCCAAACCTCACTTCCCGGGTCAGGGTGCCTTGTCCTGTCCTGCCCGCGGCCCAGCACCCGGGAGGGGACACGAGGTACATGTCACCCCCACTGGCAGGCCACCGCACAAGGCCATTCTGCACACGGCAGTGGGCCCTGGGCGCGTGCAGGAAAACCCAGGCCCTTGCTCCCCCCTGGCCAACAAGTGGTCATTTGGGGCCCTGGGGGTTGAGGCCGCAGGGGAGGAAGCTGGAGGAAGGGAGGAAGCTGGTGCCCGTAGGGGCACAACCCCAGGCACGGGGGTGGGGGGGCAGAGACCCCCCCAGCTGCTCCTCTGCAGACAAAGCCCGCTGCCCCAGCCACCACTCCAAGGCCAGGACCTGGGCACGCACACTAACCCTACTTCCCCACCACTGCCCCCCTGTCCCCAAACACAGCCACTCCCTCCTCAAGCTGTACCCCTCAAGGTCCCGCCCGAGTGCCACCCACCCCAAGGGAGCAGGAGTCACACGCGTGATGTCTCCCTCTTCCCCCCCACCAGCCTCCCACGTCCTAGACCCCCACGCCCTGCCCCTGAGCAGGCCTCAAGGGTTCTGCAACATGTGTTGGTTCCCCCACGTTGCTGGAATGAATTTCTGCGCCGTGTTTAGATACAACGGGGAGGGGGGGGGCGACAGGAAGTGGACCCAGTCTGGCCGATGTTTACGAGGCTCCTCCTGGGGGCTGGGGAGGGGGATGAGACTATGTCCCGAAACTCCTTCTGCCCCAGCTGAGCACAGCAGCAGGCGCCCCTCCTGGGGAAGGGCAGGACCCCGTATTTCAACTGTCTAGTCAGGGCGCTCCTGGGTGCTCTCAGGCCGGGCCAGCCTGGTGCCACAGGGTCCCCAAAGCACATGGTTACATCCCAGAGCTCCGCACACCAGGGCAGCGTAAGACTGCTGCAGGAACCTCCCTGTGGAGGGGCCGAGGCTCAGCGGCTGGGGCTTGAACCCCCCATCTCAGCGCCCCCAGCAGGACCGGCTCTCTCCCACCGCACTGACACAGACGGCCTCAGTCACCGTCCATCACCCGGGCCTCCTACAGCCTCCTGTGGGCCTCCAGCTGACGGCCTGCGAGGCCTCTGCTTACCCCAAACCAGATCCTGAGGAATATGGGGCTGTGGGCATGTGACTGCACCACGGGGTAGCAGGGAGGCTGCGGAGCAGCAGAGGAGGACCCGCTTGGCACATATGGCTCCCACCTTCCCCCCTGGCGTCCAGGCCAATCTGCAGACTGCACCCCAGGCCCCCCACCACATGTGTGTCTGCGCCCATCCCGTCCGTCTGCCCACATCGCCACCACCAGTAGTGACGCCTGGACTTGGACGGAAACGTTCTAAGGAAGCCAAGAGGACTGGGAAGTGGCAGGAGACTCTGCATATGTGCTTCCCCAGCAGGTTTCCACCTGCCTGGCAGCTCTGCAGGTAGGGAAACCGAGGCTCTGTGCGGGAAAGTGTGCCTTGCCCAGTGAGCCAGCAGCAGCCAACCCCCGAGGTGCATGGCCTCGGGACAGGCTCCGTGCCTGGAGGATACAGGGGCTCGTCTTATCCTGGGGGCAGAGCTCCCTGTGCCTGAGGCACCTTCACAGACTCCAGCCTCTCCCTTAATTGTCTAGAAGGAATGACCAGAAACTGTAGAAAAACTGTCCCCCCCCCCACCCCGCCGGAAAAACCAACAGTGCGGCCTTTCATTGTACCAGCTGAACCCCTGGTACACCAGAACCCTAGAGCTGCCCCGGCCCTGGGCCTGCCTGGCCAGGTGGGCTCGGGCTCCCCCCACCTGGAGCCCACCTGGCTGCAGGCCACCACCTCCCAGTCCGGGAGGGGAGGCTGTCCTGCTGGGGGCTCCCCTCGTCAGCCGTGATGGAGGGGTACAGTGGCACCCCCGAAGGACAGCCAGTGCGACAAGAGGCAAGCAAGCAGGGGGTCTGCTGCAGAACCCTCCAGAACAGAACCCCCCTCCCCTCCCTCAGGCCCTCTTCCCCATTTTCTCAGCCTCACCTGAGACTTGGCCTACGCCGGTATCTCCCTCCCTCCTCCCACCTCCACAGCTCCCTTCCCCCATCCCCTCCCCCCCAGCCTCCAGCACATGTTGGCCTCTGTGGGCCCTGAAATGCTCCTCCGGCGAGAGTCTACCCTGTGCATCCACCGCCCCTCTGACCATGTGCACCCCTGGCATCACCGTCCTGGTCCCCTCACCTCTCCCTTCTTCTTCCCAGCTCTTGCCCCGTGCAGCTCCCCTCCTCCCGTCATGTCCCCCATCCCCTCTATCTGCCACGTTCCCTCCACACGTGAGCTGCCCCCCCCCCATCCTCCTGCCACAAAGCTGCTGCTGCTGCTGGGGGGCAGAAACTAGGCCCTTCCTAAGGTCCCTCCAAGCCCCAGTGGGCCGGGCAGAGCTCCACCGCCCAGACAGGCTCCGGGCGCCGCAGGGCGCAAAGACCTCTGTGTGGGTCCCCGGAGTCCCGGCTTGGGAGGAGCCCCTGGGGATGGGGAGCGGCGGCGTCCTGGTCCTCCCTGCGCCCCGCTGGTCCACCTGGGAGGCAGCGACAAAGTTCAGCTGCCGGCAGCCCTGGTCAGGTCCCAGCAGGGTGGGGGCAGCAGGGACCGGAGCCCTGCTCGACCTTGGCAAGCCCGTTTTTGTACCCGGGAGAGAGGTGCAGCGTGAGCAGCAGAGAGGCTGGAGGGGACCCGAGTCCCGGGGTGCCGCAGGCTGGGAGAGGGCCAGGAGCGCACCCCCAGGTCCGGGCACACAGGAGCGCACCCCGAGCCCGCGCCCGCGCCCACTTTCGTCCCCCCCCCCCGCGGGAGGGATGCGCGGCGCCAGCAGCGCCCACCTGGGCTCCGCAGCGGCCTGACTCGGGTCGGTCCCCGCCCGCGGGTCCCCAGGGCCGCGCTGAGCCCCGCAGCCCCGCCGCGGCCTCGGCGCCGGGTGACCTTGAGCGGCCCCTCCCCCTCCCCTCCCCGTCCCCGTCCCCCTCCCCCGGGCCCGCCCGAGCCCCCGCCGCGTCCCGGTGCCCGCGGGCAGCGGAGCCGCGGCGGGGGCGAGCGGAGGGCGCGCGCCCCGGGCACTCACCGTCCTCCAGAGGCGCGGGCGCTTGGCGGGCGCCAGGGTGGCGGTGAGCAGCAGGTGCGAGGCGGCCACCGCCAGCCCGAAGCCCACGGCCAGCAGGCTGCGCACCGGCAGGAGCGCGTAGGACACGAAGGTGACCAGCAGCAGCTGCCACACGCCCTGGTCGGCGGCCGCCGCGCCCGCAGCCGCGCCCGCCGGGGCCCCCGCGGGGCGGCCGAGCGCCAAGGGGCAGCCGAGCAGCGCGAAGGTGAGGCTGAGCAGCAGCGCGAGCTGGGCGACCTGCCGCAGCTGCGGGCCCCGCAGGGAGCGCGCGTTGGTGACCGCGAGCAGCGCCAGGAAGAGCGCGCAGTGCGCGGGGGGCGAGCCCCGGGCCAGGCCGCCCGCGGGCCCCGGCGCGCCCAGCAGCTCGGCCAGCGCCCGCGCACCCGCCAGCGCGCTCAGCACCGCCAGCGCCTTCAGCGTGGCCGCCTGCTCCAGCCGCAGCGTGTAGCCGCGGAACAGCGCCTCCAGCTCGGGGCACGCGAACGCCTCGCCGCACGCCCGCGGCCCGCGCCGGCCCGGCCCCGCCGCCCGCCCTGCGCCCCCGGGCTCGCCCGCGCCGCCGCCGCCGCCGCCGCCGCCGCCGCCTCCGCCTCGGCCGCGCGGCGCCCCCGCCATCTCCGCGCCATGCGGCGGCCGGGCCGGGCGGGCGGGCGGGAGGCGCGGCGGGAGGCGCGGGGCGCGGCGGGCGCTCTCGGGGCGCAGGAGGCCCCGCGCGCGCGCCCCGAGCGCGTCCCCCCCGCCGCCGCGCCTGCGCACTGCGCCGCCCGCCCGCCCCGGCCCCCGCGGCCGCCGCCGCAGCCTCAGTTTCCCCGCCGCGCCGTCCGGGTGTCCAGGGCCGCCGGCTCAGGGCCCGCCCCGGAGGGGCCCCGCGGAGGACGCAGGCCCCGGCACAGGCGGGACTCAGGTCCCCAGAGCCCCGGAGGCAGCAGCAGGGCCCTCCGGGTGCCCTCGGGCCCCAGCGCGCGCCTGCCCCGCAGGCCCCGGGAACCGCCGCCGCCGCCCCTCCTCTGCGGGCCCCAGGTCTACACTGTGGGGAGCCGCATCACTCGGGCCCCCGCAAGGGCACAACACGGGCCACACAGGTCAGCCCCGTGGCTGCAGCCGCGGCACCTCACCCCGCCTGGCCGGGGGCACCCCTGCGCCGCCCCCGCAGCTCACGCCCCCCGCCCGGTGGCCGCCGCCCCTCCTGCACAGGCCTCCCCAGGCGCAGCCCTCCCGGCTCCAGCTCGGTGACCCGTCCCCAGGGCCCAGGGCTCCTTCGGGCACCCCCGGGGCAGGGGGACTGGAATGTGCCGGCCCTCCCTGTCTCCAGAAGACAGGACCGCGTGTTCCCCACCAGTGCCCACCTGTGCCCACCGGTAGCAAAGTCCACACGGTCTCCCAAGCTTGGAGGACCGAGCGTGGCCTCTCCGGCTAAATGTATACTTTTACGTCCTAATGATATTACGGAAGGAAAGCTGAGTAATGTCCAAGAATCTGGCAGGCCACCCAAGGACAAAGGAATGACCAATGCCCTGGGACCCAGGTCACAGCACCCGCCCCCGTCAGCAGCACATTCATGAGCAGGATCTGCGTCCATCTCCTTCACAGAGACACAGAGACGGAGGCACCAGGCCCCCGTGGGAGCCCCCGACGGCCCCCGGGTGGGGAACGGGGTGGGTGCCGTGGGCCAGGGGCTGCAGGTGCGCTCATCCTCTCTGGTCCCATCCACTGGGCAGTCTGCAGCCAGGGAGGACGGACACGCTGTCTGAGACACACCACGGGGCCCACACCCCATGTTCCTGCAGATGTCATCACTTAAATCATGTCTCCCCTCCTCCAAAATCCACATGCTGAGCTCCTAACCCCGAGTAGCTCAGAACATGACCCTCTCTGGGACTTAGGTCTTGCAGACGACCTTGAGCTGAGGCCACCCTGGGATAGAGTGGGTCCTAAGCTAACAGGACTGGTGTCCTTCCACAGAGGGGACATCGGGAGACAGACACACACAGGCTCAGAGAAAGAAGGCGCGATGACTTGCGGCAAACAGAGGAGCCATGGGAAGGCAGGAGGTTCCTCCCCCAGGGAACTCGGCCCTGAGACCCCCATCCCAGCCTTCCGGCCCCCATGGCTATGGGAACAGGCGTCCACACCCCTGCTCTCGGGGCTGCGTGAGGGCGACCCTGGCCACGAGCACCCATAGCACGGTCGGCCCTGGATACCGTTGTCCACAACGGATCATCAATATTGACCAACAGCAGAGTGGCCGCTGCACAGACCCGGGCGAGACACTCTGCTCTTCCTGGAGGCACCTCATCCCTCCCTGCGGGAGGTGAGCAGAGGGACGGGAGCCATCGTGGTCATCCTGTGTCCCCCAGTCCTGGAGCACGCCACCGGGCAGCGCCAGCATCTCGTTAGAGACGGGAACGCGGGCCTTCTGGAGCAGGAGCACAGCCGGGCGTCCCTCGGACCCGTCATCGGTCACAAATCTTGGTCTTTGCCTTTGAGGCTCACCACGGCTGAGGGCTTGTCCGACCGAGAAACCCCGGGACTCTGTGGGACGGCGGTGGGCGTCGTGCGGCAGGGCTGCGGCCTCCCCAGCGGCATGTGGTGTCCAGGCCAAGAGCGCAGACGTGCGCCTCCTCCCCCAGCTGCGTGACTCCGGGCAGGTTAGTCTCCCTCTCCATGCCCCATCTCCTGAGCGAATCGGGGATGTAAAAGCTCCTGGCCCGCGGGGTGAACCCCAGTGCACGCAGAGGCTGCACGGAGCACCCACGAGCACCAGCTGGTCAGTGTTCTGGGCGCGCAGGACCCTGTGACCGCCAGGCCCTGCACCCGGTGGCCATAGCAACCGGGGAGGTCGCTGTAAGCCGGCTTCTGTCTGGGGGTGCTCGCCAAGTTCCTGGGGCCTCTGCCAGAGACTCGGCCTCCAGGCGAGTGTTCCTCCCGGGTTGGATCTGGGGATGAAGTTTCCCCATGGGTCTTTTGGAAACCCCGTGGAAACGCAGGCCGCTAGGGGACCAGGCGGGTGGTCCTCACCAGGGAAGTGGCTCAGGAATGCTCATTTTGCCAAGACTGTGTCCAGGAATCAAAGGGCCCCGCCACAGGCTCCATTAGCCATAGAAACCCCGACACGGGGCTCAGCCTCCCCATGTCCCTGGTGGCTGGACAGGCACCTTCCCGGATACGTCCCGGTGGCTGGTTGCCAGAGGCAAGGGAGCCCAGGAACGCAGTGTGGACGGACTGGAAATGGCCACGGGGATCCAACCGGGACTCCTCCAGCAGGAATGGGCCAGGACTCCATCCAGAAGCTGGAGGTGGCCAGGACGGACAGAGGACCACGCCGGATGGCCACTGGCCACCCCCCCACCCATGGCAGGACGCTGACCCGTCTGGCTGAGGCCCCCCAGGCCGCAGGCGGCCGACAAGGAGAGCGAGGGGGTCCTTCAGCCAAACCAGGGGCCACAGCTGGACGGGCAGGTGGGTGGTCGCCGAGCCACACGGCAGAGCGGCAGGACAGGACCCACTAATGTCCCCCTTCACCCATCACTGTCCCCATACCTCAATGGCCAGGAAGACCACCTGGGGCCTCACAGCTGGCTCTGCCCCTTCCCTGCATGGGGCCCTGGGCTCGCAGGGTCCCAGGGACTTGGCATCCTTGCCGCTGTGCCCGGGGGTCAGGCCAGCCCAGAGTGCCACGCTCCAGACGACGTCAGACTGCCTGGTCTGTAGGGACACCGGGCCGGCGGGAGGAGTTGGTGTCATGGTCACGGGGGCTTGCTGCTTGTCACTAGGCTTCGGCCCTAAGCAGAACAGGACTGCTGGCCAGTGGGAGCGGCCGGGGCCAGCCCAGTGACCCCACAAATAAATACGTATGTGCTCAAAACTGTGGCCAGGGCTCCCACAGAAAGCAGCCACAGCGTGTGACCTCTGGCCAGCCCTGGGGGGGCAGAGTGCGGCCCAGCTGTGCCATCGTGACCGTGCCCAGGCCCCCAGCAGGGTGAGCAACCGGAGGCGGTGGACGGAACTGGTGCCCTGAGCTCTGGAGGACCAGAACTGTGGTGCCCAGACAACAACCCCAGACCCGGGGCTGCTGGAACTGACCTCTTCTCTCCAGAGCCAGGGGTCCTGCAAGGTCTGTGTCCTCCTGGGGGGACAAGTGGCCTCAAATGAGTGGACGCTGGCCCCTGGCCGGGCAGAAGGGTCTCACTGAGCCCAGGACTGAGGCTGCGGTGGAGGTCGGTAAGGCAGGGTGGGAGGTTCCTGAGGATCCCAGGATGCTGGACGGCAGCCGCAGGTGAGGGGATGGTCTACTGGCCCCTGGAGGAGGTGGGATGGACGCTCTAGGTGAGAGGCGGCCCCTTCCAGCCCATCCACGTCCACTCAGGAGTTGGAAGGGAGAGCCCTCCTCCCAGATGTGACCTCCCCTCCCTCAAGAGGCCAAAGTGTGTCCCCTCTGGCTCCTCTAGACCGCAGCTGCTTTCTACTAAACCCAAAAGATGCCACATCCCGGGCAGGCACTTTCCCAAGGAGGACGGGACCCCCGGCCTGGCAGTGGACATGAGGGGACGTGTGTCCCCCGCACACAGTGGCTCCGCCCGTGCCAGGCTCCCAGGCCCTGGGTGGGTTTTCACTTATTCCTGCTGATCCCAGGGAAGACAAAGGATGTGACAGCTGACGCCACTCTTTGCCACGTGTGCCTTGGACCTGAGTGTGGCTTCAAGGGGCAGCGGTCCTTGGGCGCTGTGCCCCGGATGCCGGGAGGTACGGGGCGGGGGCGGTCGGGGGAGTCCATCTTGCCCTGAGCATCGTCCCAGAGCACAGGTAGGACACGGAGGCAGCTCGGACGCAGCTCCAGCATCTGGTGGTTGACGTAGAACCAGAGGCCACGGTCCTCTCAGGAAGGACAGTGCGTGGTCCTCCCGGGAATCGGCTGGGCCGGGGGCCGCCCCTGAAAGCCTGCTCTGTCCCCAGGCCAGGCCAGGGCAGCGAACTGGAAACTAATCGTCAGGGGTCAGGAACAAGGCCGAGGCTGGTAGGGACGGTGAGCATGGACCGACGATCCTCTCCAGGGCTCCTGGGGAGGGAGGGCGGGAGGCAGAGCCTTCTGGAAGACGCCCGGAGGGAGACCTCCGTGACAGATCGCTAAGGAGGAGAGTCTGGGGAAACGGGGCCTCTGCTCCCTCTCCCCGACCCCTACTGTTCGGGACACAGGGCTCTGGCCTTCCTGGTCGGGTCCCGTGATGACCCGCTGAGCCCAGAGGCACGCGTGTCCACACCAACGCTGGCCGGCCTCAGCCCTCAGCGACCCCTGGGCTTCGCGCGTGATGGGCGGGGACCCATATGCTTCAATCAGGGGCTCCAGTCCGAGGCCCCGAAGCCAGGGCCACCAGGGGCAACCTAGGAGACCCACAGTGCTGCGTCCTGAAGACACAGCGGTGACCAAGTCCCACCCTGCCCACCAGGAGCGCACAGCCCAGCGGGGGAAAGACAGGGACACAGGCGCGGAGCGTGCCACTGGAGGGGACAGGCGGTCAGTGAGCGCGAGAGCCTCGCACCCCGGAGGCAGTGCTGGTTGTGGCCCCTGAACAGAGCGGGGTCCCCTGGCTGAATGGGGACGAGGATGAGATTGTGTACGGGTTCCACTCCGTGCGGCTTAGCTTGGCCACTAGGGATGCTCAGGGACCTCGCAGGTCACCAAACGCTCCGTAGTACTCGCTCTCCTGGGGAGCAGCCCCACGGGGACCAGAGGCCACCGGGGAGACGGGCCTCGCCTCTCGCCCTGCCCAAGCCGAGACTCGCTATTTATAGTGACATGGGACCGGGGACCGGGGGGCATTAAGTGGATTCGTGTCACGGGGGCCGGGGGTCAGGGTGAAGGTGGGGAGGCCAGCAGGTGCCCCTGCCCCGTGCCGGGCCTGACACCGACTGAGGCCTGCTGGGGGTGGGGGGGGGGGAGCCCGATGGAGTCGGCTCTGACAGCTGTGCCGGGAGGGGGAGTCTTCAGGAGGATTTGCGCTAAAAATAGCATCGCTGGCTCGTGGGTAGAGAATTTGACCCAATTAGAGATTACCAGTTTCAGGAATTACTGGAAAAGAAATCTCATTAAATAGGTTAAATATAGGAGCCAGAGGCTGAGAAGGCCATCTGGGATTCACGGGAAAACCAAAACCGACGCGGGGTGCCTTGCGCTCTGCGACTCTGCCCCCCGGGGGGTGCTCGCCTCGGACACGGGCGGCGTGCAAGGCCGGGGCTCCGGCTGGCACAGGCAGGGCCGCCACCTCTGCCTCCCTGCCTCCCGGGGTGGGGGCAGCTGCTCCCAAATCCACCACCGCGGGCCGCAGCCCCCTCCCCCCACCAGTCCCCCTCGTCTCCCTCCGGGTGTGCGGACCCCCCAGGGAGCCTGTCGCAATCCCCCCCACCCCGCACTCCACGGGCAGTCGCAGGCGCCCTCCAGCCAGGCCAGCGGTTTCCTGCCTGGCCCAGGGCCCACCACCCGCCCGCCTCCCGCCACCCCAGGCGGCTCCATTTCCATAAAATGCAGAAGGGAGGGTCTTCCCATTCCCTGCTCTGAGAGAAAGAGGCTTCCTTCTGCCTCACAGCTTCCCCAGGCGCCTTCACCGGGCAGGTTCTCAGGAAAACCCTGAGGGGAGCTTTGCCCTGCCTGCCCCCTCCCCCCCGCCCCCCATGCTCCGGAGATGCCTTGGGCAGGACCCTGCTGACCTGGGTTTCACCCAGCCTGGCAGTGACTTGACCAGCACACCTGGTGGCACCAGGTAACATGACGGCACTCCCAGCGAGGCTGGGCAGGCCAGCCCCCCTGCCCTGCGCCCCTGCCCTGCTCCCCTGCCCAGCCCCCAGCCCTGAACCTTGCCCAATCCCCCTGCCCTGCACCCCTGCCCTGAACCTTGCCCAGCCCCCCTGCCCATCCCCCCAGCCCTGAACCTTACCCAGCACCCCTGCCCTGCACCCTAGCCCTGATCTGTGCCCATCCCCCCAGCCCTGAACCTTGCCCAGCCCCCAGCCCTGAACCTTGCCCAGCACCCCTGCCCTACACCCCTGCTCTGCACACTTAACCAGCTGCCCTGCACCCCTGCCGTGTGTACTTTCCCAGCACCCTCCCTGCACACTTGCCTGGCACCCCTGCCCTGCACCCGCACCCCGCACCCCTGCCCTAACCCCTGCTCTGCACACTTACCCAGTCCCCCTGCCCTGCACACCAAGCATCCCTGCCTGCTGCCCCCAGCCCTCCTGGTGATTCTTGAACTGTTCCCAGACATCCCTGCGTGGCCAGGGACCAAACATTCCCTGCCTTAGAGTTCTGCCCAAGGCAGTGGCCAGAGAGGTGGAAGCCAGGGTGCCAGGGTGCTTCAGACCCACCTTTGCAGGTGCAGGCCCAAACTGTGTTTGGTGTTGCAGCAGGAGTGGCACACACGGGGAAGTGCCCCCGTGCCCTGGGTCATTCCCAGGTCGGCTCCGTCCATGTGCCGGAGAAGAGAGCCCAGCAGCGCCCGCCGACCACTGAAGGGGAATGTGCCCTCCACACATGCACTTGGGGTCTCGGCCAAGACCCTCCCGGGCTCCATCAGGGCCACAAGCTCACTCCCGAGGCCGTCACTGTGCCTGGAGCCTGAGGTCTCTGGCCACGCTGCGAGGGGTGGGGAGGGATCCCCGCAGGATCCCGGGGCAGCGGCCCTGACTCGTCTGGACCGGAACCTGGGGCACCGGGCGGTGGGAGAAGGAAGCTGTGATGCAGAATGACCACCCCGCCCGGCCTGGAGCCGTTTTCCGCAGCAGCGCAGGGAACTCTCAGAGTCTCCAGTGACAATTATTTACCTTGTCCTTACCTCTCCCTTGTGACCTCCAGAGGCCACTTCTAGCTCACTTTTATGTCCCACTCCTGCAGCCCCAGAGCTGGGCTCTGGGTGCTGGACCCGGCGAGTGCTCATGGATTGGGGTGCGTTGAGTCTCACAATGTCGGGGTCTGGGGCCACTGAGTCCGGGCCAGCTACCCCATCCCCCGTGGTCCTCCGCACCCAGCGAGGTGCTGCAGCCCCGGAGCAGTGCGGCAGAGCGCCCAGAATGCCAACAGTGCACGAAGCCACGGGTCCGCGTGTGTCTGGTGGATGAGGACACGGGTGTCTTTCCCTCCTTCTATACGAGTTTTTATGGTTTACAAAAGCATTACGACAGATTTTTATAATCAGAAAAATGTAATACTATGAGGTTCCATTGAAATCTAGCACATTGCAGGTTTGCTGGGAGCAACAGTGAATCCCTCGGTGTACGAGAAAGGACTCCGGCCACGCCGGGCAGAGGCAAACATACGTTATGAAGGTCATAATATTTCTTTTGAGGTCGGACACGGTGCACGTGGAGAGAGGAAGGCGGGCTACTTCTTGCATTTAGCAGGCTGGCCAGTGCAATTATTGAGCTCCTGCCGGCGTGCCGGGGGAATGGGGAGTCCGGTGGCTGTGCCTCTCCTCCCATCAGGACCCTGGCTGGGGTGACCGTCACCCGTCCTGCACACGGCTGTGGGGCAGTGACGGGAAGCGGTGTGTGGCCCCCAGCCCCTGCACACCTGCGTGCACACCTTGATTTTCGCCGTGGTTACCAGTGCGGGGGGCACAGTTCTCTTGGCAAAACCCCACGGAGCTCAGGGTCTGGCCACGCACACCCACCTCACAGGTTTGGTTCTGCCGTGAGCCTCTCTCTGGAGCAAGCCCTCCCCCTGTCCAGGTGAGAGCTCCCCGCGCTTGGCCTCAACATTGTCATCTGATGGAGGGAGGTGTCCCTGCTGGTCCCTCCCCACTGGGGACCTGCCGGGAAGGCTCCCCCACATGGGCCCGGGGGGCCAGCGGGGCTGGGGCTGGGACACGGGGGCCGCTCAGTGTGGGTGTGGAGTCAGCCCTAGACCACCCCCCTTCAGGAGGTTGTGTGTCACGGGAAATAAAACTTTTCTTTTATGTGAAAAGGCATGGGGACTGTTCTAGAATAACAGGCAGCAGGATCAATCGGAGAACAGAAGCTCTGATGGATCTTAACAGTTCCTGAAGGAGCCCGAGGGGACCGTGAGGGGTGTGGGGACCGCCGGCCTCAGATGACACCAGGCGGTCACTAGGTGACCGCTGGCCGGGTGACGCAGGCTGCGGGCACCCAGGGGCTTGGGCACGGGGCACCTACAGCTTGCCCTAAATGGCTTCCATCAGAGAAGACCCCCCCTTCCTGCATGTGTGACACTGGGAGCGAGGAAGGGACGTGGAGGGGGCTGGACGCTGGCTCCTGGGGGGCAACGGCTTCTCAGGGGGCCCTGCTCGTCCTCGGACTGGCACAAGCCTCCTGCATCCACACGAACGTCAGCAGGAGAAGCACACGTGGCTGTAGAGCCTCAGGGACCCGAGATGTGGCGACGATCCCACGTGGAGCACAAGCCGGTGGTGAAGGTGTGTTTTGAGGCAGTGACGGTGTCGGGACCAAGGTGAGCGAGCGGCACAGCTGCTGCACGCACGGCTGTTCAGGGCAGCCGGACGAAGGACGGAGCCACAGGGAGGCCGAGAACCCGCCTTTGAAAGGACAGAGACAAGAAGCCCCACCAAGGTGACTGGTGGCGTGACAAGTGCTGCTGAGGCCGGAGATGCTCACACCCAGTGGCAGTCGCTTCGAGGGTCTGGCTCGGCTCCGCTTAGACACAGACCAGGAAGGCAGAGCCTGCTGCCCACAGTCCCGCAGGACGTGGGCCCCCACCAGGGAGCCGCAGACTTGGGGTCTGCTGAGGCTCCCTTCCAGGCTGCAGGCTCCTCACAGGCTGCCTGCCACCCCCTCCCATGGCCGGAGGGGGTCACCCTGGCTCTCGGGGCTCCTGCTAGTGCAGTGACCCCACAGAGGGCCCCACACGTGGAACCACTCTAACCTCACCAACAGAAAGGGGATCCAGAGGGGAAAAACAGGAATTAACAGAACTGGGTGCCTGGGGGGCTCAGCGGTTGAGTGTCCGCCTTCAGCCCAGGTCGTGACCCCAGAGTCCTGGGGTCGAGTCCCGCATCGGGGTCCCTGCATGGAGCCTGCTTCTCCCTCCGCCTGTGTCTCTGCCTCTCTCTCTCTCTCTCTCTCTCTCTCTCTCTCTGCGTCTCTCATGAACAAATAAATAAAATCGTTAAAAAAAAAAAATTAGAGACCACTGACCACTGAAGATCCTCTGCAGAGATGAATGGTCTTCAAGGGGACATCGGGAAGGTATCAAAGTCCTAATCACAGAGGCTGCAGCTTAGAGGGAATTAACACGATAGCAGGACTGAATCGTGCCAACAGATTAGAAAGCACAGCGCAGCCAGGCCTGGAAGGACGTAAGCTACGGGCGTCTCCAGAGGAAACAGAAGCTTCGGTGGTTTTAGAAGCACTGGGAGGGCTGGGTCAATAGCTATGCGGCCAGTGGTCAGGGACGCGGGTGGCCAGCGTCCCCAGACTCACAACTGCGAGGACACGCCAGGAGGTCACAGCTGCTCTGCTCTGCCAGCATTAGAAAAACTGTACATATCATTGTCCATATAAACGGATTAATAAGTGGGAGGGGGCCCGGAGTATGTATGTCCTTAACTGTTACAGTGAGAGCTTCGGACAAAATCTATCACACGTTCACGATCAGTCTAATGAAACCCAAATGGAAGGAAACGCCCTAACCTGGTCACGTGTGCCTATCAAAAATGTTCAGAAACCATGATTGTTTATGATAAAATCTTAGAAATGCTTTCTTTGAAACTCAGGAATAAAACGAGGAATCCCATCTCATACCTCACGTTCAGAATCTACCGGAGGTCCTTGCAAAGTGTAATGAATAGAAAACAAGTCTGAAAACCAAAAATCTGAAGCCCTGGAAAATTGTTAAGGAACCAAACTGTTATTCTTCGAATATTAAATGATACTCCATGAAGAAAATGCGGTAATTTCTAGACCTAGATTATTGGAAGTGATCAGACTATAACACTATGACTGGATTTAGGATCAACCTGAAAATGCATGAGCCTTATTTACTCTGTGTCTGAAACAGAGAGACCATCTTCCAAGTGATCCCATCTTACAATAAAAGAAAAAAAATCATAAAGGAATAAACCTAACAAAAGAGACATGAGTACCCTGAGGAAAAATTATGAAACCTCAGGAAATTGATGAGAACCCAAATGAATGGAAAGAGATAGGCTACGTCCATGGGTAAGAGAATCCAACACCCAATGTCCCTTCTCTCTAGACTGCCCTATAAGCAGATCGCAACGCCAACGAGAGTCCCAAAGAGTCTTTAAAAATAAATGGGCAAGGGATCCCTGGGTGGCACAGCGGTTTGGCGCCTGCCTTTGGCCCAGGGCGCGATCCTGGAGACCCGGGATCGAATCCCACGTCGGGCTCCCGCTGCATGGAGCCTGCTTCTCCCTCTGCCTGTGTCTCTGCCTCTCTCTCGTTCTCTCTCTGTGTGACTATCATAAATAAATAAAAATTAAAAAAAAATAATAAATGGGCAAGCTGATTCGAAACTTCTCACGAGGGTAGAGGCCTCCAGGGAGCCGAGACGCGCAGGCACGGGGAGGAGGGACGAGCTGTGGGAAGGACGAGCTTCGGCCCCCGAAGCAGACCCACACGCTACGGAAGCTCGTCGTGGGACCAGGCGGCGTGACGGATCACTAAGAAAGCCGTAGAGATTCAATAGCTGGGGAATTAAAGGGCAGTTCCCCAAAACTCCGTCTCCATGGAATAAAGACAAAAGTGAGAGGCAGGGTTTTAGCCCCTCTTAAAGAATATGGAGGAGAGGCGTTGGGACTTTGGAGCAGGAAAGGGTTGTTTCAACAAGAGCCCGACAGCAAGACGGTCGCGGAGCGAATCTGACGACATTGCACAGAACATCTCCGCTCATCAAGAAGGCCCTGGAAACTGCAAGCCCAGCGGGCGTCTGGGGGCTCAGTCGGTGATGCAGCTGCCTTGGACTCAGGTCATGATCCAGGGGTCCTGGGGTGGAGCCGCACGTCGAGCTCCCTGCACGGGGGAGAGTCTGCTTCTCCCTCTCCCTCTGCTTGTTCTCTTTCTCTCTCCCATGGTCTCAAATAAATAAATAAAATTTTTCTTAAAAAAGAAAAAGAACAATCCAGCCACAAACTGGAGAAGACGTTGCTACCACCTACGTAGCTCAGGGCGGGTTCTTGCCAACGTGCACACAGAACTCTCATCCCTTGAAAAGACAAACGACCCACACCCTGAAAAGGGGGAGCCGACAAATTGGCAAAGAAGCATAAAGGAGAAGGTGCTCCAACCCCCTTGGTCACCGGGAAAACCAGGAAGGCCCGTGGAGGTCACGGCGAACACCATCCCCGCCCTGGAGGTGCGCACATGTGCGGGCGCTGCAGCGCAGGAGCCGCCAAGCAGGAGGGTCATTGGTCCCGCTGCCCTTCCTGGGAAGCGATATGGTGTCGTCCTGTAAATGCGTTCACCCCTATGGGGCCTTGCACACGTGCACCGCAAGGTGCACAAATAGTCCATGAAACCGGAACCCCAGAAGCGAGCCCCACACCCAGCCCAGGGAAGACGGCTTCGGACCAGGCCGCGGACTACGAGGCTGCAACGAGAAGATCTCTACAGCCTGGTGCCGCAGCTTGGGTGATCAGAGGACGGGGGACGCCACTTCCACAAAACTGGAAAACGAGCACGTGGAAACTATAAAAGAGTCACACGTTCCAAACAACAGCGGCAGACTTGGGGGCTGCTGAGGCCCCCTTCCAGGCTGCAGGCCCCTCACAGGGCCATTTAGGGCTGCACGCACGCTTGAGAAACAAACAAAACAAACCTATTGCCCCGGATGGGGGGGGGGGGGCGGAGCACATCCCGCAGCAACGCCCAGGCGGCCAGTCCTGCACAGAGGCCTGCTCGGGGCTCCCCTCTGGGGCCGCGCACCGAGCCTGCACCTGCAGGTGTGTTGCTGACTCACATAATCGGGAGATTCATCCCCAACTTCACGTCGTGAACCAGTGGCCAGGAAAATCATGTGCACACCGCAGCCCTGCAGGGCCGCCCTCCACCACCTACCCCCGGTTTAGTAGGTCGGCGCCGGCCCGAGACTACCTTTTACCCCGTTGCCCGGGGGCAGGTGCAGGCACCTGCCACCTGTGCTGCCCAGATCCCCCGGCACACACGTCTTTCTGCCCGGGGACCTGTGCTTCCCTGCCTGCCCCCCGCGGTCCATAAAATAAAAGGACTGAACTCTGAGCACTTGGGAAAATATTGGTGATTCTGAAGCTGTGCATTTCCCGCTGTGTGAACAGGAGTAGAACCGGAGTGCGCGTCCCGCCCGGCCGACCCGCCGTGTTCCATCTATGACTGCATAATGATCGAGCCACGGCTCCTGCCCTGGGTCGTCAGGGTGGCTGTGTCCTGCTGTCGCTCTGACCTGGGGTGCAGTGTGGCCACCAGGCTCAGAGACCCGGCTGACCCCACCGCACCCAGCCCCACGGCGCGGGAGCCGCGGCAAGCCTTTCCACACTACGCAAATGCACCTCCTCACCTTGAAGACTTGCAGAAGGGACACGGGGAGGAGAGGCACAGGCCTCCCCGGATTTCTAGGTCATCGCTTTGTACAGCGGAAGCAGAAAGCGCTCCGTGCACTACAGTCATAAAGCATTAATGGCATGAAGGGCTCTCGTGAGCTCACACTAAGTGGGAGATGGAAAAGCTGAAATCGTGCATGCAGTGTGCCCCCAAGCGTGGTGACGCCGTCCACGGACGGGAGGTACAGCTTCCTACGGACACTGTCATACTTCCTGCGGGGAGTCCAGAGCGGAGGCTGGATTCGGAGCCGCGTCCCTGTGCCAGGCCCCGCCGTGAGCACGCTGTCCATCCCCCCTGGTCCGTCCCCGCCGAGATCCGCGAGCGAGGGCAGGCAGGGACCCTGAGCACAGAGGGCTTGCCCCCCGTCCCGCAGCAGCCAGCAGGGTCGCAGCCTGCACCGGTGCCTTCCTAACTGAGGCAACGGGGAAGAAACAAGCACGGAGGGAGAATGTGCCCCGGCCCAATGGCAGTGCCCCAGGCTCCCGCTGTGTGCAGGTGTCTGGGCTCTGGGGGCCACCGAGGGGCCTTTCTCCAGGCAGATCGAGAGACCCAGGGTGGGGGCCCTGGGCCCCTTGGCCTAGGAGAGGGCCCCTTCACACGACAACAGCACTCTGCAGGTGGCTCCTGCCCGGAGGCCCACACCCAACCATTTCGGGATGGGGGACAGTTAGTTCCACTTTGGGGTCGGGGAGGTGAGGCTCAGGAAGCAGCCTGGCCCCAGCTAGGCAGGCGAGGAGCACACATGGTGCTCTTGCACACACTGTGACTGGTACACGTGTGCGTATCTGGAGGGCACACAGGACACACAGGTGCACACGCACCCAATGCAGACCCTCCCCTCAGCCTGGGTGCTTCTCTAACAGGCACACTCAGTGACGTGTGAATGCTCGTATTCTCACACATGCAACTCTACAGAGGCACACACACGTGTACAGCACACATGCACACAGTCACCTGTGCACACGCACACGTGTTCACACAGGCACCCACAGGTGTGCACGTGCACGCATGCACGTCCAAGCACAGATGCACACGGGTGCGCACACACCCATGCACACAAGCACGTGAGCCCAGCCAGCGTGAGGAGCAGGATGCTGCAGACCAGGCCCCTGCCATGCACCCTCACTCCCAGAGGCCCACCCTGCTGCACCCTAGCAGTTCAGTCCTTGCTGCATCCCTGCCAGGTCGCAGATCCTGCTGTAGATCTGTCCGTGCGCCCACCTGGCTTTGGGAGCTCCAGCTGTCTCCTCTCTGTTGCTCGGCCTCCCCAGGTTCTGAGAGGAGCTCATCCCCGGGGCCCTCCTGGACCCCTGGACCCACGGCCACTGCCTCCCTGTGATGGGGTGCACATCCTGCCCTTGCCTTTGCTCCCATGAGGGGTCGTGCAGTCCCTACCACCGTGGAATCCAGATTCCTGATACCTGACAGGGCCCTCCACCTGGGGGCACCAGCCCCTCCCCTCGGCCCGGGCGCCCCTGTGGCAGCTGATCCCAGGCTGGCCGGCGACAGGATAACGGGGACTGACACAGTATGAGAAGGGGGCCCCTGGTGATCACTCCCCCCACACATTGGCTGCATGGCCAGGATGAGCTGCACCCGTGTGCGTGGGGCCCCAGCGTCTCCCCTGTGCTGGTGTGCAGCTCTGTGCAGGCAGGTGCGGCCCGGAGATGGGCAGATGCAGGCCCCTCCCTCCCTCCAGCCAGGGCTCCAGTTCCCTGAACTGCCTCAAGGCCTGACACAGCTTAAAAGATTAATTCTCCTGATTCTAAAATAAAAAACCTGCACAAATTGCAGAACATATTTAAAAAAAAAAAAAACACAGAAACCTACATGTACAAATCAAGGACATGTATCTCCTTTTAATTCACTAGCGAAACAGAAGTCTCTCCATCTATGTCCTACCTGTCTACATTTCTCTTTCATTTTGTGTGAGGCTGTCTTTTTGTGTCCTTTGCTGGTGTTTCTAGTGGTAGTTAAAAAAAAAAAAAAACAGATTTATGTATATTAAGGATATGGAGTTTTATGGTAGATGTGGAAAATAATTCCTGGCTGTTTCACTTTTAATGCTGCCTTTGTTTACTCTTTTGAGATATGATTCACATACCACTAAACTCACCATTTTAAACGGTATGATTCAGTGGTTTTAATGTGTTTGCAGGGTTGTGCAATAGCCACTACCTCCTTCCATGGTGCTTTCACACCCCCGGAAGAAACGCAGTCCCTATTAGCCATTAGCCCTAGTCCATTCTCACCGTCACGCCAGCATCCTTCTACAGATTGGCCTATTCTGCAGAATTCATATGAATTTAATCATATATATATATACACCTTCGTGTCTGGTTTCTTTCATTCAGCATAAGGCTTTCAAAGCTCACCCACATTAGGGCTCCTGGGTGGCTCAGTCGGTTGAGCGTCCGATTCTTGGTTTCAAAGCAGGTCATGATCTCGGGGTTGTGAGATCGAGCCCCATGTCGGGCTTCACACTCAGCTTGGAGTCTGCAGGAGCTTCCACCCCGCCCCCCCCCCACTTATGCTCTCTCTGTCTCTCAAATAAATAACTAAAACCTTAAAAAAAAGGTCACTCATATGGTAGCATGTACCAGTACTTGGCTTCGTTTGACTCCTAGACAATAGTCTAATGTTGACACAGCACGCTTTCCGCTTTCCTTCTCCATCCACCGGCGGGTGGACGGTTGGGTTGGCCACCTCAAGTAAAGCCGCCATCAACATTGTGCACCATATTCGTGTGCGCGGACGTTTCCTGTTCTCGTGGGCACATACCACGGAGCAACAGTGCAGAGTCCTCTGGTGACCTTAGAAGGCACTGCCAACAGGATTTCCAAGGTGAGTTTGCCATCTTGCTTTCAGGACAATGAATGGGGGTTTCAGTTTTTCCGTATCTTCATATCTTCGTCAGCATCTGCTGTTAGTGCTGCCTTTTTCTATTCCAGCCATGCTAGTGGGTGCGAAGTGGTGTCTCACGGGGGCCTGGGTTTGCGATTCCCTGACGGCTGGTGACATTGAGCATCTTTTCATGTGCCTATTGACCATTTATATACATTATTTGGAGAAACGTCTATTCAAATCTTGGGTCGTTGGCACATTGTTGAGTCGTAAAGTGACGACTTCACATAGTCTGTAACTAGACACTTAGCAGATAAACGGTTTGCAAATGACTTCTTCTTCCTGTGGCTCTTCTGGTTACTTTTGAAATAATGTCTTTGAATGCATCGGAGTCTTAATTTTGATGATATCCAAGCTACCTACTTTTTCTTTGGTTCCTTGCACTCAAGGTAGAAGTCAGAAACTTTTCCTCAATTCAAGGTCACGAAGACTTACATCTATGTTTTGTTCTGAAAGGTTTGTAGTTTCAGCCCCTACATTTAGGTATTTGATCCATTTGTAAATCAGTTTTTGTTTATGGTGTGTAAGGTAGGTCTCCAAACCCATTCTCTGGTAAGTGCATGTTCAATTGTCCCAGCTCCATTTGTTGAAGAGACTATTCTCTTCCCACTGAATGGTCCTGATGCCCTTGTTGAAATCGGTGGACCTTATACATAGAGTTTATTTCTGGACTCTGCATTATGTCCCCGTGATCCGTGAGCCCATCCTTGCCCATGCCACAGTGTCCTTGGTACCACACTGTAGCTTGGTAGTAGGCTTTTGAAACTGAAATGTAAGTCTTCCAACTTTGTTCTTTCTTTTTCAAAATTATTTGAGATATTTGGGGTGCTTGCATTTCCCTATGAATTTTGGGATAAATTTGTCAATCTCTTTAAAAAAATGGTATTGGTATTTTACTAGGGATTATACTGAATCTGTAGATAATTTAGGGAGTGTTGTCATCTTAATAGCATGACTTCGAATCCATGAACATGGGATGTCTCCCCACGTACTTAAACTGACCTGTGTGTACTGATCCTGCATCCACAAACTCAGACAACTTGTAATTAGCTCTATTGGCTTTATTTTGTGAATTCCTTCCTTGTGAATGCCTGTGTATAAGATCATGTTCCTCAGCACTAGAGATATTTTTACTTCTTTTTCTGCAATCTGAGTGCCTTTGTTTCTTTTTCTTGCCTAATTGCCCCGGTTAGAACCTACAGTACGGGGTTGAACAGCCATGGGGGGAGAGGACACCCTTGTCTGGTTCCTAATCCTAGAGGAAAGGCACCAGCTTTTCACCATTAAGTGTGACGGTAGCTGTGGGGTTTTCACAGATGCCTTTTATCATATAAGGAAGTTTCCTTATAGCTTGTGGAGGGTTTTTACCATGAAAGGCAGTTGGATTTTGTCAAATGCTTTCCCTAGTGAGGTGATCGTGTTTTCTTCTCCTTCCTTACATGAATGTGGAGTTTTATTTATTCCTTTGCCAGTGTTGCCATGACAAAGTACCCCAGGCTGCCAGCTTAGTGTATTCTAGTTCTGGGGGCTAGAAGTCCCAGATCCCAGTGTCGGCAGAGTGGGTCCTTCTGAGGCCGTGTGGGGGAGGCTGACCCCAGCCCCTCTCCAGCTGCTGGGGGTCCTCCATATGGCAGCATCACGCCAGTGTTCACACAGTGCTTGCCCTGTGTGTGTCTGTTTCCAAACTTTCCCTTTTCATAAGGAGACCAGCTTCCTGCGGGATGGCCCCATCTTAACTACTTGCATCTGCAACAACCTTATTTCCAGGTAAGGGCACATTGCGAGGTTTAGTGTTAAACTTTAAGGGGGACACAATTCAGCACATCAGAGCTCAAGCACAGTAAAATACACCAATGGTAGATGATAGTCTTTCGCCTGTGAATAAACCCACGTAGCCACCACCCAAACGCAGACACTCCACACGTCCAGCACCCCACAGGCTCCCTCGCACTTCCCCATGAGACTTCCCCGAGAAGTATTGGTGGGTTTAGCAGGACTTTATTTTGAAACCAAAGACCTGTTATGATTTTTCAATTTCTCAGTAGAGCCCCTGGGAACCCCCTCCCCAAGCTCCACGCTGAGCCTGTTGGTTGTGCAGTTAAGATCAGAGGAGGTCTCTCTGTTAACTGCTCCCGATGAGTCACACTCCCTCCTGCCTGGCTCCACTCCTGGTGTCACACGCTGATTAGCCAACAGTCTCTGGGGAACATCTGGCTAATAAAGAGACCAGGTTGACTTCCCCGGTCCTCAGAGCTAACAGCTCCTGTTCGATGCCCTTGAGCCCCAGACCAACTCCATGCTGTAGAATGAAAGGTGGCAGCCCCAACCGTGCCGCCCTGGGTCCTGGGGCCCAGATAACAGGGGCTCAAGGCTGGGACAGATGAACCCCTTCCCCTGGCGGCTCATATCAGACACTTGGTCACTTTTTCTCCTGGCTGTTTGCTCTCGCGTTTGTTTCCTAGAACTCCACAGTGAGATGGCTAGAATGCAGAACAAAGTCCTCAGCCAAGGTGACACTGCAGTAGCTCTGCTCTCTGGCATCCTCTGCTCTGTGCCCCCGACGCCCCTCTGAAGACCCTTCCCTGGTTGTTGCAAACACACCTAGAGCTCAATCTGCAAAACTGAAATCCCCGCCCACATTTTTCCAGAGAAATCACACTGCTTTGCCCTTGTGGTTTTTTGCTTTGGTCTGTTTGGGGGGTGGGGATTTGAGGAGGGCCTCTCCTTCCTCACGCACTACCTCTGTGACGCTGGGGACCTCTGCTGTCCCCACAGCCCGTGCTCCTGGAGCCGCCTGCTGTGAGCCAACACCCACCATCCAGCTTGTGTTGCCCCGTCCCCCCGCCCCCCGCACCCTGAAACGGCCATCAAGTACTCTCTACGTGGGAATAGGACTGTGTCTCATCATGCTTAATGCTGTTCAGAGCCTCTTAATAATCCCTAGTGTAGACCAAAAAGGTCGTTCATGCTCTGGGCTCCCCAGCCTTTGGGTCTGACCTCTCCGCTGCCCCCACACCCCAGGCCACGGCCCACACGAGGGGCTTGTAGTTCCTGGAAACCCTGTCCCTCCCCGTGGACAGGCCTCAGGGCCCCCACCCCCTTCCTCCACCTGGGAGCCCTAGCTCGGGCTGCCAGCCTCAGTTCCAATCCCCACCTCTGGGGGTCTGACCCCAGTGACCCTCTTCCTCTTCATGAGCCCCATCTTCTGAGCCTCAGCTCTCAGGCACCCAGACTCTGCTCCCAGAGTGGTTAAATCTTCCAAGGCAGAGTGACCCCGGGTTCAAGACCCTGTGCAGTGCTTCTAGCCAGATGACCTTGAGCAAGCTGACCTCTGAGTCTTGATGTCTCCACCTGTAAAATGGGAACCACAGAGCCCCCCTTCAAGGCCATGAGAGAAATGGCCCTTACTACTGCTACTGGGGCTCAGGAAACGTTCCTTGCTAATATTCCCTTTCTCACCTTTTTTTAAAAAAAGACTTATTTATTTATTTATTTATTTATTTATTTATTATTTGAGAGATTGAGTGCAAGTGCAGGTGGGAGGGGTGGACAGAGGGAGAGAGAGAATCCCCAGCAGACTAACCGATGAGCCCAGAGCCCAACGCAGAGCTCGAACTCACAACCCTGAGATCAAGACCTGAGCTGAGAGCAAGAGTTGGATGCTTGGCCGACTGAGCCACCCAGGTGTCTGCCCCCCCTTCTCATCTTTTGGGAAACTGTCCCCACGTTGGAGCAGTGTCCGCACTCCTGAGAGTGAGAGGTGCGCTGATCAGCCCTCCAGGCCCAGGCATGGCTCAGCGCCCACTGTGGATGACAGTAAATGACTTCACCGTATCCACCCTGTTATTATCCTGGGGGGGCACAGGGCCGTGTCTCCTATGCCTCAGGGACCGAGGAAGGGCAGCACCGGGGGCCTCGGAGATGACCCCCCCCCCCAGCTGCCACACAGAATGGGCAGCGACCACTTGGCTCTGTGGGCTCCCCGGTCGGGGATGCAATGGGGCATCCCATGGAGGTCGGCTGGACCCCAGGAATCACCACTCGGAGCCAACGGCTGGGAACTGCAGAGCTGCAGTTTCTCTGAACCTCTTGTACAACCCAGACCCAGAATGTTCTGCTTACAGCCAGTCCCCAGGTTCCTGCTCTGACCGCCGACAGGGTCTGACATCCAGACCCTCTGCACTCCACTCCGTCAGCTGCCAAATGAAGGAAAAATTAAGCCCATTTGACAGAGGCAGGGTTTTATGGACATACACCTCGTGCAGAATTAAAATTATTCCTATGACAGAGGGAAAACCACGTAGGGCACGAAACATGGCCCTGAACACGTCTGCTCATGAAGTGTTCTCTGTTGGCTTCAACGAAGAGGGATGTTGTCCCTAGAGCAGCCCCAAATATCCTCAGAAGTCCTGTCATGGTTTCTGGAAGAACTGAGAAGCCTGGCATCCTGTGTGCGTGGGTCCCGTGACCCCAGAGACCCTTCCCAGGGCCGGCCAGAACCACTGCGGCTCAGAGGCTCCCCCACATCTGCTACAGCCCCACTTCCTGGCCCCCCGTTACAAATGAGGCACCCCTGTCTCGGCGTGTGAGCATCACGCGCCTCCTCCTCTCTGTCCTCTGCTGGTAGTGTCCCTGTCACCAGTCCCTGCTCAGGGTGACCCAACAACCAAGGCCTCGCCCAGAGCACTGCCTCCCAGACTTACCGGACTGGACCCAGAGCCCAGTATCACAGTCCGGTTCCAGTTCGGGCCGGGCCGCATCCCTGTCTGTAATCAGGTGTGTGTTTGCTCCCCTGTTCATGCAAAAGCTCATCCACTTGCCTCGATGCCTCAGGACCGACGCTTTCCTGGAGGAGCCCCAAAGCTAAAGGTGGGCAGGCGGGGTGGCCTCCGCACGGAGGGCCTGCCGATCGGGCTTCCTCGAGGACGTGAGGTTTGAAGAATGAGAAGAGTGACCTCTCCCCAGTTCATCCGTGCGGCCGGAATCGCCGGATACACAGTCAGACAAGCACTGCCCCCGAGACAGGACCTAAAGCGGCAGCCTTCCTGGGTGTAGATGCGAAACCCCTGACAAAACAGAAGCAAACACAGTTCACCAAGACAGATATTTTTTCTGTTTTCAAACGTGCATATCGGGATGCCTGGGGGCTCAGCAGTGGAGCGTCTGCCTTCGACTCAAAGCTTGACCCCAGGGTCCCGGAATCGAGTCCTGAGTCGGGCTCCCTGCAGGGAGCCTGCTTCTCCCTCTGCTTGTGTCTCTGCCTCTCCCTCTCTCAGCCTGTATGTCTCATGAATAAATAAATAAAATCTTTTAAAAAAGAAAAATAAATAAAAATAAATTTAAAGTTTTTTAAAAAAATCACATGTACACATCATGACCAAGTGGGTTCCATCCAGGTTTCCAACGATGGTTTGAAATTCCAAAGGTCAGTCAGTGTAACCACCGTATTAATAAACTAAAGAAGAAACGCTCAATCATATCAATCGTGCAGACAGATGCATTTGACAACATTAAAAAAAAAAAAACCCTCAAGGAACTCAAAACAAAAGCAAAAAAAAAACCCACAAAAGTAAGAATACAGGGAAACTCTCTTAACTAGGTAATAAGGATTTGCAAAAACCTATGTTGTTCGTCACAGTGGAATTGGGAGCGTGTTCCCCTATGTGGAACCGGGGAGCTGCGTCCCCCGTGCTCCCTGTCACGAGGCGCAGATGCTCCGGGCCGTGTTCTCTCTGCTGGCGATGGGCACGCGGACACAGAAATGACAAATGGCCTTATGGCTGCTCAGGAAAACGCAGCTGTCCTGTGGCAACGAAGTGCCCGTGGAGTCCTTACCAGAGCCCCGTGAGTGGAGGAGCTACACGGGGTTTCCTGTTCGAGAACCCAATGCGGAAGCAGGTCATTCCCTCCCAAACAGACACACGGGTTTACTCTACTCAGATCCCGGCAGGACATTTCACGGGTCTGGACAAGATTATTCTAAAATTTACATAGAGGGTGTCCGTGTCTTGGCTTCAGCTCACGTCGTGATGTCGGGGTTGTGGGGTTGAGTCCCTCGTGGGGCTCTGCGCTCAGCCCCGAGTCTGCTGGACACTATCTCTCTCCCCCGCCTCTGCCCCTCCCACTCCTGCCCTTGCTCTCTCGCTGTCTCTTTCCCTAAAGAAGAAATTTTTTTAAATGTACACAGAAAGGCAAACGTGGATGGACAATTTTGACAAGGAAGAAGGAAGTGTGAGAAATCCGTCCACTGGCTGTAGGGCTTCGGGTTCAGCCCTGGTGACGGGGACAGTGGGCCACAGGGGAGGTGGGCAGCAGTGGACCACACGCAGCCCTGCTCGGTGCGGCCCGTGGACTTTAAGAGAGCCCACGGAAGCAATGCCACGCAGGGACGATCGTGTTTCCCACGTGCTCCTGGAGCGCTCATCCACCCCCCGGCAAAGAGAACCAAAAAGAGCCTTGACTGCAGCCTCACTCGGAGGACATCACACGCTTACGTGTAAAATATAAGATGATGAACTCTGAGCTTTTGAAAGAAAACAGTAGAAAATCTTCGAGATCTAGAGCTGCTTGCAGAGTTCGGAGCCAACACCCAAAACATGATCCGTAACAGAAATGGATTAAACTTCCGAAGCACAGCTCTGCGACAAAACAAAACAAGAAGAAACGGATAGGAACACGCCTGCAAAAGGGTTAAAAGTCAAGCTAGGAACTGGGGGAAATGTTTGTAACAAAGCGTATCTGACAAGCACCTGGAATATATAAGGAGCCCATAAAAGGTGGCGGTGAACAAGGCTGGACTCGTGCACAAGGACGCCCTAAGCGAGAGAGGAGGATGCCCTAAGCTGAAAGACGAGGATGCCCTGAGCCAAGAGAGGAGGACGCCCTAAGGCGAGAGAGGAGGACGCCCTAAGCCAAGAGAGGAGCACCCTAAGCCAAGAGAAGAGGATGCCCTAAGCCAAGAATGGAGGACGCCGTAAGCGAGAGAGGAGGATGCCCTAAGCCAAGAGAGGAGGACACCCTGAGCCAAGAGGGGAGGACTCCCTAAGCTGAGAGAGGAGGACGCCCTAAGAGAGAGAGGAGGACGACACTCAGTATCTTTAGCCACTAGCGGCAGAGCAAACAGAGCCCAAGCCGCCAGGGGCCACCTGCCAGGGGCCACCCCTTCACACCTGCTAGTGCGGCTGCCTTGAACCCAGTCCTCACGCCCGGTGCCCCACGGCTGGGAGAACCTGTGTCTCTTGGGGTGCAGCCCCCTAAAAACCAGCCGGGTGTGTATTCCAGAGAGGCGGGCACTCCGCTCTCGCCAACACCGTCGGGGGGATGACCCGAGACTGAAACAAGCGGCGTGACCCCAGCAGGTGGCCGCGGGACCGAAGGTCGTGAGGGCCTGGAACGCCGGACGCAGAGGCCCAAAGGCCGCACCAGGCGGTCCCCGTAAAGCGTGACAAAGGTGTGCAATCCGCAGTGTGAGGAACGACAGCTCCCTTGGGGGTGCAGGGCGCAGGCGGTTTCCACCCACACGCGCGGCTCCGAAGTGCACCTGCAGGGGCTTGCGGGACCCCACTCTGACACCTGGCGGCGCGGAGCCCACGCTCGCTGCAGCCAAGTCTGCTGCCCCTGGACACCACGCCACCGGCGGGCAGGCCGCGGCCACAGACACCAGCCCGGGGGCGCACGAGGCCTCGCTCCACTGTCTTTGTGACTCTCTTGCCGATCTACGGCTCTTTCCAAGTGGAAGGTGTTTTAAAAGCCGACGCTGCCCACCTTTGAAACGATCAAACTGCTGTCACCTGCAGCGCGTGGCCGGATCGCCGAGGGTTAGGAAGCCAGCAGAGGGCCAGCTGCACGCTTTCCCTCCGGGGCAGTCCCCGAGCCATCGCATTCTCCCCGGGGGTTAAATCGGACAGCGGCGCCTCCGGTTTGGAGGGACTGACGGGGCAGGAAGATGATGTACAAGGGGAGGGAAACGTCTCAGGGCTCTTCACGTGGGCGGTGACACAGGGCTGCAAAGGCTCGAAAAGCCAGTAAGCGGGCACCTGGGCGCCCCACCCGGGTAAGCATCTGACTTGATTTCAGCTCGGGTAGTGATCTCAGGGTCCTGGGATCGAGTCCCGCATCGGGCTCATGCTCCGCGTGGAGTCTGCTTCTCCCTCCGCTCTGCCCTTCCCCGGCTCCTGCTCTCAGGCACTAAGCTTGAGAAAAGCTTGAGAAAAGCACGTGTGTTTGTGACTTTTTTTTTTTCAAGTTGGCAGCCTCAGCTTATCTTGCTTGCGAACCTCTGAACAGCCAGAGCAGGCCGTACCTGAGGGTGGCTCATTCTGCGTCAGGATGGCGACTCCAGGACAGAGGAGTGACTTCCTTCTGTCCCCCCCTCCCAGGATGTCCTCTGTCCCCGGCTGCGTCTCTGTGCTCGTCATGCCTGTTGCTATATTTGAATGGGAAACGTCGTCATATTTATCGAGAGCCATGGATCTGGGATGTGGCTCCCAGGCCAGCAGCACCCGCATCAGCAGGGAGCTTACCAGAGACGTGGCACCCGGACCTGCTGAATCAGGAGCGTGGAGCTGGGCCCGGCCACACGCCCTGCAGGTGGCTCTGTGACATCTGAGCCCCTCTGAGCTAGAATCTCTGCTGCTCGGGCTGCACACATGGCTGGGCAGGACCGCTCAGCCCAGAATAACATCTCGTCTTTGCAGGTTCGCTGCCTGCTGGGTGGACTCTCCTTGCCCACTGTCGCTCCGCCCAGAGGGGAAACCAGACTGCAGCCTGCAGGTGTCCTTCTGCGTCCACGGGCAGCCGGGCTTGGGGCCGGGAGGCAAAGTGGGGCTAAGGCAGCTGCTGGAGAAGGAGGCCGGGAGGACCACCTGACACCTCCTGCCCATCCCAGGACCATGCTTGCAGCCGTGCCTGGAACATCCTGTGGCTTCCAAGTGCGGCTCTGTCCTCGTTAGACAGGATAGAATCAATTTTCTCCACTGGCCGTCTGTGATGCCTGATTTATTTTGAAGGGAGGAAGAACGTTATTCAATTTTCGGGGGCTTAGTGTGAAGGGCAAATTAAATCGTGAGGCAGACATGTCCGCTGCGGCGTGTCCTTCCCCAGGATCCCAGAAACCACGCCGCCTTTACCAGTCATTAGAGATCACTTTCAATTATGTTGAAAAGAAAAATGCCGTTCTAACAACTATAAACGGCTTATATTGTAGCTCCCGACCTTTTAAAAGATGGTTTATTTCATAAAAATTAAATTGCACCAAACTCAGAACGTCTGGAGACTGAAGAAGTCAGACTCCCCCAATTAAGCCTCCCTCCAGCATCTGCTGCAATATTTTGCCAATAAGCTATTCCAATCCAAATATAGATCTGACGCTCGCAGCACTTTCTGGAGAATTAAGTGTGTGGTTTAGAACGTCCCCACCCGCCAGCCACTGCCCGGCGCTGGCTTCCCGCCTGCCCCCCGCTCTGCGCCGCCTGCGAGGTCTGATCCTGGCCTGTGCACGCTCGCCGCGTCCCCACCTCGGTGCTGCGAGCCAGGGGCTGTGTGCCCTGCAGCCTGGGGGGTGACGTGCGGCGCCCCGGCCCCCTCTGAGCTAACGAGGGGGGTCTCAGCCTCTCTCCTTGCCCCCCAGCATCCACCTGCCTCCCGGGAGCTGTGCTGGAAGGCGGGTGGGGGCTCATACTCCACCAATGCCCAGGCCTCTGGGCTCAGACCCATATCCCCCCTGAGCTGTTACTATCCCCGGGCCCAGCTTGGCCTCCGCTTCATCCCAGTGATGGGCTGACGGGCCCCCCTCCCCCTCCCCCAGGCACAAACCCTAGCCCGTCCTACGAGGCTGCCCCCACCCCCGCCACCCACTGTCCCTTGGTTTCTGTTCTACTGACACAGCCTTGCTCCACACGTGCACCATCTCCTGGGAGACTCAGAAAGTCACCTCTGGGAGCCCCCTGCTGCCCGGTCCTGTCCCTCCTGCCGCTGGCCAGCCACCGAGTCGTCATGCATGGTGCACCACCAGGGCATCGGGACCCTTCTGAGGACACCCGGCCTTAGACACCCAGCCTCCGGGGTCCTCGGGGTCCCTCCCCTACAGCAGGGCCTCCTGCTCCGTGACCGCACACGTGACCACACGGGGTCACCGCCAGGCTGGCCTTGCAGACCCCCCTCCTGGGGCCCACAGGCCTCTGCTCACCCTTCCTTGGGAGTGCCACCACCCTGAGGCCCGCACAGTGCTCCTGGAGAGCCAGAGGAGGCAGGAAGGAGGACGAGGACGAGCCGCTCCGAGGGAGGAGATGGAGCGAGAACGACCTCACGTCCCCCGTTCAGCGGGCAGACAGTTGGGGGGCCCAGGAACGGTGGCGGAGGGAGAGGTCCCTGGGGTCCGTGGGCCAGCATCGCCCCAAACTGGCGTCCTCCTGGAGCCTCAGAGCAGGGCTGTTTCTGGAAATGGCTGTAACTGGTGAAGGCTCTCGAGGCGAGGCCCTCCTGCATTTGGGGTGGGCCCCGAACCCAGACTGGCGTCCTTGCGAGGAGGAGATGGGGACCTCTGGGCCTCGGCTCCAGCCCCCAGACTGCGGGGGAACACATCCCTGCTGCTCGCACTGCCAAGTCTGCGTCCCCTAGGAGGAATGCAGAATTGTGCGCGTCCAGCCGTGGACCCAGCAGCAGTCGGTCCCGGGTCTGGTTCTGCTGAAACACCTCGCAAAGCGCAGCTCAGCCCATGCGGGACGTCCTGGATGGACAGGAGGCCCGACAGGTGTGCGGAGGCCAGCCCTCAGGCCCGCAGCAGGCGCCTGGCGAGGACCCAGGCTCCTCTGGCACTCAGGGCTCGGCCGGTGCCAGACGCTCAGACCGAAGCAGGTGTCGGCCCCCCCAGATTCTGGCTAGGACGGGGTCTGGACCGAATTCATGCATTTACCCCTAAGCCCCGTGGGATGCTGGAGGAGGAGGCGGTCCAGGTGAGATGAGGTCAGGAGAGCGGGGTCCCGTTGGTGGGATTAGCGCCCCTGGCAGGAGAGGAGCCCACGCTCTCTGCCCTGTGAGGACACGGTGGGAATCGGCGTCTATGAGCCAGGAAGCGGCCTCACCAGGACCCCGACCAGCCGGCAGCCCTGTCCGGGACGTCCAGCCTCCAGGGCCACCGGACACGAGGGTCTGTGGGCTCGGGGCTGTAGGACATCGCAGTCGGTGGCTGCCGGGCTGGCCCTGGAGAGGGAGGCTTCGACCCCAGGGCTGGCCCCCAGCAGCCTGGCACTCGCGGCGCGGCGCGGGGGCGGCCTCAGCACTCTACAGTGAGCAGGCCACACGCATCCCAGCCGGAGTGCCCGGAGCCCTCGCCTCCCTCCCCGAATCACTGCTTCCCTCTGGATCCGGCTCGGAACGAGTCGCCTGGAATCTGCCGGGAGAACGCCTAGCAGGGAAACGCCTGGAGACGATGGCCGGGATGGTGGATTCCCTTTTGAAATATTAAGAATATGCAGATTATAATATGTCGATTAGGCGATTGTGAGAGTTTATGTGAACGGACTTCCAATTGCTTTCTCTACAAATTTTTGTATAAATCATTCTTTTGTTTTCAGATTTTCTCTAAAGGAAATTGTACATCTCTTAGAGATTTTTCTAAACATTCTCTCTCTCTCTCTCTCTTTTGGAAGATTTTATTTATTTATTTGACAGGGGGAGGGGCAGAGGCAGAGGGAGAAGCAGGCTCCCCAGGGAGCAGGGGGCCCAATGCAGGACTCGATCCTAGACCCCTGGGGATCATGACCTGAGCCGAAGGCAGACGCTCAGCCCCTGAGCCCCCACGCGTCCCCTCTGTATATTCTTTTAGCAACCAGAGGACATTTCCATGTTTCAATATGTTTATCACAATGATTCTTTTAAAATCATTACCAGAAACATAACCACGCCCCTCCGTTCCCATCCACACCTCATTTCCATCCTATAAAATGAGCAATACACAAATTTACATTCAATATCCATTCTCTGTTTTTAAAGATTTTATTGAACTCGTCATTCAAGGAAGGCCCCACCTAACGTGGTCAAGGATAATCCATTTCCAGAGCTTGCCTTGTGCCCATCGGAGGTGCTCTCATCGGGTCTGGAAGACACTGAGCACATTTTCCATTGCTAGGACACGACAGCTCTGGCCGGGCGGCGGAACCACTGTCGCCTGAAAGGGGGTCGGGGGGACCTAGAGCAGACGAGGCTGGGGACAAACCAACATTTTTGCCAACGACATAAACACCGACTCAGAACACATTTGCCCTGGGTCACCGGGCTCGGCTTTTTCCAGTTTTCTAACCTGAAGCTCAGGTTCCGAATTCAACTTTCTCCTCCTTTGATTGGGGCACTGAATGGTCTGCGCTTCCTCCCGGCGCAGCCGGAGCCGCTTCCTACAAACTCCGTATATTTGCATTTTTATTCAGTCTTAAATATTTTCCTAGTTCCCTTGCAGACTTCCCTTTGATCATGGATGATTTTTTTATTGATTGATTGATTGATTGATTGATTAATCATTGATTGATTGATTGATTGATTAATCATGGATGATTTTAAACCACGCGGCTTCGTTTCCAAGCGTTGGCAGATTTTCCTCTTTTCTCTCGGTTTTGGGTTTCAGTTGAACCCCGCTGTCCAGAGGACATGTTTGTGCGAGCCCAGTTGTCCCTGGGCCCCAGCGGTGTTCCTGGACACAGAGTGCAGCCGGTCACGGCCACGGTCCCGCTCCCTTGAGGATGCAGAACGGTTGGTGCAGGTCGGTCAAGTCCTCGGCGCTCTGTGAACACTCAGGGTTCACGAAGCTCACAGACCGGCGTCCGCCCCCCGTGATCTCCCTGCACGCCCTGTGACCCCACTGTGGGTCCTGGCTCCGTCCTGCACCTCCCAGGCTGGCACCTTGTCCTGCGCCAAGGGACGGGGGCAAAGGGAGCCGAGAAGCAGGGCAGCTGGCCCGTGCTCGCGGGGAAGGGCTCTTTCTCCGGCACTCAGGCACCTGGGGCCCCAGACCCTGAGGGTTGCCGGGGAGGGGGGGCTGGAGCGGTTCCCTCAAAGCTCAGGAGAGCCTGGGCCCAGGCGCAGACAGGGAGGACTGCGAGGGAGGAGGGAGACGGGGAGCTGTGCTCTCTGCGGTGCTCCAGTGCCGTCCTCTGCGGGGCCACCGTCACCTGCTCTGCAGCGGTTTGCGGCCTGCTCCGTGGCTTCCCGTCTGCCCTCAGCAGCGAGGCTGGCACCAGAACCCGCCGCTGTTGGGCTCTACCTGTTCCTCTGCAGGTGCATCGGGTGGCCTGAGCCTCAGGGCTTCGGCTCCCAAAGAGCCGGCCCTGCTCCCTGCTCGCTGAGCTGAGCGCATTCGCTGCCTGTTTCACCTGAGAGCAAGCTTAGAATTTCTGAGAAGAGTCTGACGAAATCCCTTTGTTTTGTAAGTCACCGGCAAGGTCACCGGAAGGTTTACATGGAGACGCGAGCCACTGGGCTGCCCAAGGGCATTTTGAGACGGAAGAGTGCAGAGTGGGGGGCTCTCGGGACACGGTGGAAGACCCCACAGGTGACCAAATGGACGGGAAGATGCGAAAGACGAGGTGCTTGTGCGTGGCGCCTTCCCAACGCCAGGAGCAGGGGTGCGTGTGCGCAGCTGCGAGGATAACCGGAGGAGCGGCTGCGTAGCTGCCCCCCTGCGCACACGATTCCCAGCCTGCAGCTCAGGGCCCGGGTGGGCAGGGCAGGCGGGCGGGGGCTCTGCTGAGGCACCAGCGCTGGAGGTCGAGGGGAGCTGCGTCCTCGCACCTGCCCCGCAGGGCTCACCTGTTCCCGGGATGGGGGTGGTCCAGGGAGAGGGGGGCCCCTGAGCACGGAGCATCGTGGGCGCATCTCACGGTTTACAGATTCCTGGAGGCCTCTCCCGGGCACAGACACTGTCCTCCCCACGTCCTCCCGTGGCCGGCCCCCCACGCGTGTCTGTATCCCCAACTGTCTTCTTAGAAGCCCCTCACCCTAGTGGAGCAGGGCTCAGTGGGAGGGGAGCAGGGCCCGGCCTGGTGGCCTCCGCCCCTCAGTGACCTCCTGGTAAGAATCCTGCCTCCTGATACAGGCACGTCCGAAGTCCTGGGGCCAGGGCTTCACCCCATGGGTTGGGGGGACACCGTCCTGCCCATACCACTGAGGCGAGGCAGGACCGCTGTCACTGCCAGGTGCCGGTGCAGAGCAGATGGTGTGCATCTCTCACGTTTCTAGAGGCTTCTCCCACATATAGGCTGTTGGAACTCGCCCGGTTTCATATGGTGCTGAATTAAACTAGTGGCTCCCAAACAACACTGCGGAGAATGGGGAGGGAGTGAGAAAGGGATGGGGAAGGAGGGAGGTCGGGTGATGGGGGAGGGCGAGGATGGGCAATGGGGGGAGGGAGGGCGATGGAGGAGAGAGAGGGAGGAGGAGGGGGAGGGGGAGGGGGAGGAGGAGGGAGAGGGAGGGGGCATCAAGCAGCTCACAGCCGCATTGTACCTCCTGTGCCTGCGCAGCCATAGGGTGAGCAAGGTGACGGCCAGTCTCTGTCCCTGGTAGGGCCCCCCCCCCGCCCCCCGAGCTTCAGGACAGACAGCAGTGCCTCTGCCCCAGAGTGAGGGGCGGGGGGAGTTGATGGCTCAGGGCTTAGGCTGAAGAGGCTGGGAGGACTTGGTGAGGACAGACATGCCCCCAACACCAGCTCCCGTGTGCGCGGGACCCTCCCCGACCTTACTGTGGGCCCCCCGACCTCACTGGGTGCTGCCTGACCTGGTTGTGGGATCCCGGACCTCACCGTGGGCTCCCTGCCCTCCCTGGATGCTGCCCGACCTCCCTGGGTGCTCCCCGGCCTCGCCGTGGGCCCCCTGACCTCTCTGTGGGCTCCTGTTTCGGCTGCGCCTCCGTGGCCTTCGTGACAAAGCAGCGATCACAAGTTTGGGGCCTCCTGAGTTCTGGGTTGTTTAGCAGATGGACGGAGCTGGGGCAAGGGCTGTGGGGCCCCTCTGCCAGCTGGTGTCAGAGCTGGGGGCAGTGTCGCCGAGGCCTTCCCCCAGGCTGCGGGCGTCTGTGCCAAGTCGGGGAGGTCGAGTCAGGTTGGACCGCAGCTGCGGCCGGAGGATCCTGCAGGAACACAGCAGCGCCCAGAGCAAGGCAGCTCCCGGGCCCCAGGGAGAAAGTGGTGACAGGTGTCACCGTTAAAGCGGTGACAGGTGGGGTTTCACTCAGGCGTTACTGCCGCCATGAAAGGAGCCCCCAGTATGGAAGAGGGCTCGGGCCTGCGCAGCCTGGGCTCCTGGGGAGCAGGGTGTGGGAAAGAGAGCACATCAGGGTGACGGGTCCCGGCGGTCCGGCCTGCAGGGGCTCGCTGAGGGCAGGCCAGGGCGTCAGACGTCCCCCGGGGGCGGGGGTGGCATCTGATGTGACATCGGGTTCTTGCTACACCTGCTTATGCCCAGACGGACACAGAAGCCCTAGGTGGATGCCTGGCAGCAAAGGAGCTCGGTCAGGAGAGGGTCCCTGTCCCCATCTGGAGGCAGCAGCACGTGACTATGTGGGTCGCGGATCACCCCCGGGCCACGCGATGGGCCATGGCTCTGTTGCAGTGGGTGAGCCTGTCGGGGGCCCTCTGGGGCCAGGACTCTCCGAGACAAAGCGGGACACAGGGCAGGACAGGGGACGCCCCAGCGGCACTGCCTTCTGCCTGCAGGCACCTCCTTCCTGGGGGACAGAGCAGAAGGCTCGGCCAGCCGCCGCCCAAGAGAGGGGCTGTCGGGGAGCAGAGCAGGTGATCAGATGCCCCCGCAGGCCTCAGCAAAGCCGTCCTCCCCGGAAACAGAACTGACACCGTCGCCAAGCAGTTCTCTCCGGAACCCGGAACCGGGCCAGAGGGACTTTCGGAGGTGCGGCTGCTGGGGACTCGGGGCTCCACCCAGTGAGACATAAAGAAGCCCTGTGGCCTTCGAGCAGGGAGCTCTGTGGCCCGGAAGGCAGGGGGAGCAGAGGCCGGGACCCGCAGCTTCAGCCCCTCGGTCCGGGCTGGTGGGCTGCCCGAGGGAGGTGGTCTGCAGACGTCCCCCCGCCCCCCGCAGGCACCCGGTGCCGCAGCAGGACACCCCTGCCTGCCCAGCCTGGCCTCCCACACACACCTGAACCCCAAGTCTCCATTTAGCTTAAATAGGACGTGTGTCCCCGGGTCCCTGACAGCTGGGGTGGACCAGCCTCCCGGTCCCGCGAGGCCGCAGTGGAAGGCGCACCTCCCTACGCTAACCCCTGAAGATGTGCTGGGGCAGCTGGCGGGTGCCACAGCCCCTCCCCTGCCCCCACGCTCACTCCGCACACCACACCTGCACCCCGCGGCTCCCATGGCCGCCCCACCCGGGGAGGTTCCTGAAAACACCACAGGGGATGGAGTGTCTTCCCTGCTGCGCAGCCTCTGCTGGTCCCTCCCCCGCCTCAGAGGAGCCACCTGGGCCTGGAGACAGCCCCCCCCTCCCCCCGTGCACCCTGTAGGGCCGGCGTGTCCTCTCCAGCCCAGGGCCCAGCACCAAGCCCTCGAGCAGCCCTTCCCCGAGGGCCAGGCACATCCAGGCCTCCCAGGATGGGAGCCACAGCTTCCCAGCACCACAGCCCCCGTGGACCCCCGCCCCCTCCTTCCTATCCAAAGCCCCTACTTCCTGCGGGTCCTGAATCCCTCGGAGGGGAGCCCCGCAAGCCGCAGCTTAGAGCCTGGAACCAGGGGCTCTCCGCCCGTGGCCCGGCGGGGTCACTTTGTGCTCAGGTTTGGGGGGCCCAGCTGAGCCTGTCCCGGGCCCACCGCACAACGCTCTGGGAGAACCTGGGCTCCAGGGCTCCCCGCCCGAGGGGGGAGCGTGAACAGGGTTGCCAGGGGGTGCCGGGCCGGAGGGAGGGCGCCTGGGAGCCCAGGGTGTGGCTGGGGGGGTGCTGCCTCCGGGCGATGGCACCTCCCAGGCAGAGGCGCCGGACGGCAGGGGCTCCAACCGCAGGCTGGCGGTGCTCGCCCCAGGATTGCTGAGCCTGGATGGCCTGGGGGCGGGCAGGGGCCTCCCTCTCCTCCCCTCCCTCCTTCCTCCCCCTCTTTCTCTCCCTCCCTCCCTCTCCTTACTGACCAACCTACTGCCCGACCAAGGGTCCTTCACTGCACCTGTGGCCTCATCCCCACATCCCAGAGGCATCACCTGCGAGGGAGGAGGGCAGATGGGGACAGGAGCCCCTGGACCCAGGGAATGGGGGGGGCAGGGAGGCAGACGTGCGGGTTCTGGGATGTGATGCGCACCCTGCAGAGACCGCCGTGTGTCAGCACTCCGGGTCCCGCCGCTGGCTGCAGCCTCCAGGTCATGTCCCCGGGCGCAGAGGGCTCACGGCCTGGACTGAACGTGGCCCCGGAAACCCTGCCCTCCGGCTTTGCTCATGACCTGTGAGGCCTGGGGCTTCGCCTGCGAGTCGATGAGCTCCAGGAACTTGGCCTCGCCTTACATCGGCCCGAGATCTATAAATGTGCAAAATTAGCATTAAAACCTTCCAAGTTGCCCTGTAAGATCAGCTGCTCTTTCAGCTTCTTTATAAAAGTACCCCCAACCCCCTGCTCCTCACATTTCTTCATGCTTGTCCTGTTCCACGCCTGGGCTGTGTCCACGGGAAACAGGCAGGTCGGGGCTGTGCGGCCTGTGGCGGGCTGGGACGGGTTCCAGGTCGGGTCCTCCAGGGCTCTCACGGGCCGGGGTGGAGGGATGGGGACACGAGAGCACGGGGCGGCCTGAATTCCTGGATCCTAACACGCCATGTCCAGGTCTCGGGACAGCCCGACGTTAGGGCGCTGGGCTCCCCGTAGCGGGAGGGCCTGGTCCCCGGCCGAGGCTCGTGGCCCCTGCTGGGGCGCACACCCCTGCTCACAGCTCACGGACACCTGGGCGCCTCTCGACACAGAAAACCTGCTCATGGAGGCAGGAAAGAAATCCGTAACCAGAATGACCTGTGCGGCCCAGGAGCCCGCTAGGCATCGAGGAGCCAGGAGGACACCCCACTGCTACGCACCCCCCCCCGTTCCACGTGCGTCCTCAAGGGAAATGAGAAGCGGTGCTGGGGCGGGGCAGGGGGCACCTGTGCCGGTGGCCGGTTTCATAAGGAAGAAACGGGCCTCCTGTTCCCACGATGAGACGGAGATGGCAACACGGGGCACGGCGCCCACGACGCCACCCTGCCACGGGGCGTTGATGCCCCAAGAGCTTGCTCCGGGTCCTTGAGAGAGACACCCCTGGCCCCCCACTTGTGACGTTGGCAAGAGGCTTATTTTCCTTCTAAACGGATTTCCACCCGCTTCCAAGGGCAGGGAACGAACCCGGAATGCAAGTTCTCTACGGCGGGTGCTGTAAGGTGGGGGAGACTCGCCCTTGTTTTTACCAGAAGGGTCAGGCTCTTCTAAAGAAGTAGGTTAGTCCTCACCGGGCCGTGCCCCCCGGACGGCCTCCCCCTGGGGCGGGGGACCTAGCCCTGTGCCGGAGCACGGGCCTGTCCTCGGGCTCCCTGCTCTGCCCTGGGCCCCCGGGCTTGCACCGGCTCCCACGCAGGCCTGCAGGGTTCCCCGTTTCCCGTCAAGCTACTCTTTTCCCTCCTTGCCCTTCGCCCCAGGACTCGCACCGGCTCGAAGGAATCAGAGACTTTCACTCGTCCACTGAGAAACCCCAAAGGCGTCGGCCAGTCCGGCAGATGACCGTGCACTGTGTGTGCCTGCCCGGTGTAGACCAAAGACGAAGAATCCAGATACGAGGATCACCAGGGAAAGGACAGTGTTGTCCTTTCGAATCCTTGCCCCGTTTTTCTCCAGGGTTATGGTGTCTCCCCCAAACAAGTTGGTGACAGCTCCATGGGCCACAGGCCCCGAGTGTGGCCATGGACAGGAGCACTGCTGGCACCACACGCCGACACTTCCTGTCCATCACCATGATCGATGTCCATCACCGTGTTCATCACCCACCACCGTGGTCACCCCACATCACCATGTTCACCATCCATCACTGACCGTGATCACTGTGGTCACCCTCCATCACCGTGTCCACCATCTGTCACCGTGGTCACCCTCCATCACCGTGTCCACTGTCTGTCACCGTGGTCACCCTCCATCACCGTGTCCACCATCCACCACCATGTTTGTCATCCACAACTGTGGTCACCCTCTGTCACCGTGTCCATCGTCCATCACCATGTTCACTGTCCATCACCACGTTCATGTCCTCCACAATCCAGGGAACAAGGGCTATTATCTACACCTTGCAGAAACCTTTCCCAATCAGCTTTCCTCCCTCTGACCTCAGATCTTGTTAATGACACTACAATTTAACATTTTTTGTGCTAAAAATCTAATTTTTCCTCTGCAATTTCTCCCATTGCTTCAGAGCTGAGGAAACTGTCTTCCATGATAATATAATTTTATGCTTTCTGCTAGTTCTTAAAATCTTATTTCTTCCATGTAATTCTTTATTCTAAATTTAGCTGAATCTAATTTCAGTGATAGAAGGTACGGATCCAATGTGCTCCCTCCCGGGGCTGCAACCACTTGTTCTGAGAACAGTCACTGACGGGTCCTTCCTTGGAAACCCCACCTCAGGGCTTCACCGGGGCCTGCCTCCTTGCCCTGCCTTTGATCCGCGCCTCTCCCTGTTTGTACCTATTCTTTTTTTTTTTTTTAATTTTTTTTAATTTATTTATGATAGTCAAAGAGAGAGAGAGAGAGAGAGGCAGAGACACAGGCAGAGGGAGAAGCAGGCTCCATGCACCGGGAGCCCGACGTGGGATTCGATCCCGGGTCTCCAGGATCGCGCCCTGGGCCAAAGGCAGGCGCCGAACCGCTGCGCCACCCAGGGATCCCTGTACCTATTCTTCTGCACGTTTTAACGCGGCGGCTCCAGCTTACAGACCTCGAGCTCCCGATCGCATCTGTTTTGCCTCAGAAGCTTTATGGCCTCGAATGTTTTCCCCGTATCTTCAGGCTTTTTCCTTGAATATTTCGTTCATTCGCAAATGCTTTGAAGACATGAAAGCGTTGGCTTTGCCTTAAACCCACAGATTACTGGGAGCGCCCGGTCACTCTGGCAGCGTCCCGCCTGCTTGTCAGCAAAGCCGCCCGGGCTTCGTGTCAGCCGACGTGCTCCGAGAGGGGCTGGTGGCCAGGACAGCTCCCATTAATCTTGCCATTTCAGGCTTTCTGTGGTTTTTGTTTCTAGTCCCAACCGGTTGCCTTTTCTCATCGCGCCCTGACAGGTGTTCCTGGGACGAGGGTGCTTCTTTGCCGTCAAGCGACTCTTTTCACTAAGCCCTTGTACGGAGCCCGATGGTTTTTGTAGGAACTGTGCTCGGCAAGTGCCACACGGCGCCCTGGCACGGAGGAGCTCTGGCGCCCTGGCCACGGCCACACCAGCCCCGGGGACTGTGCAGCTGGGGAAGGGTGAGCCCAGGCCCGGCTTTGCGTCCTCAGCCCCTGCCCCCTGGCAGGCCCAGGAAGGCACCTTCTCGGAGGCACGAAGCCATCCCAGCCTGACAAGAGGGCAAGGATCTGAAGCTCAGGCGGCCTCGTTGTCACACCTTCTATTAGGAGAGTGAGGGCAGGTGCGTGACCCACTCGTGCCCCAAGTCCGGGTGGCCGGGCACCCTGTATATACATGACACAGTCATATTTGGTGGCTGGGCCCTACACCCTCGACTGCCTTTCTCAGAGCACCTAAATGCCCCATGTTCCATTTTTTCAATACACACAGAAATTCTGCAGTCAGAACTATTTTGCCAATACAACACTTGAGTCTTGAATCACAGAAGTGACTCAAAAAGCCAGACCTCCGCCGGTGAGGGTCCAGCTGAGCCTCGGGGCCTGTCCTGCGGGTGGGACCCGGGGGGCCAGGGGCTGAGTGGAAATCACTCGCTGCTCCTAGTCCACAGGGAAGGCTGCAGTGTGGCCCAAGCCCCAGGCCCCAGACACGTCGCCACGGACACGCCACCACATCTGCCTCCGGCAGGAGCCCCCCTCAGCCCAGTCCTCGCGCTCTGACCTGAACCCCTGCCCCAGGCCCCGCTTCTGGAAGCAAACCGGCCGGCGATGCTGGACCTCGGGGAGCGGGGGGACACAGAGGATGGCCCCTCGCCCTGACCGCTGTGCCGGCCCCGTCCCGCCACCAGTCCCCAGCCCCGGGGCTGCTCCAGGCCACTGGGCCCCGGGCAGCCGTGACGTGATTCCACACGGTCTTGTCCATCTGGCTGCGCCTCCTATTGTCTGTAGTTCGCGTGTGTATCTGAGCCCCAGGCACCCAAACACAAGTGCAAATTCCAAATACCATTTTGACTTTTTTTTTTTTTTAAAGCGGACGTTCACTAAGCAGAAAAAAATTCTTTGAAGCTCCTTGTTCAGGACTTGGTGGCCCATCCCTCATGGCAATGGGACCAGTCGGACATTAGCGCAGGCAGGCAGTTAGGCCCAGCCCTGCATGATTTCCTCAACCGGTACTGAACAGAGGAGTAAAATAACTTTTGGGGGTTTGTTAGTTTGTTTGTTTAACAGAAATTGACACGAAGAAGACCGAATGCCCCTCAGCCGTTGAGCGTCTGCCTCGGGCCCAGGGTGTGACCCCAGGGTCCCGGGATCGAGTCCCACATTGGGCTCCTGCAGGGCGGCTGCTTCTCCCTCTGCCTGGGTCTCTGCCTCTCTCTCTGTCTATCATGAATAAATAAATAATTAAAAAAAAGAGTGTCACAGTGGCTCTGGCTCACCCCTAATGGCACAACCGCACACACAGCACATGACAAAGGATCGTCTCCCCTTTGCCTGTGCAATATTTTCTCTCCCAAAAAAACCTTTTGCTTAAAAAGCTGTTGTGGGGGCAGCCCTGGTGGTGCAGCAGTTGGGCACTGCCTGCAGCCTGGGGCGTGATCCTGGGGACCCGGGATCGAGTCCCACGTCGGGCTCCCTGCAGGGAGCCTGCTTCTCCCTCTGCCTGGGTCTCTGCCTCTCTCTCTGTGTGTCTATGAATAAATAAATAAAATATTTAAATAAAAAAGCTGTTGTGAGTAAAAGTTCTTTCAGAGGTGACTCAAGAAGTCGCAGTGAATTTCTGCACGTTGTGTCATTGAGTTAGGGGTTCATGGGAAAAATTGCCCTGCTTTTGGTGAAGAGAAGGCAAATACAAGTTTGACAGGAATTCACATAAAGGTGCAAACAACGGGTGTTTCTGTCAGGACTGTTGGTGGGGTGCGTGGCCGTGCTTCCCGGGTTCCGCGGGATCCCGCTCAGGAGGCATCTGCGTGCTTCCCCCCGGCACCCACGCCATTGTCATGCGGGGCCCTCTTCCAACCCAGCTAGGAAAGGACTTCGGTGACCTTGTTGCCATTTCTTGTTCCCTTCTGACCTTCAGAAGTGGCCGGTTGTCTGGATGCAGTTGAAAACATGCTCACTCTATTTGAGGCCCTGAAATCATACTTCCATTAGAAGAAAAATCCCAGAATTCGTGTTGATTTTATAAATAATGTACTGAGTGCAGCCTACTTATTTCTAGTTCAGAGTTTTCAATATCCCTTTAGCAACAGGATTATGCAAATTGACAGAAGCGCCAACGGCACCATTGCCATGCTCCACTGCTTAAAGGGACTCGCTGAATACCTTAGAGAAATAATGGAAGGAATATTTATTCCTTTAAGTGTCAAGGCTGTTCTTTGAAGAAACAACATTAATTATGAGCAGAAAAGGAAATTCTGGCTTGAGATGAATCATTATTACAGCATTCGCCATGACTGTGATTGAAATGGATTTCCCCCCTTTGATGATTCCCCCCTTGTGCGTGGGGGTCGCCAGGTACCCCTCCCCCGCGGGCCCAGGAGAGCGTATTGTAGCAAGAAGGGGAAGGGGAAAGGTTGACTGCAGTGCCCACTTTCCTGTGTGTCTGTGAACAGCATTTTAGGATGTCACTGAGGGGCGCCTGGGTGGCTCAGTCTGTTAAGCATCTGCCTTTGGCTCAGGGCATGACCCCGCTCAGCGTCCTGGGACCGAGCCCCACATCAGGCTCCCTGCTCACGAGGGAGGCTGCTTCTCCCTCAGGCCCTCCCCTGGCTCACACTCTCTCTCACTCTTAAATAAATAAATGAAATCTTTGAAAACAAATATAAAGTCACAGAACAGGAGATGCAACACGATCCTGAAGAACAGAGAAGCAAGTTACTCCATCGGGGGGACGGCGTGCACCTGCAGAAACCCAACCCGGGGCCAGCGTCAGAGCTGCCCGCGTGACGCCAGGACGTGTGCAGTAGACCAGCTCCGGAGCTGATGCTGAGCGTGTTTCCTCGGCATCACAAGGTCATGGGCACAGGGAGGAAACCAGGGGCGTGTGACCTCGCAGCAGGTGCACAACCCTGGAAGCGGAAAATACGATGTAGCTGCAAGGAAATCTGTGAGCTCAGAGCAGGGACGAGTGGGCGTGATTGAAAAGGCATGAAACTCAGACGCTCACGATCTGGGTCAGATGAGCAACGAGTAAGCTCGTCTAGGCCCGTCCCTCACGATGCTGCTCTCTGGTCGCGCCTGGGCGATTAGAGAGCATTCCTGGTGTCACACTGGCAGGTGTCTCCCCGCCCCGATGGACTCAGCACCCCAGCACCTGGGGGAGAAAGCCCAGAGCCAGGCAGGACAGGGGCGGGCCAGGTCTCTGCAGCCGCAGGGGCAGGCGGCGTGGCCAGACAGCACGTGGGTGGAAGTCACCGTCTCTGAAGCTGGCCCCAGGGGCCCCAGGATGGACGGGCGGGCGGGTGGACGAGCACCACAGCCTCCGGATCAGGCCGGGCAGGGCTTTCTTCTTTCTCTTGCTTTCCGCTTGCGCTTTTATCGTGACAAGGACAGTTAGCAGAAGGCCACCTCTGGACAGATGTTTCTGTGTGGGAGTCAGTAGCGCCGGCTGAGGGCCCGGCCGCCTCCCGGGCTCCGGCCTGGCCCCCTCGCTCAACCGCCCCGTGTCTGTGGGCCGCACAGGGGTGGGACTGTGTGCTCTGTCCCTTGGTGACGGGCTTACGCACGAGCGCGATGCCCTCCGGGAGCGTCCACGCTGCAGCAGGTGCCAGGAGTCCCTCCCTGTCTAGGGCCGATGACAGTGCACCGTGTGGCTGGACCGTGGTTCCTGGTTCGTGGGGGTGAGCTGAGGCTCCTGGTGGAGGTAAAGGAGGCTCTGACACTCTGTGTAGACAAAGCCACTCTCAGGTAAAGTCTGTGCCATCTCTTTTTCCCTGATTTTACTCAAAAAAGTAGTCAGGTGTTTTCTGTGATCTGTGCATTGTCCATAAGTCCTGGCTTCACTAAAGCCTTAGGAACCTCCCAGAACCTTCCAGACCTTCCCCTTCTCCCTGCCCCTGGTTAGCGATTGCAGGGGCTCGTCGCCTGGAGGCCCCGGGGTTCCGACCACTCGGGGCTTGTGTTCCCTGCTTCTCCCCTGACGCTGTGTGCTCTAGAGGCAGGACGGTCTTGATACGGAAAAAATAAAATAGTAGCTAAATCTCACCTTACACATGACTTGTTGACCAACTTCGTAAATTGTGAACAGAAGTTATTCCTAAGGTCTCCAATTTAGGGAAAATGAAAAAAATTTTGACAGCTTTTCCCCTGAGATTTTTTCCTTCTCCATTTTTTTCCCTTTAGAGCATTTTAGAATGGTTTTTATATTACATATGCATACATACATATATATATATAAATCATTTTTTTCCAAAACAATTAAAAGGTCAAATGGTTCACTGCCTTTTTCTAAACTGGCCCCCCTTACCTGAAGAGTGCTGGGAGGTGAGCAGAGTGCACCCTCCAGGTGCATTTCTGCCTGGAGGGTGATGTGATGGCTGGAGCAAAAGAAGCCACTCTACTGCTTCAAGGAGCAGGCCAGGCGCTCGCTAGGACCACCAGGCCAACACGGGGGAGCTGTCGAGCCGAGCTCCAACTTCTTGATTGACCCAGGGCACCGACACCCCGGAGCCTATGAGCTAATGACGGGTGTTACAAGTCCAGGCAACGGCGACACCTGACCCGTCCTGCCAGGGGATACAGACCCAGGGCATGAATAAGCAGCCAGAGAGTAAAGACCCTCGAGAGCTCAGGCTAAACTCTGCATGGACTGGAATCCTGGAAAACACACACCATTTTTTATTTTTAAAAAACTATATTTGTCTGAAAAGGAAACAACCATGGTTTAAAATATGCTTGAATCCATTTTGTGTTCAACTTCGGGAACCTTAAACTGACATGAAATAGGAGCTGAGGGGAGGCTGCAGGACTGCGTCTGTCGAGGCAAATGTGCAGAGCTCGGCTGGGCCAGGCCCCAGAACACCCACACCCTGATGTGGCTAAATGCAGCCCCGTGCGCTTTCCGCCCTCCGCCTGCCCAAGCAATGGGCATAGTTTGGCGCATGAGGCAAAATGACCAACTTCCTAATCCTCTTTGTGATGCCGTTGCGACAGTTAGCAGGGGACCAGCTGCCCCGGGAGTGCAGGGACTCGCGTCCCAGGTGGTAAGAAGAAAGCACGGCCACCAGCTCCAAGCCACAGGCAGCACGGAGCCGCTGGGAGGGCCGCAGACCAAGCGTGCGGGACCCCGCGTGCCACGTGCGTGGCGGACTTCAGTGCGGGTGCGGCCGGTGCATGTCACAGAAACAGCCCCCTGCGTCCTGGGGCCGGGGGGCGACCACAGACAGAACTCCCTGCGCAGCGGCCCCCATGGTCCCGCGGGCCCCAGTGCTGCAAGGTGCTCAGAGCAGGTGGCAGGTGCGGGCCCAGGCGTCCTCCCCTGGAAGTGGAGGATGAGGCTCAGGGCTGGGACACGGTGAGTCCCCCGCTGGCATGTCCACTGCCTTCCTGCTCCTGCCTCTTCGCAGTCCCTGTCGCATGAGGTCACAGCGAAACTGCACACAGGCAGCCCCGCTTCGGGCCGGTCTCACGGTGGGCCACACACCTAAGCCATCACTCTCAGGGGACATGAGGGTGACTCTGGCATGACACACAGGCTTTGAGTCACCCAGACCCCCTCCCTGCAGCTCCTCCTGAGGGCCAGGGGGTGACCCTCCAGCCCACGGGGAAATCTCATGCTCTGCGACACTGAGGGCAAATGGTGCCACGGACCGGTCTGGGCGCATGGACGTGTGTCCTCTCCACGCGTGGGGCTGCCGGCAAGCCGTTTGCCGTGCTTGCAGGTGCCGCGGGCTGGCGGGTGTGGGGGCTGGGCCTGCGCCCACCCCAGGCCTCCGACACTGCCTCACCGGCCTCAGACGACGGATCAGGTCCGACTGAAATAAATGCAAAGTCTTCACATTTGTTCCCAAAGAATATCTGACATGACAAATCGCACATTAGGCTGAAGGATGACGGAGTGAGCTTCACAGGGATCCCACTGAGCAACGTGGGGACGGCCAGGGCGTCAGCAAGAAAAACGACTAGTTGACTCAGACACGTGTCGTCTGTAAAAATCCATGAGTCCCTAATAACTCCCAGAGAGAGAGCACCAGTGAGTCAGTGAAAGCCGCCCTAATTGGTCTCTGCTGGAAGCAAGGGCCATAGCGGCCGTTCCCCTGGAAATGAGGGGCTCCCTGCGAACCATGAGGTGCCCCCCCGCCCGCCCAGCAGATCAAAACCCCTTTCTACGGAGGGAGGCCAGACGACAGCCAGAGGCGGCCGTGAGAGGATCCCCCTTGCACCCCTGGTGGGCGCCTGACCCAGGCGAGGCTCGTCCAGGGGGGCCGAGGCAGGGGGCACCCCGGCTTCCAGATGTGCCCGCGTGGCTCAGCTCCCAGCCCTGAGGGCTGCGTCGGCGACAGCGTCCCAGGGCCCGAGCCGCCCCAGGGCGGTGGGAGCCTCTCCCAGTCCACGGGGCCAGGACGGTGCGCCCCGGGGGGCCAACCAGCCTGCCAACAAGTCAAGGCGGTGAAGGACGTCAGGAACACGAAGTCAAAACAGCCGTCTTCGATCCGCACCAACCGCGTGTTAAACACGTCTTGGCAACGATGGGGGACGTTTGATCTTCAACTTGGGATTTGACATAAGATAATAGGGAAAGGCCATTGCTAACTTTCTCTGGTGTGACAATGGGACTGGGATCCTAAGGAATGTCCTTAATTCTTAGGGGAGAATGCCAAAGCGACACAGGCTGGTTGCCACCGCGTGTGACACACGTCCCCGCACAGGAGCAGAGAACCACACACTGACAAAGGAACCCACGTGGTGAGGGTATGAGGAGCCACTTAATATTCAGTCAACATCGACGCACATCTGAGCGATTCCATACTGAAAAGTGAAAACAAAGGTGAGAATAAGAGACACGCTTCACAGGAGCCGTCAGCGGAGGCGAGGTGGCTCTGTGTCCTGAAGGTGGGGTGGCTGTGCGCCACGAGGCAGCGGGCCCCTGCACACCCAGAGTAGGTGTCCTCACCTCTGAGATGGAAGGGGCGCAGGGAAGGGCCCACGCGACAATGCCCAGATGGAAGTGGCAGCCCCACCCAGCACCTCCCTGGAAGGTGCTCAGGTCAGTGGGAGCGCTTGACCTACAGGCGGGTGACCCCTCCTGTGTTCCTCAAATCTGGGTTGGGACAGGTTAGGGAGTTGAGGTTAGTCTCGACCCAGCAGATTTAACAAGAAAGGAGTCCGGGTTTGGAATTGGTGTGGAGTTGATGTGCCCCTGGTGATGTGTGAATACCCACGAGGAGGCCAGGTTGTTCATGAGGCTTCTGCACATCCCGGGCCCAGCCTGGAGGACACAGCCCATCCCTCCAGCTCCGGTGCAACAGAGAAGAACCTGGTCCTTCCAAGCAGAACCTCCACGTGGTGGGAAGGGGAGATGCCAGAGGACCGCAAGGAACCCCAGCTCTTGGAAGGCCAGAGGAGAGCAGGATGTGCAAGGGTCTGTGTGCACACGTGTGTATATGTGGGGTGTGAGTGCGGGTGTCTGTGTGGGTGGGTATGGGTCGTGTGTGCATGTGTTGGGGGAGTGGAGGGTGTGGGTATATGCAAGTGGGTCTAGTGAGGCATGGGTGTGTAGGCATGCATGTGTGAGCATGCGTGGTTGTGGGTGTGCACATGAGTGTGCATATGTGTATGTGGGTGTGGGTATGCACATGCATGCATGTGGTCGTGTGTGTGCATGTGTGTGGTTGGGGGTGTGTGCATGCATGTGGGTGGGTGTGCCTGCGTGCATGTGGGGGGTGTGCACATGCATGTATGTGGCTGTGGGTGTGCGTTGTGTATGTGGGGGATGCCTTCCCTGTTGCTTTTATAGTTTTCATTTCATTGATTTCTGTTCTTGTCTTTTCTACCTCCTGCTTGCTCTCGGGTCATTTTGCTCTTCGGTTGTAGGTTCTTGAGCTTGGGTCCTGTGGCTCAGATTATTGATTAAGACCTCTCTTCTATATGAAAAATCTCCCAGTAAGCACTGTTCTCACTGCTTCCAACAAATTTTCATTTTCATTTGGTTTGAAATATTCTGCAGTTTCTCTGGAGTCTTCTTTGATTTACAAATTATTGAAAGCACGTTCCTTACTCTCCATATATTTGGGGATTTTTCCATCCATCTCCCTGTTATTCACTTCACGTTTAATTCCTCTCTTGTCTGAGCACCTACTTGGTATCATTTCTAGTCTTTTAAATCAGCTAAGGTGTGTTGTATGGCCCAGAATGTGGTCTGTTGTTCTGAGCGCTCCGCATGTTCTGCTGTTGGGTGGAGAACTCCGTAGGTGTCAGTCAGACCCAGGTGGTCACTGCTCTGCAGGCCTCTGCACTGGACGCACCCTGGCCCGACTGCTGCATCAGTCAGAGGGCATTGGGTCTCCAACCGCAGGTGTGGGCCTGCACACCTCTCCACATGGTTCTGTTTGCCTTATGTGTTTTGATGTACTTTTCACAGATTGTTGGGTGCATATGTGTTTAGTGCTACTGTGGCTTCTGGGAGGATCAGCCCCTTTATCCTTATGTTGCTCTTCGTCTTTGATCCTTTTTCTTGTTCAAACGTCAATATGGGGGATCCCTGGGTGGCGCAGCGGTTTGGCGCCTGCCTTTGGCCCAGGGCGCGATCCTGGAGACCCGGGATCGAATCCCACATCGGGCTCCCGGTGCATGGAGCCTGCTTCTCCCTCTGCCTGTGTCTCTGCCTCTCTCTCTCTCTCTCTATGTGACTATTATAAATAAATAAAAATTTTTTTTAAAAAGTCAATATGGTCTGAAATTAATAGAGTTCCCCCAGCTTTCTTTCGATCAGTGTCTGATGAGCAGGATGGCAGTTCTTTCTCCATGTCTTTCTTTAAATCAACCTAAATATCTACTTTAATAAGGATCTCCCGCAGACAACATACAGTTGGGTTCCGGCAGTTCACTCTGTGAATCTCTGTCTCCTAATTGTCTCAATCAAAATGATTATAAAAAAAAAAAAAAAAGATTATCAACATGGTTGGATCGATATCTACTATCTTCATGACAGTTTTTTATTCATATTATTGCTTATGTCCTGTTTTCCCCCCTTCATATTGTGCCTTTTGTGGGTTTGTGAGCATTTTATAGGTTGGGTGTTATATTTTCTTATCATTGCATTTATACTTCTTTTTATAATTTGAGTTGTTGCCTTAGAGATTACACTGTGCAGTTTTAACTAACCCTAGCTCACCTTCAAAGTGATACCCTACAGCTCCACGGGCACGGAGGCGCTGCTTGTCTCTAAATTGTGCCTTTGCCTTGATATCATGTCTTTCACTTAGTCACCCTACATATTGTTGCTATTGCTTTGAAAAACAATTAGTCTTCAGATCAACTAAGAACAACGCCTTGAGCCACAGCCTGTCCAGCAGCCTGGACACCTCCCGTCACCACGAGGAGGCGAGGATCTGATGATCTGCTACCTGGAGGATCCCTTCTAACATTGTCCTGCTGTGGCTGGTGGCAATGGGTTCCCTCCGCTTTGTCTTAGAAATTACCTATTTGTCCTTCCATTTTAGAGGATTACTCCTCCAGGTACGGAATTCTGCGTTTGGTGGCCCAGGCACACACGTATCACACATTTGACACTGTCCAGCGGTTCTGCCTCTTTCTTCCTCCATCGTTTCCCTGTGCAGCTCAGTGAGCTTTCCTTGATGTATTCATCACAGTTCTCCAGAGAAGCAGAACTAACAGGATGTCGGCAGCTAGAGAGAGATTTTCAGGAATTGGCTCCTGTGAGTGTGGCACCACCCAAGTCCGCACAATGGGTCAGTGAGCTGGAACCTCAGGCAGGGCTTCTTCTGCTGCAGGAGACCTAGGTCTGTGCTCTGGGGGCCTTCACCTCACTGGACCAGGCCCTCCCACATTGTGGATGGCTCGTTGCTCTACTCAGGGGCAGAGGGCATGATGTACGTGTCAGCCACATCTCAAAAATATCTTCACGGCAATATTTTTATATATATTTTTTTTTTTACCAAAAACGGCATCATAGCCTAGCCAAGCTACATAAAATTAACCCTCACCACTGGGCACCCGTAGACGTCTCCTTAATCCTCAACTTAAGACAGTAGCAGCTGTACTACAGCAATTAGCCCTTGAGTGGGGGCAGGGCTAGAAGTTATCATCCATTAGACTTTCATGGGACTGGAATGAACATATATGCGGAGAAGAAAACATTTACGGATGGTAGCAGAGGGCAAGAAGCTGGGGCCATTGTACAGGGGTTCCCAGACGATCCACCGAGATTGACTGCTCCCCTCATAGCAGAGAAAGGCCGATGACAATTCCCAAGCAAGAAAGCGACCTAAGGTGTTTTTTTTTTCTTTTTTTTTCAATGACCTAAGGTGTTTTAAGGGTAGAATCAGCTGTGCACTAGTAAAAGCTTCACAATCACCTCTCAGAAAAAATAACAGGGATAAAATAATATACATAGTGCCTCTGTAGAGCATGTTCGCCGAACGGATGCAATTGCCGCAGAAATACCCTCAAGAAAATAGTAAGAAGTGATAAAGTAATTAGAAAGTGATGACGTTTGAGTGTCTGTTGACTTTGCTGGTTTTTTCCAGCTTTATTGAGGTACAATTGACAAAATTGTAATCTATTTAAAGTGTACGCTGTGATGATTTGATAGACTTACACGCTGAAATAATCACAACAAGCAGGTTAATTAGCACATCACTTCACAGCGTCACCTTCTTTTTTTCTCTTGGTGAGAACATCCCCAATCCACTTCCTCTACCCATTTCCAGGGTGTAGCACACGCTGCTGGCCGTGGTCACTGTGCTGCACGGTCTCCCCCCCCCACGCTGACTTCGTGACTGGAAGTTTGGCCGACACCCCCCTTCCACCACCCCCAGCCCGAGGCAACCACGGTTCTACTGCCTCTGTGAGTTCAACCTGTTTATCTAGATTCTACGTGTCAGTGACCCGAGGCAGGGTTTACCCTGCTCTGGCTTCCTACGCTGAGGATAATACCCCTGGGTTCATCCACGTTGTTGCAAACGGTAGGATTTAGGATTTCCTTCTTCATATGGGTGACTACATCCCATCATATATGTGTTTTCTATCACACTTAGTAGTACATGGACCCGTTTCCTTATCCATTCACCCATCAGTGGACGCTCAGGCTGTTTCCATATCTTGGCGATTGTGGACAAACCTACAGCAAACGTGGGGTGTATCACGTATAAAAATCAATTCGAAATGGATTAAAGACTTGAACATGAAACCTGAAACCACAAAAATCATAGAAGAACATATCGGGAAAAACTCCTCGACATCGGTCTTGGCAGTGATTTCTTGGATCTGACACCAAAAGCAAAGGCAACGAAAGCAAAAATAAACAAGTGGGACTATATTACACGAGAAAGCTTCTGCACGGCGCAGGCAACAGAACGAAAAGGCAGCCGGTGGAAGGGGAGAAAATATTTGCAAAGCAGGATAATATCCGGAATAAATAAGGAAATTATATAATTTAATAGCAAACCAACAAAAAGCACTTACAAAAGGGCAGGGCACCTAGAAAGAAGACAGCCAATCCAGATGGCCCGTGGGCCCGTGAGAAGACGCTCAACATCACTCACCACCAGGGAAACGCAAATCAAACGCACAGATGTCCCTTCACACGTGTCAGATGGCCGGCCTCTAGAAGGTCGCCAGGGTGGTGCTGGCGGAAATGCGGACAGGGGCGGCCCCGTGCTTGCTGGGAGGGCCACCCTGGGACACAGTGTGCAGGCCCAGAGACCAGAGGTAGGACAATCACGTGGCTCGCCACCCTGAGCTCAGCCGGCCCGGCCGCCCCCTGCGAGGCACCACATGCTGCTTTTACAGGAGAAACGAGGATCCCTCATCTGCAGGCTCCGGAGACAGACCCTCCTGAAGCCAAGTTCTCCTCACACGGACAACATTCCCTGACGCTGAACAAGATTGGAAAGGAAGGCAACTCATTCACTCAGAAGGGGTTTCCTCAAGGATTTCAAAACTTTGTCCCCTGAGACAACTGCCGAGCTCCCGATAGGAAGGGGACCCAAGTAAACTCCCAGTCTCGAGACCCAGCATCACCCCAGACCCCGCTTCTGCCCACCAGGGAGGGGCAGGGCTGGCACCAACGCCTCCCTCCTGGGCAGCAAACCCACAAGCCCTCAGAGGCCAGCTTCCCTGTTTTCCTGGCGGGGACCCCAAGGCTCCTGCTGGCAGGGACCCCCCTGAGGTCACACAGCAAGACAGCGAGGGGTCGGGGCCAGAATCCTCCCTGGGCCCTGGCATGCTCCGATGCTCGCTGAGGCCAGTGCAGCTCGGGGCCGCCACGACGAAGGCAGAGCAGGTGTGCGAGGCTCCGGGAGCCAGAGCCACCGGCCGGGTAAGCCGAGGCCCTGCTCCCTCTAAGCGTGTGGGCCAGCAGCATCCCCTCCCACACCAAGCTGGGGGACGTATGTCCTGAGGACCTGACAGGCCCTCAGTTACAAAACTTCATGAGTCACCAGCCTGCTACTGTTTTAGGGAAGATTGGGGAAATCTGCTCCAAGGGGCACCACAGCCCCGTGATGATTCAGCAGCAGCAAATATTGATGCCAAGCGCTCCGGGGGAAGGGGGACCATGTTGCCAGTTGCTACAGGCCTGGCTTCTGGGCCACGAGCACCCCGACCGCAGCCCTTGCTCTCATGGTCACCAGCTCTGGGGATGGGGACCCGGATACCCTGTGTCCCTTACATCACCCCTTTAGGGACTCTTTCCAGATACCTGCAGGCAGGTAGAAGGCACACGTTGCACACTAAATCCCAGGAGGCACCTACACAGGCGTGGGGGGCTGGATCGTGTCTCCTCTCTACCTCCCAGGACCTCAGAACAGGTCTCTACATGGAAAGGGGTCTTTCAAGAGGTGATGAGGTAAACGAGGTCACTAGGGTGGGCCCTGCTCCAGTGTGACCGCCTCCTCATCAGAAGAGGACATCAGGATGCAGACCCGCACCGAGGGACGACCCCAGGAGGACCCGGGAAGGACATGGCTGTCTGCTCACCCAGGGGAGGCCTTGGGAGGGATCCCCCCACCTGGATCTCGGATGTCCAGCGCCAGGGGAGGGCGGATGCTGTTCCAGCTCCCGGGCCCCGGTGCCTGGTCACGGGGCCCAAGCTGCCAGATGCCGGGGCCGCCTCGTTGGATCCGCCCGGTAACTGGGAGGGAGGTGGTGCAAACCCACTTGACACACAGGATGACAACGCTCGCGGGTGGGCTCTTAGGGCAGAAAGCTGACCATTGTGCTGTGGTGACATCGGGAGTACTTTAGGCCGTTGGGCTTTCTGGGCGTAGCTCTGTTTGCTTGTAGAGAACAACTGAAGGAGTCGGAGCAGCTTCCAAAGCTCCGCTGGGAGGACACGCAGCTGGTTCATGCAGGCGGCCCACATGCAGTCGCACGGAAGGCCGTCAGGTGGCTTTCCCGAGAAGCAGGTTGGCTCCCCCTGATTCTTACAGATACAAAAACATCAAGTTCAAGTCACAGTAATTCCAGGGAGCACAGGCCATTGTCCCCAGGGAATCTGGACGCCCCCAGGACCGACCTGGCTTCCGTCCTACTCTGTGGAGGTGGGAGGGGGCCAGGTGGGGCTCTCAAAATGGTGTGTGGGAGACATTCGGGTTAAGTTCAAGGGGATCCGTGAACGGCTTTGGGGTCCTGGCTGAGGCGCAAATAAGGCAGGGACTGGTCAGGACACAGTTGACACCACGGGTTTACTCTCCTTCATATTCCTAAGTCACACTGTGAACAGCATTGGCGGCAAATAAGGGGAGAGGGGTGAACGGCTTTCTACATGTAAAGAGCTCGTACGAGTCAAGAAAATCACGAAGCCAGGGTGCAAAGCGTCCTATCCCAAGGGGATACAGGTGACCGGCACAGATGGGAAGCAAAGTGAGCCGAGACATGTAAACTGGAGCCCCAAGGAGATGCTGTTTTGTCATCCGTACTCGAGGCAGCAAAGGCCGACATGCCTTCACCTTCATTCCTCTGGGCACGGCGGCACCTCGCCCCCCGGATGCACAGCAAAGAGAACACACCCAGCAAAGAGGGAAGGAAAGGTGCGCCCAGGCGAGCGGGTGACCTGAGGCGAGCTGATGGGTGCGTGTGCGCAGGGACAGAGCTAGGCGAGTCACAGCAAGAGCAGCTGGAGGTCTGCCCGGGCCACGGAGGTCAAGGTGGGCACGCGGAGGTCAAGGTGAGCACGTGGAGGTCAAGGTGGGAACTCTGAGGTCAAGGTGAGCACTCAGAGGTCAACGTCAGTGCAAACACTGAGGCCAGGCATGGGGTGGCACAAACACCCAGCAGCGGTGCCAGCAACCACACCGCCAGGCCCCTCAGTGTCTCCCCATGCTGTCACCCTGTCACCTGTCACCCTGGTGCCCTGACAGGTACGGCCTACCCGACCCCCTCACCAAAAGGCAGAACCAGAAGCCCCCCCCCGCCAAAGAATGGAGCTTGTGGGGAACTTCAGGGCTTCTGGAAGCTGGGCCTGTGCTCCCATGGACCGAAAGAGGCCACTCAGGGCTCAGGAGAGACCCGGGGGAGAGCCCACAGCAGAGGGTGAGGCCAGGAGGGACCCCCCTCCACTGCTCGGCGACAGAAGAGCTCTTCCCAAAGTATCTTGAGTTTGTGCTTTCAGAGCTATTCAGGAAGAGGAACAGACATAAAAACCAGATACCACACAAAGGGACACTCAGAGAACGAGAGCGACCTTTTGGAAAAGAAACCAAGTGTCCGGGTAAAAACGGGTCTGAGAGCTGGCCGAGAAAGTACCAGAGGAGAGGCTAAACCAGAGAGAGCGTCGGGGCAGGACGGCCTCCGCTGGACAGGGGGGTTCTGGTCAGTCCCTGGGGTAACACGGAGAAGCTGCAATCCTGGAGGCCACCAGGAGCTGACGGCACTGATGGGAACAGACCCACAGAGTCCACCTCTTGTGTAACTGCCTGGGAGATGCCAAGGATAAAGGCAGGATTCTAGGAGCTTCCACGAAAACACGCAGGTTCGCCGGCAGAGGGACTAGACCCGAGCAGACATCCAAAGGGTCCCTGGAAATTCTAGACTCCCAGGGAGGCCCAAGCGGAGCTCTGCACCCGGGCAGGAGCCACACTGAGGGCCCGCCGTGGGACCTCCAGACGCACAGAAGCTTCCAGAAGCATCTGGGTTTGCACCTTTCTTGGAAGTTACTTGAAAATGTGCTGCAGCAACAGAAGAAAAAGCCAAAGAGAGAAAGCAAGAACCCGAGACACTCGGCTGCCCTTGGCTGGGTCCCCACGCGTCCCGCTGGCTCCAGGCTGGTCTCTCGGGCCTCTCAGGGGCCCGTCTCCTCCCTGTGTCCCCACGTGGCTGTCCTCTCTGCTGGTCTGTGTCCTGATGTCCCCTTCCCACGAGGACGCCAGTCCTATGGGATTAGAGCCCACCCCAGTGGCCTCATTGTACCTCCATCACTGACCCCATCTGCAAACCATCATGCCTGAGGTCCAGGGTTCGGGCTTCCCCGGGTGGGTCCTGGGGGGACACGGTTCAGCCCCTCGCATGCACTACCATGTTACCCCTGGAAAGAACAGAATGCACAACGCAAGTTGCAACACGGCCCGATTTTGCACAACCGATGGAGTGTGAGGAAAGAGCCCGTCTGGCCGCGCACCCCCCCCCAGGCCTGTGTTTTACTGCACCTGCTGCCGCACTGGTGAGGGCTGGTCCCTCACACGGCCCGGAGCTTGGGTTTTCGGGCACAGCTGGTGAGGGCGGGTATTTTTCTCTCTCTCCCACTGTGAACACCCGCCCTCAGCCGCCCCCGCCAGCCCACGTGGGGATCTCGGGGTTCTGGCCGTCAGCCGGTCCCCTCGGCCCACGCAACCTGGTGACGACGTGGCTCCCCCGCGGGCCGGCGGTGCTGAGCCCCCCCCCCAGGCCCCGGGAGCGCGGTGCAGCCCCTCTTGCCCGGAGCACGCGCAGGGGGAGGCCGAGGCCCAGCCCGCACGGGCTGCCCCCACTGGCGCCCAGCGACCCCCGGGCCCAGCAGTCACTAGAAATGCCCCCCAGCGGGCTCTCTTCTTGTCCCCAGAGACACATGCCTGTCGTGTGGAGGCTTGTTCCGTCTCGCTCTCCCTCTTGCACGTCGTAGTTCTTCTGTGTGAGAACAGAGAGGATTTTAAAGCACAAATTTGCTTTGCCATGTTGACCTACAGGTCCTCGCTTACTGGTTTTTAAATGTCATGACCTATTAGAAATAAGGCAGCCTGCAACTCAGTTACAGAAACGACTGTGACGTGACCGACCGAGACCCTGTACAGGTGACAGAGTGGCATTAAGTCCCGAGACGCGGGGGGAGGCAGGCACAGGAGGCACCGGGCAGGTTAGCAGCCAGGATCGGATCTGCACTGTTCTCCCGAACTTCAGGAGCAGCCGGGGTGTAGGGTGCGCGATGAGAGTGACCCAAGCCCCAGCGTTACGTCCGCGTCACTGGGGTCATGTCACTGTCTACACGTGATGACCTCGCGGACAGAGGGGAGGCGGAGTTTTGGCATTGGGACAGGACCACAGAACAGCTCAGTCCCCAGCCGTCTCTGCAGAGCGGGGTCATGTGCATCCTGTTCTGCGATTCATTTTGGCTCACTCATACACTCCTGCACGCACTCGCATGCACATGCTCACATGCACCCACTCACCACTCATGCATATGCTCACGTGCATGCACATACCTGTGCACACACTCACACACGCAATGTTCTTGCACATGTGCACTCACCTGTACACACATGCACAGGCTCACATGCACCCACTCACCACTCATGCATATGCTCACATGCGTGCACATAACTGTGCACACACACAATGCTCTCACACATGTGTGCACACTCACCCACATCCATGTGCACATGCTTGCATGCACTCACATGCTTGCACACACATGCTTACCTGCATGCGCTCACACACATATCCTCACACACCCAAATGCACACATGTGCATGCACACTCGTGCACATGCTCATATGTATGCACTTGTGCACATGTTCACACATGCACACACAGATGCACACATGCACAAGCTCTCACACGTGCATGTGCACACACATTCATGAACACAAACTCGCACTCAGGAGCTCACACTCATACACATGCTTTCACACACACGCAGGTGCCGATGTTCAACGCTGGTGATTCAAACCAGAAGAGACCTCCACGCCGGTTTGGAGGAGACACCTGGTATTTCCTTCATGGGAAGCAAGCGCCAAATGGAAAAGAGTTTTGCCCTCAGCTTTGACAGGTAATCCCACTTCTGGGAGTTTATTCGAGGAGAAAGTGAACGTGAGAGGAAACGTTTCTGTAGGAGGAAGTTCTCACAAGTGTGAATTGCAGGAATAGAATTCAACGATGTAAATGCCCATCAACAGGTGGGTGTGCAAAGGCACTGTGGCACACTGGCCATGCATGCTGTGCAGTCAGTGACATTCTCCTTTAGAGCAGGCTTTAATATGTGAAAATTCTACATGCTATATAAAATTTTTGAAAAGCAGGAAAAACACAAAACTGGTAACTATGGTTATCTCTGGGTGGAAGTATTATTGGCAACTTAAATGTTCCTTAGATTTTTTTTTTTGCTTTATTTTCTATTCTTATAATCAGAAGGATATGTGCATTTTCCAGACGTGCATCCTGCCCCGTGGCTCGTCCAGCCCCAGCCCCAAGACATTCTGGGGGCCCCGAGAACTGCACGGGGCCCGTTGGTGCAGAAACAGCACGCCTCACCTCCCCACCCTGTCCCTCCTGCATGTGGACAGGCTCCCGTCACCCTGGCTCCAGGTACCACCTGTCGCCGTTGCCCTTGGCATAGGACTGACACTCACTAGTCACCCAGTAACAAGCTGGCAGCGTGGCTGCCACTCCCCTGAGACCATTAACCATGTCTCATTTATCTTTGCAGTTCCCATCAGGCCTGCAAAGTCACCTGGACGCTAATGAAGCTCCACACACGTTCACACACGTTTGATTTGATTTAAATTAGTTCAGTATTTATCATCCACCAAGAAAAAGCTGATCAAACTGTCTGAGCTCTGCAGGCGTGAGTCTGAGCTGTGTCTCATTTGCCGGTAGAGGCCCGGCTGCAGAAAGCAAATAACTCAGCGCGTCTTGCCGGGCGGCCACCGTCGACCACACACCCTGGGGTCTGCCCAGGTGTCCACCGGCACAGTGAGGACCCGGACAGAGCTGGGAGCCGAGGCAAGGCCTGCCCGGGGGTGGGGGGAGCTTGGCGGTTGGCTGCGCTTGGCCTGGTTCATCACACTGGGATTTGATGGGGAAGGACGCAGGCAGGGAGCAAAGACACGGGCCAGCATGGGGGACAGGGAAGGGCCGGAGAGTGACGGGCCACGGGACGCCCTCAGGGACCCTGCAAGGAGACCCAAACTGTGTCCCGAGTGGGGAGGGTGATGCTGGGGCCCCCCTGCAGCTGGGTGGGTGGGCGAGGGATTTAATGAGCACCAGCGTAGGCCCTCGGTGCCTCGAGAAGGCAGGTTTTCCTGCCACAGTGTGGAGGAAGATTCTGGAACACAAACGCTGTGAGGGCAGAGATGTTTGTGTGCTTCACCAATCTGTGCCCCTAGGGTGGGCAATGGGAGGCACCCAATAAAGGTCTGTTGAACGCGTAACAGAGCAAGCACTGGAATGAGACGGCTGGCGGCGCCTTCTGGTGCCGGGGACAGGGGACAGGGGTCATCTGCTCCCGAGGTCCAGTCACTGGCTGCCGCAGCTCTGGGCATCACTGCGGGAGGAGGGGCCCTGCCTGCCGCCCAGGGGCCTGGGGTCTCCTGGGAAGCGGGCCCAGAAGCACCCGATGGGGGCAGACCCTACCGGTTGGCTGGGGAGCGTCGCCCTTCTGTCCTGCGTCACGGCTTTCTAAGATCCTGAGGAGGACGTGGAAGCCTGTGTCATCGAGGACTGCTGGCTGGGGGGTAGCCGGGCCTCTGAGGAGAGGTCAAGAGCCAGGTCACGCCAAGCCCTACAGGAGACGATGTGGCCCCGGTGTCACTGAGCCCCCAGGCCCCCTGCTTTGCTCCGCAGGCTGCACGGCTGCGGCAGGCGTGGCCCAGTGGGGTGTGAGCAGGCTCCTGGGGGGGGCCGGGCCCCACTCTGACCCCCCTAGAGGTGGGCGGGGGCGGGGGTCAGCGCAGGACAGGCCCGGCCGAGCCCACCACCGCCTTGCCGCGCAGCCCGGGGATGAAGAGCGTCTCTGCGGCTTTAGAAGGTTGAAGAAAATCCACAGAGAAGCTGCTTCCTGGAGCGTGAGCACCGCGTGGGATGCGGATCCCGTGAACCTGAACCACGTTTTATTGGCGCAGAGATGCAGGGGCCTTGGCGCTCGCCGCTGACTTCCGGCTGTGGCGCAGTGGCAAGTGGTGACAGGAGCGTGTGGCTCTCGGAGCAGGAGCCACTCGCCCCCAGCCCTTCGGGGTCTGCAGGTGCTGCCCGCGGTGGGGAGCGAGGGCTGCACACCAGCACCCCTGCTCAGGGCCGAGGCTGGCTGTCCGCGTGCTGGGGACGTCCTCTGAGGCCCCAGAGGTCCTGTCATGGCGGGAGAGCAGCAGGTCACGGGCCACACGCTCATTAGCCCCGCTGCCCAGGGAGCCTCATGCCCCCAGGCCTCCCGCACCGTGCACCCCGCACGCAGTAAACGCACGTGTACCTGGACCAGTGGACGGTCCCCGTAGGCCCCGTGCTGGGGGGGTCAGATGGAGCCAAGCCGGGGTGACCGGGTGGGGGAGCAGGCTATGGAAGCCAGGCTGGTGGGCAGCCCTGGGCAGGTGAGGACAGGGACAGCTCTGAGCTGGGAAGGAACTAGCACATCTGGCCTGGGTTGGCTGCGTGGGGGCAAGGGACATGGGCCGGCGTCCACGGCCAGCAATGGACCGGAGGCCAAGTAGGCAACGTCTCCCAGCGGCCAGATGGGAGGAAGCATGTCCAAGCTGGGGCCTGGGCGGCGGCAGGGAGCCCGCGGGGCATCTTGCATCAGAAGCAGAGCTGCGGGGTTGGGGTGGGCAGCACCAGCCTGGGTCCCGAGGCCCTGGAGGGAGAAGGAGGGGCTGCTGGGCCCTGCAGCCACCACCACCCCTGCCACCTCCACCACCTCCGCCTGCCTCTGGGTTGCACATCTGCCCCGGGAAGTGCCTGAGGTCGGGGTGAGCACCTGCCCCACCGCCCACGCAGTCCTATAGCCTCTGGTGTCCCCCGACACGAGAACCTGGCCTGTGAGCCCTCCATCTGCAAGGGGGCCCCAGCCGCCCCATCTTCACCCCCGTGAGTCACTCGGGTCGCGTCTGACCTTGGGGAACCCCAGGTCCCACCTGCTGGGCCTGTGGCCAGTCTGTGGGCGGATCTCGGGGTGGGGGGGCGTGAAAGCCAGGTGTCTGGAGCCCTGAGGATGTGATCTCTGCAGCCCTGGGTCCCCACCCCAGCCGCTCTTGTGGCAGGGGAGATGGAACTAATGAGCCTGAGGGGTCACCACCCGATCTTCATATTAGCACCCGTCTTTCCTGCGTCTTCAAGGACTCGGGACAGAACGTTTGTCCAGGGCCGTATTATAGTAAATCCCCCGCCGCGTCGATTCTGCTGTTTATCGTGATGCTTATCATCACTTGTATTTTATCGGCCAGACGTCTGGGGCAATTTTCTTTTCATTCGCATGAGACTCTATTATTCTGAATCACAGCACAGAAAGGGGGATGTTTATTTGAAGGAGATGCAGTTTCTCTTTACAGAATTTATGTAGAATGTCTCCTAATGCATTTTTAAACTGAAATCCGAGAAGGAATTTTCATGCCAGCTACTATCCTGCAGAGACACCAGAATTTGGCAATTGGCATAAAAAGAAAAAACACATGTAACTTTATCAGTGAGGAAAAAAAAAATGTGAATGATAAAATTGTCCTTCTTTTCCAGAAAGCAGCACATGTAAATTTTTTAAAAATCTTTAAAAAGTAGAAAGTCTTACTTAGGTGGCGAATCCTGAAATACATGGGAAAGAGAAAGGAAGATAAGTCACCTGGAACCCGACCAGCTGGAGAGAAGTGGTCCTGACAGTGCAAACTTGCTCCCCGGCTTTATTCTGTGCAGCAAACACACTTATTAGCTGGGCAACGTCGCTCTTGTGGCTTCCCCCAGCAGGGGGACCAACCCAGGGTGATATATGAACAATGATTTCCCTTTTGTCATTGACCCAGGGGCCATTATTTTATTTATTTATTCCTGAGAGACACGGAGAGAGGCAGAGACACAGGCAGAGGGAGAAGCAGGCTCCATGCAGGGAGCCCGACGCAGGACTCGATCCTGGGACCCCGGGGTCATGCCCTGAGCCCAAGGCAGACGCTCCACCCCTGAGCCCCCCAGTGCCCAGTTTAGAGTATTGTTATCCGGGGCATCCGTGTGTGGGCACACCCCTGCCCCGGTTCGCTCCGTGTTCAGTGCTGTGGGCCTGTTACTCCGAACCCCCCACTTTGCTTTCTTAAAAGCGTCTTGGTCCTTAGCAACCCTTTGAATTTCTGTGGGAAGTTCAGAATCAGCTTGTTTTCCATAAAAACTAACCGTAGGTGGTCTCCCTGGGACTTCACTGAACCAACAGGTTCACCTGGTGGGCGCCCACACTCCCGAGACACCCCAGCCCATCGGGGCCTTCCCCTCGATCACCGCCCCGTCCGTCTGTCCTGCGTCACCACAAGGCGCATCATCTGCCCCAACCAGGTCCTTGCGTGACATTTATGTGACCCGTCCCTCCCTGTCTCTAGCGCTGGTCTCTGCTCTGGGGTCTGGTCTCCATAGTGAGCACGGCCAAGTCCCGTGGCCGCCGTCGAGGGGCGCTGGAGCCCTGGGTGCTGTGGGCTCGGCCCCACCGGTCTGGGCCAGCGTGTCCATGGGGAGTCCCGCTGGGCCGTGGGCACAGCCGACCCGCCGTCCCCTCTGCCCAAGACCCTTGTGGGGCTCCGGGCTGCCGTGGATCACTAACCCTGTGCTTCCCGCTTCCTTCCTGCCCCCCCACCCCGTGTCCACCTGCCTTCCTCCGGGCACGCGCACATTTCACAGGGCACATCCTGAGTCCCTGAGCACGGTGGCAGCGGCGCTCCCGAGCTGGTTTCTCTGCGCAGCCCACACGCACCCAGGACTCAGCACAACAGCCACCGGGGACCTCTCGCCAATGTCACGGCCCCGTTACCATCCTCGTTCGGAAAACGCCACCGTGCCCAGCATCCCGCCGCCTACACGGAGAACCACCACGACGCCTCTGGGGTTTGCCCCAGCCGAGCTCACCAGGCTCTGCCGCTCTTCCCACCCACACACTCTTCCTTCTCTGAACTCTGCCTTCTTTTTATAAAATTATGTTAAAAACACACCCCATAGGGACACCTGGGGGGCTCAGTTGGTCACATGTCTGCCTGCAGCTCAGGTCATGATCTCAGGGTCCTGGGATCGAGTTCCGCATCAGGCTCCCTGCTCGGCGGGGGGTCTGCTTCTCCCTCTGCGTCTCCTCCCTGCTCATGTGCGCGCGCTCTCTCTCTCTCTCTCAAATAAATAAATACAATCTTTTTAAAAATGCACATCCCATAGGGACAGCCCAGGTGACTCAGCAGTTTAGCACCTGCCTTCGCCCAGAGCATGATCCTGGAGACCCAGGATCGAGTCCCGTGTCAGGCTCCCTGCATGGAGCCTGCTTCTCCCTCTGCCTGTGTCTCTGCCTCTCTCTGTGTGTGTCTCTCATGAATAAATATATAAAATCTTTAAAAAGAAATACACATCCCATAAAATTTGCCACATAATCCACGTTTAAGGGTACAAGACAGTCAAGCTAACTGAAGTCATGTCTCACGTCAGACTCCTACAACTTCCTCCCCGTGCAAAACAGAAACTCTGCTCCCACTGAAAACCCCTTCCCTCCCCCAGGGGCCTGATGGCTTTTTATATATTTAGGCTTTTTCCATCACTGTCATCACTCTCCGTCTGGTGGCCAAATCGCCACAACGTTGGCTTCACAACCCATGTAGGTTGGTTCTTGTGTCTCTTAATCCTTCATTATTTTTAAATCTTTAATCTCTCATTTCTCCTTGCTTTATGACACGAAGATAAATCCCAGGCACATGTCTCCCCTCTGCCGTGCGTCGGAGGGAGGCGCCGGGGACCACTTCCCGTGGCATCGCCGCAAGACCGGTCCAGCAGGCAGAGTAGGACAGGGTCGCTTTTGTTGAAAGCACAGATTTAGACCAATATTTCCAATTCAGTTCTAACATGGCGGTGTCTCTCCTGACCATGATTTAACTCTGGTTGTTACACTTTGTTATTATACATATATACATCAATTATTTTTTTAAAGGAGTCAGTTTGTATGAACTGTAGGGAGAGGACAGTGGCAATGACCCCAATATTCTTTCCAACAGGCCGATTGCAGAGCACGATCCTTTATCGTTGGAGGGAGACCTGCCAGGGGCCAGAGGGGCAGGTCAGCCACGGTCCTCAGGCTGCACGGCCGTCCGAGGGCTCCTCTGGGGGTGCTGGGAGCAGGACAGTGCTCGGCACATATTTGTTGAGTGACTGGGTGGGGGAATTAGTCCATCAACAGGCCAAGGGTTGCTTCTCCCCTGGGAAGCAGTGAACCTGCGGGTTGAGACCCCTTGACGCTCGAGCCGGTGGACCAGTCTGAAATACGAGAGCTGGGGTGCACACGGAGAGGCAGTGGTGACCCCGGGGAGTAGAGGCCTCTGACCGGGCCCTGTCTGGGGCCCAGCAAGCACACGTGCCACTGAGGGGACTGCGGAGGAGACGCGAGACACCCCTGCCCGGCCGCAGGGCCTCTTCCTGACGCTCACAGCTCCCTCTCAGGTCCGCTCACGCACTGCTTTTCACGCATGGCCTGGTCACATGCTAGGATCATCCTGCAGGAAGGAGGGCAGAAGTGCCGTGAAGTCCCCGCATGGAGTAGTGACAGATCCGATAAAGGGTTAAATATCCAAAATATGTAAAGAACTTCATAAAGCTCAACAACAACGAAACTAAATAATCCAATGCAAAGATGGGCAGGAGATGTGAAGAGGCATTTCTCCAAAGGAGAGATCCAGACGGCCGCCAGGAAAGATGCTCAAGGGGCGCCTGGGGGCCTCGGCGGCTGAGCGTTGCCTTGGGCTCAGATCATGAGCCCAGGGTCCCGGGATCGAGTCCCTCGCCGGGCTCCCCGCAGGGAGCCTGCTCCTCTGCCTGTGTCTCTGCCTCTCTCTGTGCATCTCTCATGAATAAATAAAATCTTTTAAAAAAGAAAAGAAAAGATGCTCAAAATCACTCATCATTAGGGAAACACAAACCAAAACCACAGTGAGGGCGCCTGGGGTGCTCAGTGGGTTACATGTCTGCCTTCGGCTCAGGTCTGGATCTCGGGGTCCTCGGAAGGAGCCCCACGTCAGGTCCCTGCTGGTGGGGAGCCTGCCTCTCCCTCTGGCCCTGCCTCCAGCTCGTGCATGTTCGCTCTCTCCTTCTCTCTCTCTCTCTAGCAAAAATAAATACATAAATAAAAATTTTAAAACCCACACTGAGTTACTACCTCACACCTGTCGCAATGGCTAAAATTAACCACACAAGAAACACCAGGTGTTGGTGAGGGTGTGCAGAAAGGGGAGCCCTCGTGCATTGTTGGTGGGAGTGCGAACTGGTGCCGCCGCGCTGGGAAACAGTGTGGAGGTTCGTCATAAAAAGTAAACACAGAGCGGCCCTATGCCCCAGAAACTGCCCTCAAGGTGTTTACCTACAGAATACAAAAATAGGGACGCCTGGGTGGCTCAGGGGTTTAGTGCCACCTTCAGCCCAAAGCATGATCCTGGAGACCCAGGATCGAGTCCCATGTCGGGCTCCCTGCATGGAGCCTGCTTCTCCCTTGGCCTGTGTCTCTGCCTCTCTGTGTCTTTTGTGAATAAATGAATGGAATCTTAAAAAAAAAAAAAAGAATACAAAAATATAGATCCGAAGAGGCACCTGCTCCCTGGGGTTCACAGCAGCCATGTCCACAATAGCCAAAGTAGGGAAAGAGCCCAGATGTCCGAGGATGGATGAACGGGTGAAGAAGACGGGAATGTACACAGCGGACGATCGCTCAGCCCTCAGAAGGGAGTCCTGCCATTCGCCGCAGTGTGGGTGCAGTTACAGGGCATGACGCTCAGCGAGACAAGTCAGAGAAGGACAAACACCATATGATCCCACTCACATGGAATGTTTTTTTTAAAGATTTTATTTATTTATTCATGATAGAGAGAGAGAGAGAGGCAGAGACCCAGGCAGAGGGAGAAGCAGGCTCCATGCAGGGAGCCCGACATGGGACTCAATCCCAGGACTCCAGGATCACGCCCTGGGCCAAAGGCAGGCACTAAACCGCTGAGCCACCCAGGGATCCCTACAAAGGAGCGAAGGGGCAAGAGAGAGAGACAGACCAGGACACAGACTCCACTCTAGAGAACACACTGCTGGTGGGACAGGGGTGGGGGACAGGGGATGGGGATGAAGGAGCGCACCTGTCGTGAGGAGCACTGGGTGGTACAGGGAGGTGCTGAGTGATTGTACTGTACACCTGAGACTAACAGTACCCTGTATGCTGGTCCTGCCGGAATTTATTTTATTTTTAAAAAATATTTATTTATTCATGATAGAGAGAGAGAGAGAGAGAGGCAGAGACACAAGCAGAGGGAGAAGCAGGTTCCATGCAGGGAGCCTGACGTGGGACTCGATCCTGGGACTCCAGGGTCACACCCTGGGTTGAAGGCAGGCACTAAACCACTGAGCCACCTGGGGATCCCCTGTACCAGAATTTAAATAAAAACTTTAAAAGGAAGAAGAAAGAAGAAAGAAAGAAAAGAAAGAAAGAAAGAAAGAAAGAAAGAAAGAAAGAAAGAAAGAAAGAAAGAAAGAAAGAAAGAAGAAAGGCGATGGCGAGCCTAGTTTAGGTACAAGAACTCCTGTGAGAGCTGCAGGTGTTGCCCCAACACTCCTGCCACCAGGAGGACATGGAACCTGCAGTCGGAAGTCAGCAAAGTTGAGAAAAGCCCGGGAAGGAGCCGCCAGGAGACGTATTTGAAAGAAGTGGACGGTTTCTCCAACAGAACATGGAGCGTCTGTCATTCTGCTGGGACCTACATTTCCTTTACCATCATCCCTTACTGGGAGGCTGATTCCACCACTGTGGCGTCTCTTGTGCGCCCGAACATCACGCACCCAGGCGTGACACGGAGGCCTGCAGTGCTGTCCCCGCGGAAACCAGAAACGGGAGGACAGGAGCAGACCACATCTTGTGGACACCCCGACGGCGCGCCGGGCCCTGCCACCGGCAGGAGGTGGCTGCGGGCACGTGGCTGTCCCAGGAGCAGACGGGCCGGGCGTGGGCACTGGTGGCCCTGTGGCCGGTGGCCTGGACGTGTGGGCTCACGGCCTGCCTCCCCCAGGGGCCTGCATCGGCAGACGAGCCCTGACCCTCAGTCTACACCTTGCGCTTGGTTAAATCACAGATTCGCTTAGGAACTTCCTGTTTGAAACTTGATCATGTTTTTAAGACTCTTCATTTAGCATTTGGCCAAAAATAAATAAATAAAGGGAAATTCGTACACGTCCACATTCTTCAGTGTGGTGCTTCCCTGGGACCCAACCCGGGGAATGTCGGAAAGGTGAGCGAAGCCGCACACGAAGAGGCTGCTGCCCCTCGGCCGTGCAGCACGGAGCGCTCTCACTGAAAGGCCCTTAAGGACGAAGGAAAGCTCATTGGATTACGTAATTTCTTGAGATATGTTTTTTTGACTGACAGGTCAGCTTCAACATGATGGGCTTGTCGAAGAGTCCCAGCCACAGAGTCCCGTAAAGCACCAAGATCGTTACCCTCCAGCCGCACGGTCCGCGCTCCGTGTTAGGGACCACCCTGCAGCGAGCGATGCGCAGCCGTCCCCACTTCCCGCACGCCCTGCCCTGCCCTCACAGCCTCCGCCCCGGAAAACCCTCGGTCCTCCTGGCTTCTGTGGGTGCATATTCCACTTTAAAATACCGTCATCCCCAAACGCGGTGTTGATAGTTTTGCCTTTAATATTACATCGACTTTACCTATTTTTAAAGAGTTTTATTTATTTATTCATGAGACACAGAGAGGGAGGCAGAGACACAGGCGGAGGGAGAAGCAGGCTCCATGCAGGGAGCCTGATGCGAGACTCGATCCCAGGACCCCAGGGTCACGCGCCCACACCCTCTGCAAGTCTGTGCTCAGAGACTCGGTTTCCTGGACTGTGGGTCACAGGCCCCCGCATCTTCACATTTCCAGTAAGAACATTCCAGGCTGTGGTCTCTTCAGTCCGTACAAGCACTACCCCAGGGCCTGCGCTCGGCGAGAACGTGCTTATATCAGCACCACAGACAGCTCATTTCATCTTCAACATCCACTTTGAGACTGAACTTACGGTAGCGTCCAGAATCATGTCAGATGTCACTGACCGTGAGACAAACCTCCGAGAGCTTTCTGCTGACCCCAAGAACTGAATGAAGACCTTGACACCATTTTACTTGACTTATTTTCTACTTTAAAGGATCTAATGACTCCCACAAAAACTGATGTTATTCAACTGATCCTGAAGTTCTGTTTTTGGGTGTGGAGGCCACCTATTAACAGATACGGCTTTCCTTTTTGATACATGCGGAAAATCCAGAAATAAAAGCGAAAAAAGCTAATGAACGATGATGACAGCCATTTGATCCAAAAAGTCATGCCTCTCAAAGCAAATTCTAAATGCAGCCTCTGACATTGTACATCTTAATTCCTCACCTTTGTGAATTATGTTCTTAAAATAACTGCTAACTTTTGAAGTACAAGCTGACGGCTTCTCAGCAAACTTTTGCCCCTGGAGACTGGCGGTCTGTGCTGTGTGCCGGGCCAAGCGCCCATCCATGGACTTTATCCTGTGTCCACGGACATGGACTATATCCTGTGTCCTGCAGAGCACGCAGCAAGTCTGAGAGGCGCCCCAGCAGTCACCCAGTCCCCAGCAGGGTGCCCCAGGCCTTTTGCAGGCCACGCGGTTCTGGGTCACCAGGACTGGCCTGGCAACTCTGTGTTTTCGGACCCTCTTGATGATCTTACGAAATGAAGATGCCCCCAGAGGACACAAGAACAAGGAGACACGGCCCCGTTATAAACCCAAGCCATGGATCCCAAGTCAAAAGTAAATTGAGAAAGCATATTTGTATTTGGAGGGTTTTTTTTTAAGATTTTTTATTTTGGAGTATTCTCTCCGCCCAACATGGGGTTCAAGCTTACAGCCCTGAGATGAAGAGTCACTGGCTCCACAGGCTGAGCTCACCAGGCTGCAGGCTTTGCGTTTACGGGTGCTCAAGTGTTTGCAAGTAGCAGGCGGTCTTCAGGGCTGAAACCCCAGGCGGGCCCAGCCCTGTCCACGGCTACCTTGGCGGAAAGCTCTGGTCCTCCCACAGGAGGCTTCACCCAGGCCCTGCCACTGCCTGCGGCGCCCTAGTGAGGCAGGGTCCCATCCCTGCAGGTGCGCCCCATGATGCCAGTGGATGCTCCTTCTAGAACAGCTCACCCAACACGTGCCTTTGCCTTTTCCATGTTTTTTCAGTGTATCTCTGCCTCTTCCCTGCAAGATTTCTCTTGTTCTAGAGATGGGATTGTACACCGAGCGGAAAGGGGTGGATCTGCCGGGACCTGAGGGCGCCCCACCCCCATGTGCCTCACCCTGCCTTCTGCACACCCCTCTGTGAGCAGGACCAGAGCTGCGGGCGCTGGGGTTCCCAAGTCTGTGCATCCATCCCGAGACCTATTCTGCAAAAGGGGGGTTGTGATTGCCTCCTCCAGCTTCAGGCTGCTGTCCCCTGGCCAGCTAGTGAGGGTGGAGAGCTGAGCGGTCATTCTGAACCAGGGCAGTGGCAGCAGGCAGGTCCCCGTGTGTGACATGCGGGCCGGGGCCTTGTCACCTTTCAGCCAAGTCCCCGGCGGCCGAGGCCTCTAGATGGCTCAGAGGCAGCCAGCCCTGCAGGACGGCCCCCATCTCCCGGGCTCCCTGAGCCCCCGGTCCCTGTGGGGTCCTCCCCACCCACCCTCCCTGCAGGGCATCCCCCCACTGCCCTGCAGGGCCCCGGCGCTGAGCCAGCCTCACACAACCCCACCATCTGGGTACAGACCCCTGCCCCAGCCCCAGCGGTGGGTGAGGGTGACCCTGGAGCGTGGAGAGGCTAAGTCCTCCTCCACTAGCATTTCCTCAGGATACAGAGCCACCTGGTGACATGTGTGCCTCAGTGCGTTGTCCCGACGAGGCCACATAGCAGACAGACCTGCCCGGTGACAGTGTTTGAAGCATAAGTGATCATCATTCAAATAGTCCCGTTTCCGGACCCGTGAGTCATCACGCTGGGAACGCGTGGTGGCTGGCCGTGACCACGGGTGGGGACCTGGTTTAAAACCAGGTGACCTCGTTTACATTTCCCAGCCTCTGTTAGTGAAAACAGGTCAGCTGAACCCACTTGTGCACGGAGCCGAGGCGGAGCTGGCCGCCAGGTGCTGGGTCCTCCCGGGGCGGGGGGGAGGGGGAAGGAAGCCTGGGAGCCCCCTGGACTTCGGCGCCTGAGGGACTCTGAGCTCGGCTACAGCCACGGACCCCTTCCACAGTGGGCCCAGGAGGGGCCGGGCGGAGGAGGCCGTCCCGCCGTCTACACTGTCCTGTGGGGGCCACACGACTCGCTGCCCCCAGGGCAGGCTGAGGACTGGGGGTCAGGCAGACATGTAGGGATCTCAGGGAGCCCCCCAAGGCAGCAATCCTGGGGTGTGAGCGGGGCTGGGTGGCCCCCACACCTGTCTTCCCAGAGCCTGTAATCCTTAGATCACCTGCCACCGGCGCGGCTTGTGAGCAGAAGGCAATGGACGGCCACTGCACCATGTGTCCCCAGTGAGGGCCGAGCTGGCCACACCCAGACTGGCCCCAGGGCTCTGTCCTTCCTCCTGTCACCTTTAACACAACCCCCCGAGGCCTTGGAGCCCTGGGGCGGCCTGTCCATCCTCCGCACACACGGCCATCCGCTCCTGCCCCCGACCCCGAGGCAGAGGTGGCGAGAGTGGGCGGCCGAGGCCTGCCCAGCCCTGGAGCCCAGGGGGCCGTCTTGCCTCGGGAACATAGGCTACAGGGACATTCTCCAGCTACACAGCAGTCGTGTGGGGTCTTCCCTATTTCTAGGTTCTCAAATGAAGGTGGAAACTGCTTTCTGGGATCCGGGAGGGCCCGAGGGACCACTCGGGGCGTGCTTGCTGCCCGTAAGTAATTGAAACACTCGTGAATTAGGCCAGAATGTCTGAAATAGTTCGTGCTTTTAGTAACACGTTCACCGCAGACCCCATGCTGGGACCAGCCTCCCTGCAGACCCGCTCTCCTGTGCCGCCCCCCCCCCCCCCCCCGCAGCTCTGGGCTGGGCCCCTCTGCACCGCCCGCGGGGGGATCCCTCAGAGCGTCTTTCAAAACAAGGACAGTAATGGGCAATAACAGAGCCGCTGGTCGCAGGCGTCACGTGGCCACATGAGGCCTGCTGGCTCCTTGCCTCCCGCTCAGGGCCCCAGGGAGGCCACCTGCCACCCCGCCCCACCTGCTTCCTCCCTCCACCTTCCCCAGGCCCCCCAGGCAGGGAGAGGAAGCCCAGACGCAGCCTCTCTAGGCCCATCTGCAAAGTGGAAACCATGCTCCTGCCCTGCCCCCAAGAGGCAGCCTGAGCGTCAGGGGCAGGGGACGGGGGTCGTAGGGGTCCTACAGTGCAGTGGGAGGCAGGACGGCCCAGGGCAGAGCACCGCTGGGCTGGGCCCCCTCACAGGTGGGAGCTGCTGGGGGTCCTGACTTGGCCTGCTCTCAGCCGGTCCGGAGGGTCCTTCTGGTGTCAGGAGGGGACTTGTCACGAGCTCCCCCCCTCGGGCCCGGAAGAGTGACACATGGGTGCTGTCCATCGCCCTCACTAGTGCAGCCTCTGCTCTCTGCCCCGGGCTCTCAGGGACAAGGGAGGAGGAAGGTGGCCTCACTGTGTGTGTGCTGACCCCCGGCGGCCGCCAGTGACCGCCCGCCCTGACAGCTTCACCCTGCTTGGCTCCCCTGAGGGTGTCCGAGGACCCCCATCCTGGAAGCCAGTCGGGCCAGCAGCCAAGGACCCGCCGGGCCGGGCTGCATCTCCCCACCCAGAGTCGAGGACACTCCCCTCTCCCCCATCGTGACCCTGGACACAGGGGTGGGCTTCCCACAGATCCGCCGCCGGCCGTGGTGGCCCTGGCTGGCTGCCAGACGCGGCGTCTCAGGGGGGCGACCAGCCGCAGGAGCCTGGGGTGGGGGGAGCCCTTCCAGGCTCAGGTCAGCCGAGCGCACTTGTTCTCACTGACATTAAAGTGCTCTGAGGAATAACCTAATAAAAAGTTAAGGCACCGACTGGCTGGAGCTGGAGCCGCCCGCTGCCACTGTGGGGAGGCCACTGTGCTTCCCGGGGCCTCCGGTCCCACCCCGGGTGCGTGGCCCCCGCCTCCTCCCAGCCCAGCCGCCATCGGGCGCCAGCTCGGAGCTGCTGGTCCTGAGTCCTGCGCACCGAGCGCCTGAGACACGCAGGGGCCCCGGGCCTCCTCCTCCCTCCTGGCGGCAGGTGCACGTCACGCTGGCCGGGCCTGGGAGACCTCGGCCCTGTCCCCTCCCGGGGCGCGCGCCAGGCCGCAGCTCAGTTCCTGCCTCCGAGAGCTGCTCTCTCCCTGTCTTCATCAAACACAAATTCCAGGAAAAGCATTTCCCAGGGATGCTCAGCGGGAGGAGAGAGGGGGCCGCAGGGCACAGCCCCCAGGCCCGGAGCTCAGAGGGCGGGTCGCCCGCAACCACCTGCAGAGGAAGGCGGGTCCCTTCCCTTAGCAGCCCTTCCCTGAGCGGGGCTCCGGGGTGTCGGGGCCAAGCGGGGCCATGGAGCCAGCCGCCCTGGAGGCAGCGGACACTGACCCTCGGCTCCCACCCCCCGCAGGCCGAGTCCTCCCTGAGTCCTCAGGGAAAGTCGCAGGAGTCGAGAGGAAAGACACGTGTGCGCGGGGACGGGGCGGCTTGCAGAGTCCGCGTGTCCAGGGCCCCCTGTCGCCTCGGCGACTCACAAGATACCTGAGTCGCCTGCCCCGAGCGGCCCTCCTGTCGTTCCCGGGGCGAGTCGCTGAGGACCGCTCGGGGTCCCGCGTGGATCTGGCCATTCTCTCCGAGGCTGGAGTAGCAAGAACCAGGTGATGTGCAGACGTCACTGCTCAACCCCACGGCGCCACCGAAGCCAGGGCCGTTGCGTCCTTTGGACACGGGGGAGCCGGGGTCAGTGTCATCCCCTGCCGTCACGGCGTCAGCTCCCCTGGACAAGACATGCCTTGGCAAGAACCGTCCGTCCACTCATTCTTCACTCATTTGCACGTTCAGAGCACAGACGGAGCGCCGAGCCTCGTGCTGGAAGCAGGGAGCTGGACCCCGCGTGGCCCCCACCGTCCCGCCCTTCAGTACCCCAAGGACGGTGGGTCTGGGAGGGCTGAGGCGTGACCTTGCAGGCCCAGGCTCTGCAGAAGGGAGGGGTGTGCGAGGAGCTACGAGAGCCGGGGAGGCGGGCCCAGAAGGCTCAGCGGACAGAGGCCAAGCGCCTGAGTGGTCATGGATGGGGCTCAGTACGCCCCACGGGGCGCAGGGGCAGCCGCTCACCGAGCACCCGGAACAAGCCGGGGCCCAGACCTGGAACTAGCACACGCCTCCCCGGGCTGGCACAGATGCTCGTGGAAACAGCTCCCGCTGGACCACAGCCACACAGGAGGCGGTCGCTGCTCGGCCCAACAGCGCTGTCCATGCGGCGCTGCCCTCCAGAGCGGCCAGTCCCCAGGCTGACGACAAGGCCGCAACTGCTGGGCGCAGACCGCGCTGGGCCGCGTATGTCTTTCCAGCGGTGGCTCCTTGTCACCCTGAGCAGCTGTGAGCGACCCACATCCGCCT